>NW_017728911.1:980242-1050822 GCF_001723895.1 Crocodylus porosus | reverse complement strand
GAACGGTCATAAACTACTGCCAGACTGTTTCAGGCTGGACATAAGGAAGAATTTCTTTACTGTCTGAGCCCCTAAGGTCTGGAACAGCCTGCCATCGGAGGTGGTTCAAGCACCTACATTGAACACCTTCAAGAGAAAATTGGATGCCTATCTTGGTGGGATCCTATGACCCCAGCTGACTTCCTGCCCTTTGGGCGGAGGGCTGGACTCAATGATCTTCCAAGGTCCCTTCCAGCCCTGATGTCTATGAAATCTATGAAACTGTGTCTTCAAAAGAATTCCACACTTACATGTCCTCTCTGGAGCAAGCTGAGACAGCATGGAAAACTGTCTCACACACTCTAATGTTGCTACTTTAAGATCTCTGAATGGCAGCTTTCTGGGCTTGAAACACATAGATCCCAGTGGGACTCAGATTTCTGTCCTAGTTTCACTAAATAGGTACAACTTCTACATGTAGACAATGCCCCAGTTTAAATGTTTCCTTACTATTGCTCTCAGTTTGGAAGGTTTAAAGCCCACCATTTGATGTGCCCTACGGATAATTCTCTATCCAAGGGCATACAGCATCCTTGGATTTCAGTTTCAAAGCTGCAGTTTCTGGTTTAAACCTCACTCCTAAATCTTTCCGACAAACCTACTGCTTTGCAACAAGCCAAAGCATTTTTAGCACTTTCACTTTACAGGCTCTGTTCTTTTGTTAATTTTTATGGCAAGGTAGATATGTACTTATTACATTAGTTTGAACTTTCTTTGCGTGTGCAGTTCACTTTAGGTTTTGCTCTCTGCAGTAATGGCTGCTGAAGTTGTCTTCTGTATGATTTTAACAGTCTAGCTGCTTCTGGTGAAGACTTCTAGTGTGGATGACAAGTTTATTTCTTACTCATTGGCTTGGAAAAGCACGCTGTTGATTTCTCTTTAAATTTTTCTTAGTTTTAGGTACAACTCTTATGTTTTTCTGTTTTCCAGAGCTTACGATTCAGTAAGTATGCATGTTTTAGATCTTGGTGTAGATCATAAATTGACATCTAGGGGAGAGAAAGGAAAGTACTTTCATATTTAGAATGGTCAGAAAGAAAACTTACACAGAAGAATACTGAGAAGTGATTGGGGATTCCTGTCCATTTCCAGAGATTATTCCACATATAAGGGGAATTTAAAACTTTCACAAGTCTTCAGAAAACTTTGAAAATGCCCCAGGAAGGCACAGGGACCACCTGCACAGCTACTGTATGGCTGAGTTGCCTGATGCAGTTTTAATTTCTATCAGCAGTAAGAAGACTCCAATCCCCTTAGCTGTGTATGGCCCTGGAAAGCTACGGAATGGTACCCAGCAATGAGACATCCTTCCCTGATACTGGAGGAAACGTGTGGCCACGAAATGATCACTGATCAGTTAGGAGCTGATAATAAACTAACCCAAGTTAAATTGAGGAAAGCTAGTTATAAACCAACATGTGTCCAGAGGTTTGCACTAGTTTAATTAAATGTATTAAATGGTGTAATTTGTTTTCAAACAAGGTCTCACAGGAGGCCAATTCCTCAGCCACAATGGCAGTTTATGCAACCTAAAACATTTCTCCCCACAGAAACAGAAATCCTTTTTTTTTTTACAAGCTGTGGGTATTTTAGAAATAAGCCTCACCATTCAGGTTTAATATCCCCTCAGATGTAACCAGTACTCATGGTTATTAGCATGCCCAGGTTTTATTTCTTTTTAGTACTGATATTGATTTTGCCATTACCACTTGTATAAAAAGGGGGAGTGCTAAAATTACAGTTTCTATTATTTGGAATTGACTCTATTTGTAATCCTCTTTAAATGTGACCTGGAAGAAGGCAGCTTGCTTTGACATGACTTCAGGCTGTAACAAAGTTTTTATTTTAGTGCTTCAGAGGCAAAACTGGACACTTGAGTACCCTGGGTGGCAGCGATGGACTTGGCAGTGCCAATGGCTCTGCTGCTTCCAGTAGCATCCAGGCCTGGAGTGCAACTGCTGCTGTTTGTGCCCCTGCCAAATTTGTGCCCCTCCCTCCCTTTATTACATTACTGTAGTGCTTATATACATGGGAAAACTTACAAGCATGGGTCAATTCCTAAGGGTCTGCACACAAGCACTTAGACACTAGCAATAATCAAATACAGGCTTCCCAAGATTTAACAGAGTACTACATATGATTCTAGGATGTATTATGAGCTCAGACCCTACTTGAAGGGCAGACACATCAGTTCTTCAAATAACACACTCTTCTACCAAAAATAGTTGTCTAGAAATCCTGTTACCTCAGCTTACTGCTTTTGCATCATTCACTAATGGTCCAGCCACTTGTGAGCCTGCCACAGTTCAGGTAACTGACGGGCAGGATTTCTAGAGGTCTCCTCCACTGCACAATATAAGAACAGGATTTAACTTTGGACTTGAAAGCACAAGTTTTTAGTTGATCTGTTTTGTTTGACCCACTCATCATGTCGGGATGGAAGTACCTGCTTATATTTTTGCACCATTTGTACAATTTATTATTTGATAGCTCACAAATACCTGAGCAAGGCAGAAATCATATTGAATGTACTTTAGACTTGTCTTGGGCATTTAGCTATGGGTCACTGCAGCTGCTCAATGTTTGCATTATGGCAGCAGTTGTGTGAAGTGCATTGCCTCAGGCCCAACAAGGGATAAGGCACTAATGAAATCCTTGCTTATAGTTGCATTAAACAATTAATTGCAGCTCACAGTTTTATGTCCAATTATTGCTCATTACTAAAAATCTTGAGCCTTTTCTTAAACATACGGAGTGGGGAGAGGGGAAACCTGTCAAAGCCTTTAGAAAAGAAAGTACAAGATTTTAATTTAGCATCCTTTATTGCCTTTCTACTCAAGAAAGGCCCTCGTTAGACACTCACTGGCAGTAACTTTGAGGCAAAGGGATATGGAGATAGGATGTAGCTGGAGTTGTTCTTTTCAGCTTTATTGCTAGAGAAACATAGACATAAATGGAACTCAAATCTCACTTTCCAGGTATGATTTAGGACTTGGAAGTCTGTTGTCTAGGGCAGTGCTGTTCATCTTAGTCTATGGGGCTCTCCCCAGGTCTGGAAATTTGGCAGAGGGTGAGTGGTTGCCATGTTAATTTGCCATTGTTCTGGATTAAACTGTGGCAATTAACTGCCCTCACACTCAACTGTGCTGGTGAACAGTGCTGTGCCGCAACCAGATCGGACTTCTGGGGTCACACCTGCAGACTAACTGCCCCCACCCTGTGCCAACCCCGCACTGGGTCTTGCTCAAGGACCAACCCTGTGCCATTCATCTAGCTTATGGGGCAGAAGGTTAACCACTACTTGTCTAGAAAAACCTTACTAAAATAGGTGTCTAAGGGTTGTCTCTCCCCTCCATCACTGCATGATAGAAGGCTTTAGAACAGGTGTGTCAAACATCTGGCTTGTGGAACCACATCACCTGGCTCACAGGGCTCCTCCAGGGACCAGGACTAGGGGTCCACTATTGAATTCAGGGGGCAGAATCCTCCTGGAGATTTGTTTCAGGAGCAGAAGAGCAAACAAAGGCTATGTTGACTCAGCTGGATGAAGCCTGCAAAGAGTCAAGCAAGGTTGAACTCCCTACTCTAGAGATGGCTTGTTTTTGCCATGCATAGGTTTTATTACATGGTTAAGTACAGCTTTGCTGCTATAGTTGCATCCACACTAGAAGCAGTGTTATTTCTGTACAGCCTGGGTGCTTCTACATGAGATTTATTGTGCAGTTGACTAATTAGCTGTGCAGTAAAGGTCTAGACATTGACATATGTACCCCCATTAGGCTGGAGTAAGCTAACTTACTCCACAGCAGGATAATACTTTTTGCTCTGGAGTTTATTCATGCACAGTAATACCATGTGTGAACATACTCTAGCACTGACAGGATCTTAGCTGAAGCTCTGCTGCCATTGTCCAGACTAGAACAGCTAGAGGGATTCTCAAACAGGGTGCCACAGCATGCTGGGGTGTCTTGAGATCCTTTCAAGGGTGCAATGTGGAGCCATACAATGTTAGCTGTGGTTTACAAATTTGAGTCACAAGATAAGCCTAAAGATTTAAAAAATCCACAGCTGTGGCCTTTGAGTTCTTTGCAACAGAAAAAAATGTTCTATTATTGTTTTGTAGACAAAGAGTGAAAACCAAGAGCTGGTATTTTCCATGGGATGCTTCAAGTCCACCTAGGGTTGCCTTGAGTTCAGAAAGGTTGCAGACCTTTTGAGTGTAGAGTCCAGCAGTGTCACAGTGGATCCATGAGATGCCAGCAAGCCATAGAAATAACAATTAGGACAATAAAACTCACTCTTTCTATTAGGATGTCCCCTTATTCCATTGGGTAGCTTCCAGCCAGCATCAAAAGGAGGGATGTGGCAGCCCCATCCTGTTAACCTTGAACTGGTAATGGGCAACAAGCCAATACTCCGCAGCAGGAACGGGCGAAGTAGGCCCTATTTGATTTGGATTTGGCCCAAATCAAGGACAGTGATTCAATTTGTTGATTCAGATCACTGTCCCTGATTTGATTTGGCCAAATCCAAATCTGAAGATTTGATACCGATTCAGAGAATCAGCGATTCAGACACAGACACAGCTTTGAATGTTTTTCTACATAGTTCGAGGTACCAGTGTAGCTCATGATCACTGCAATACTGAGGCAGATGGAGCAGCCCGTGGGCAGGAGGCGGGGGTGCATGTGCTCCATGGCAAACCCAGAAGTAGACCGGAAGTACTTCTGCTCCACTTCTGGCTCCACCAGGGAGCATGCTGCTCCCCTCCCCCGCAACGATCAGCTTCAGGAGGACGCCAGGTGCCCTCCCAAACCCAGGAGGCACCAGTCACTGAGCCGGGGGTGGGCCCAGCGGACCCGGAAGTGCTTCTGGTCCACTTCTGGGCCTCTTCCCGAGCATGCTGGGGAGCCCCTTGTGCTCCTATGAGATGCTCCATGCACCCCAGTATCACAGCATTCATTCGTCCCCTGGTACCTTGAGGTATGTAGAAAAAACATTTAAAGCTGCGTCTATATCCAAGTTGCCAAATCTTTCCAAATCTCTCTGAATCAGTTTGAAAAGTTCTGAATTGGTCTGAATCTCCACCAAATCAGATCAGGGACTGAAGCTTTGTGCAGCCCTACTCTGCAGGGGTAGCCAACCCACAGCTCCAGAATCCAAACTTGCAAGTCCAAATTGAGTAATGTGCTTGCTGCGAGCAGTTGTGTGATGTGATGTGACCTGACATAATGGCTATGGAAGCTGGTCACTGTGTGCTTGTGCAAAGATTCAAGGAGAAGCATATTAACTTCTGAAGAGCCACATGTGGCTCCAGAGCAATGGGTTGGCTGCTTCTGTTCTAGAGGTAGGAGGAAATAAATAACTGAAATCTTTTGCTTGGTTAAACAGAAGCAATCCAATTTGTAACAAGTACCCTGCCAACTTTAGTTTCACTTAAGAGATTGAGGTGGACCTTTTGCTTTAGGTAGCAGGAATACCAACCATTACCCTGATTTTGTTAGGCTGTCCTATGGTGCAGTGTGGAGATTAAATCAGATCCATCTCTTTTTTCCTAGGCACCCTGTGTCTCAATGACACCCTCCATTATTTCACCCTGACTTCTCAAATGCCATGCCTCTGCTTTTTAACATTAGTATATTTTTCTAACTTTAACCTCATAAAGAGAAAGCAGTGACCAGTATCAGTCAAGATACAGATTCAGATTTGGTCGCAGGATACTTCAATTTAATTATTTATAAGTAAAAAACAAAAGTCTAAGTCTGCTTTTTCACCAGAGCACAATGGCACAATTCTTAGCAAGAAACATGCCCGCAGGTGAAAAATAGTACAATACGGTGAAATGGCTGGGGAAGGCGACAATTTTAAGCAAAGGTAAAAAAAAGTAATAATAAAAATAATATTATTATAATAAGATTTGCACAAAATGTTATACTGCATGCTAAGCATCAGAAGGTATATATTAATTTCACCATTATTTTTCTTGTAATCACTCAAACTTATAGCTGATTATTACTTAGTAAAAAGCCTAACATTACTTAAGTTCTGTATAATAACTGAACAAGAGCCAGCATGAATATCAAGTTATATACAAAGTGTACAAAAATCCAACTCAAGTATAGGAAATTAAATTTCAGATTGGAGGCACAAGAGGGTCACATCTGCTCATCTTCAAAGGATGTGCAAGAGGGTCACATTTGCTCATCTTCAGAGGATGCGTCATCTTCTGTGGGATCTGGAGGGAGGGGGCGAGCTCTGTGAGGGGAAAAGGGTATATTAACTTTTCACAGAATCATAGAAAGTTAGGGTTGGAAGGCACCTCAGGAGGTCACATGTAATTCAGCCCCCTGCTCAAAGCAGGACTATCCCCAGCTAGATCATCCCAGATGAGACTTTGTCTGGTTAGGTCTTAAAAACCTCCGAAGATGGAAAATCCACAACCTCTCTGGGTAACCTGTGCCAGTTTTTACTACCCTCCTAGTGAGAAAAGTCTTCCTAATATCTCACCTAAACTTCCCTTGCAGCAACTTGAGACCATTGCTCCTTGTTCTGCCATCTGCCACCACTGAGAATAGTCCAGCTCCAGCCGCTTTCACCCTTACAGTCTATGAATTCCCTCAAATTCCCTCCCTTCAGGTAGTTGGAAGCTGCTATTAAATCTCTTCTCAGTCTTCTCCTTCTGTAGACTAAATAAGCCTAGTTCCCACATCCCGTCCTCATAAGTCACGTGGACTTTAAGTGGACTACCATGTACTGACCAATACTAGTCACAAGTTTGGGCTTTTCTTTTTTGTTTGTTTTTAAAGAGTTTTGACAATGCCTGTGATTATTTGTAACAGGTGCTCAACCTATTTACCCCAGAGGTGGGCTGGCTGGAGCCTGGTCCATCCACAGGCTAGATCCAACTGATGGGCCTGACTGCACAGGTACAGTGGGGCCCAATCAGGCATGCAGAAAAAAGGGGATGAGGCATGGCCTAGCCCTAATCTGGCCATGCAGGGTTTAGGAACTTGGCAGGAGGGAGGGGTGGTTGTATTAAAATTGCTGCCAGATTTCCCAACCTTTAGCGAGACCCACTGCCAGGATGTCATGGCTCCACTGGGGGTTGAGCACCTGTTTTTTTTAAAGTCTTCTAGGTATCAAATAGGAACTTTCCAATCAGTACAAGTACACAACTTTTTTTTGAAGCCTCATTTTAATAAAGCCTCAGGCTAACAGACAGCTAGCTTAATTTGTAGATTAGTCCAAACTACTACTCCAATTATGTGGTAAAGCTGTTTACACATGAATGACAATTAACTGGAATTAGCTGATTGTTCCAAGGGTAAATCAGATATCTTTTATTAGACCAGCTACACTTGGAAAGACCTGAAAGCTTGCAAAGAATCTTTTCAAGTATTTTAGTTGGTCTAATAAAAGATATCAGATTTACCCACAGAACCTATGAAAACCTTCTATGAAATCTACGAAACCTTGTCTGCTTATATCCTTAGACCCACAGAGCTACAACCAACATCCCTGATTGTTTTAAGGCATAGCTGATTCTGATATTTCACAGGTACTTAATGTAGGACAATAGGCCTGTCTATCTGTAAAGTCTATGGTTTGCTGGGAGCCAAAACCCTCAAATTGGAATCAAGATAGCTGTCTTAAGGAGAGGTCTTCAGTTTAATTCAGGGCTCTTTCTGCAGCATATTCTCCACATGAAGGTTAAGACATTGTGCCTGTCTCATACTGCAAAACAGAGTATGATTTTAAGAGGCTCAGAGCCCTTTATCCCCCTAGGACACCTTCCAATTGTCCCCTCAAAGATATGGTCCCTAGTCTCACCCATTCTGCTCTTAGTTCTTGTTCAGGGACCATACTGCAACTCCCAGTTTAAGAACATAAGTTTTACTGCTAATCTTGTTACTCCTGAACCAGCAGCTGTCCAAAAGGATAGGAGTCTTTATAGGACAAAGCTTCACATTGCTCACTTAAAAAAAATCTTGGGAGCTGTTGCAGTTTGTAAGTGTCAGTTAAGGTAGACACACAGTAATTCAGATTTTGAAAAAAGAAAAAACCCCCCCCAACAGAATAAGTCAACATCCTCAGCAGACTTTGTAGAGCAGAAATTAATGATACAGGTACTCCTCACATAACATCATCCCGGTTAACACTGGTTTGTTATTACGTTGCTAATCTATTAGAGAACATACTCATTTAAAGTCTCACAATGTTCAGTTATAATGTTGTTTGGCCACTCCTGCTAGTAGGCAACTACTGTGACATAACTGGATTTGCTTAACATCAGTTCACTTAAAGTCACGTTTTTCCAAGAATGTAACTACAATATTAAGCAAGGAGTAGCTGTACGTTAAGTTAGGGCAGTAGCAACACAGTTATTATACGAATCTGAGGATACCTAAAGTTGAAACAGATAATGGTAGTTTGTAATATGTTGGGGTTAAATGCATCTGTGTTAAAATAACACACAGGCTAGTGGGGCAAGCTGAGGCGTGTGACACACACAGAAAGAGTTAACTGCATTGGAGGTAGACCTGTACATACCTCCCTGCTATGTTAGAAGGGAAAGGGCCATCAAGAGACAATGGACGGCTGAATACAGGCTTCCTGAAGACCAGTTCTTACTCTTTCTGGTCCTAAAGAGGCAACTCAAAGGGCACTAACACAAACAGGGAGGTGGCTGCTCCAAGGCATTGTAAATCCAGCATGTGGGAACATGGATGGAGCTTTAGTTCAAAGTGGCCCACTGCCATTTTTTCAGTGGAGGGATGCTGATACACATGATGCTCAGACCCTTGTAATTAGCAGGGCTCAAGCACATCTATAAACGCCCAAAGGCAGTGCAAATAAACTATCTGGGGGAAACAAAAAGAGTGCTCCAAGGGGAAAAATCCATGAGAATAGGACTAATTTACCTAATTAACTTACTGTCACTTCATCAGTCTTTAAAATGCCACTGCAGGAGGTCAATTGATTAGAGACCTTGGTGTATTCACAAAGAAACTTTATAGATTACACTAAAAAGTGTGCCACAGGAAATCATTTCCCTCAGCCTCAAGCATGCTTTCTGGGTTGCTTTCATTTTAGCCCCCTTCCCACCCCCACGCCAGCAAGTGATTTTCACAGAAACAGTTTTATAGTCAGTTACTACTCCATTAAGTTAACTCGTGAGCTGCAGTAAGTCACCCATCAAGTCTGTTACTCTGCATATGCACATCTGCAACAGAAGCAGTGAAGCCAAAAGAATGCCAGTTTTCATTTAGTGTTGGGGAAGCACTATAAGAGCAGAAGCAAGACAATTCTTTCAGAAGGGAGTAACCACAATTGCTTCATAACGGAACTCAACAAGTTTGAGAAGACAGTATAATGGGATAAAGTGTTTTTGGATCAATGATCCACATGTCAATTCAAGAGTCTACAATTCCCACATGGAAGCCAAGCAATAATTTTCTCCATAGAGAAGGTACCTAGTAATCCCATGGTTCAGGGCATCTATTGGTTATTACCAAAAGCCATGAAAGATTCCCCGCAAAATGCCTGATAGGCTCCCTGCCGCTTCCTCCAAGTCAGGGCCAAACATTTGGTCTGCAGGCTGGATCTGGCCCATATCACTGCTCCATCTAGCCTACAATGTTCCAAGTGCCAGGGAATTATAGGGGGTGGGGGATGGAAAGGAACCTACTGCAGAACCTGGGGCTGCAGTGGACACAGCCCTTGGTGACAAAGTGAACAAGTGAGGACTACACCACCACTAAATTGCATTCACCCTCCAGCTAGCTGCCTGGTCTACTGCCACAGCCCCTTGTGCCACCTCCACTGCTGCTTGCCCTACCACTGCTATTTTCACTTGCTCTGCAGATCCACCCTAAGGGACAAAGCAAATCTGACACCCCTACTTGAACACATCCACCACTGGCTCCTGCTTGCTGGTGCTTAAAAAGTTCTCAGGTGCCTCAGTGGAAAATACTGCTGTTCTGCTCAGGGATAAAACAATCACCAAGTTGGGGTCAGGAGGGAGTCTTTCCCCCCTCAAATCAGACTGGCCAGAATTGCAGGAATTTTTGCCTTCGTCTGTATGGTACAATGGCCCTCTTAGGAGTCTAAGAGCAGGCAGCAATTACTTCGCTACCCCTGCAGTGGCTGGGTGCCCTAGTGTCCTCTCTCTCTCTTTTTTTTTTTTAAACAGTTTGGCACACTAGGGAGTTTTCATTTGTGGTGTGCAGAGGGTAAGCAGATATTATTTTTAAGGACTCTTTGGATATATAGTTACCTACAAAATGCAGGGGACTAGAGTGGACTAAACAGCTCAGGAGGCCACTTCCAGTTCTATGCTTCTAATACTTGCTTATCTAGCACCATGAGGGAGGTCAGGCTTCAAGAAACACTGCTACTCAGTCTTCTCCCTTGATCTGAGCCCAATAGCTTGCTTGCTGGCCAGTTTGCATTAGAAAGTTTTAATCCAAAGACTACACCAATATCAGACATCTGTTCTTTATAAGCAAAGCCAGGCCAAGAATGACCGTATCTGGACAGTCGCACTGTGTTGGGCTACCAAGTCTGAAGGGTGCAAAAAACCTGTGAATCAAATGAAAAGTACAACACTGAACAGCGTTTCCTCCACTACACTTCTGAAACAGCAGCAGAGTCAAGCCTCCCACCTGCGGCATAGACATGTTACAAAAATTTCGGATGCACACAGGGGTACAGCGTTCCAACAGGTGAGCCATTTCAAATATCACAAGTTCTTTATACCCACTCTCTGATCTTGGTTGTGATGAACACAGCCTTGGTCTTCCTTCAACCTATTTGAAACTCCTACAAACATCTTCCATAACATATTCCTTTGAATGATGCCACTGGCTTTTAACACAGAGGAATAGGAAAGTCAGCACTCTTAAATACATGCATTGCAAACCCTCTAACCCTGGTCACATCCATTTCGCCATAATATCCATTTCTTTCACAGTCAGTCCAATGCCACCGTCTATTGCCCCCCTACTGCCCCCCACCCCGGCACTGAATTTTAGCAGACTTCCCCATGTTTTATCAGAGGACCATCCACACTGAAATCTTGCAAAAGCCACCAGAAACAAGAAATTATCTCACTTGAGGTAAGTAGCATGTATGTTTTGTCCCCAAAAAGGGAAAAAATAATATCACTAGAAGGAACAGTATCAAATCCAAGCTCAGAAATCTCTTTCCCCTCCAATCTAACCCAAGATTAGAGATAGTTATACCAGGTGAAGCAGCTGAGACACTCTGGAGTCTTTCCAGAAGAGATTAGGTACAAAGTTAAGGAAGTACTGGACAGAGCAGGCAACCCCAGCAGAACAGAAAAAAGTTGCATCTGTTTCTATGACCACCACCGAGTCAGCACCTTGAAAGCTTTTTGCAAATTTCAGGTCACATTCACTCTGTGCACTGATTTCAGAACACATAGGGTTAGGAGTTGAGCCTTGTACACTCACACCTTCAATGCTGGAATAACTAGCAGGGAATAAAACATGAAAAATAAATGTCATCATCTGTTCATGGTCTTCTCCACAACCTAAGGATGCAGGAACCTGTGCTTACTTCTTAGACGATCGTCCTATTCCGCTGCTTCCTGCCTCGTCATCCAGTACCTGGTTCTCTTTCCTTGAAGAGCCTGGCGACTGCCTGAAGAACTCTCCAATCCCTTTCTGCCAGGTTGGGATGGGCCTCATGCATACCGGATTGCCACCGGCATACTTGCTTTCAACTACAAGGGAAAAGTTACTGAGCTGGCCAGCCAGATGATCCCCACACATTACGTGCATGAGCTAACTTAGTGTCACCCTGTGACAGCAATGCTGCACCCAGGGGGACCAGCCTGTGGCAGCACCCCCAACAAGCACTGTGCCTGATGCTCAGGCCTGTGCTAGCTGCACCTGCACAGTTTCACTTCCCGCCTTCAGGGCTTCACTGCTGACCTTGAAGCCAGAAGCCTCCCGGGGCTCATGGCTTCGCCAGCTCATTGCCCAGCCACAGCCTGGAGGCAAACCCCTCCTGTCAGGGCACCGGCCCTAGAGAGACATGGCAGGGACTGGGCAGCACTGTCAGGGATGCAGCTGTCACCTGCCTCTGGACCCAGCACCGCCGCACCAGGCCCTGGAGGCTGCAGGCAAGGGGCACTGCCCAGAGGGGCCTCTGGCTGGACGAGGCCAGGCATCTAAGCGGGGCCAGATGGGTCACATTAGGTGCCAGTGAGGGCAGCTCCTGGCACTCACAGCTGGGATCAAGCTGGAACCTCCAAGGTCCATGTTGGCCATGACCCAAACTGCCTTGGAGGGAACCAAGTCGGCTGCCCCTTTCCAGTCTGTCAGGGCCCCTCACTCTGCTGCCACCCAGCTCCCCCACCCCGGGCTGGGGTGGTGCCGTCCTGCCCCCACCCATCTGTGCACGGCCTGGGAGCGCGCACACCAACGCCGCACCACCGGGAGGATCGTTTTTTTTTCTGTTTTTTTGCACCGGTCCTGGAAGCACTGCAATACCAGGTCAATGCATGGAGTGGATGGAGCACGTGCCGTCCTGCCCCCTCCCCGCGCGGGGCTGGAAGAACCCACACCACGGGGGAGGGGTCGTTCCCTGCCCGGCACCTGCCACCGGGCCGTTACGGCGGCCGCGCGGGCCGCACTCACCGCGCTTGGCCGGAGGCGAGGAGCCCGAGTTGACGCTGCTGCTGGGACCCAGCACCTTGCGGGGAGCGCGGGCGGCCACCACTGCGGGGAGAACACAGCCGTTAACGACCCGCTTGGCCTCCCGCCCCGGACCCGGACCCGGACCCCCGCCCCAGGCCACACCTTTGCGATAGGCGCCGCCGGCCCCGCCGCAGCCCGCCTTGGTGCGCACCATACCGGAGCGAGCGCGCGCTGCCACGGGCCGGGCGGGAAAGAACGCGCGCCGCGCGCCCCCACCCCCGGGGCCCTGCGGCAGCCTTTCCCGCGCACCCCGCGGCTCGCTCCCATTGGCTGCAAGCGGGATCCGAGCCGACCAATCCCCGCCGCGCCCGCGGCCTCATGGGCGGGGTTTGCGCGGGAGCTGGGTGACGGGGCTTTGCCCCGGGACAGGCCTTTCGCCCTGGGCTCCTGCCACGGAGCTGTCAGGGGTGATGCAGCTAATTGTTCTTCCAGCCTGTGTAAGCGAGTGTCCCAGTTTATCTGATGTGCGTCGAAACCCGGAACAGTGAGCTCCGAATTACACTCGGGACAACAACCCCGGATTAGTAAACCTGGGACAACCAACTCCGGATTAAATTGGGGGTAGTCAGCCCCAGATTAACTTGGTCCTCTGACCTTAGCTTCAGTGGCTGCGTCCACGTGTGAGCGTTTGGTTCCCCAGGAACAACTAGGAGCCAGACACCGCGTGCCACCGCCAGGGGAGCTTACCCCGGTGGGGCAGGGGAGGCTGGGCCAGCTCTGGGCTGTGGTGGCTGCTCCGAGCCTGGCTGGGAGCTGGAGTGTGGCTCCAGCCAGCCAGGCTCTGGTTTTGAGCAGCACGCTGCCTCCACGTACACCACTCCGCTTTTATTTTTGCACAGGTTTTTTTGACCCCTGGATAGCCAGGCACTTGTGCTCAGGCCCGGATTAACTAAGCACATGCCCAGGGTCCTGGCCCTTCCCCTCCCCTCTGCAGAGCTGTCCTTCTCTCCACGGCTGCTTGAATGGCCCCATCTGCCTCCCTCGCTTCCCCTTCCCTCTGCACCCTTGCCACCCCAGCAGCTGCAAGCGGGAGGGGGGTCTCAGTCAGCCTGGGGCCCATGAGTTTGTTTGCTTAGGGCCCATTAAAGGGTTAATCTGGCCCTGCTTGTGTTTACCAGATATGAGAAGGCCGGGGGGAGCTCACCATTACATGGAGCCAGCTCCTGTCTTTGCCAAAGGGCAGGTTGTCAGGCAGGACCCCGACAGAAGCAAGAAAGGTCTCTGTTTGATGTGGCCTGTGCTGTAAAAAATGTTTGGGAAGTGTTACCCTGATTCCAAGTTGGCTACTGATAAAAGAGGCAGAAACAGGCCTGCAGCCCAGCTTTTTATTTGCTTGTACTTCAAAACATAAAAATAAACACTCATCCCAAAGTCTGTCTGGCTGCTCATGACAGTGCAACAGAGATTCTCATTTATACTGCCTGGGGAGATTGGAGAGGTTGGGAGAGGGTGGCAGTAGATTGACAGAAGGTCTTCTTGAATTAGCCGAGTTCTCCAAATTTCCCTCCAGCCTATGCCCTATATTTATAGGTGGCCTGTTCTAAAAACTCTGAGAAACGTTCTATGATTGGTTTTATTTAAAGTTCTTCCACTGAAGCGTTGGGGACTGGACTAAACCAGATCTCTGGTGGATTTGGAAGGCGTCCATTAACTGGGATTTATATCCTTGGGAAAATAAAAGGAGGGTTTCTTATCTCCCTTCCTTCCTCACTGTGCAGTGCTGTTCAGTACTGGGTTCATCCTTCATTACTTTAGTAACACTGCCTTCATTTCATTCCCTCTCTGGCACGGCTGTTTTCTTTTTACAACTCTTAGCATCTTAACAAAAATATATCAAATACAGTGAAATGGCATTGAATACATTTGGTTATATCAATCACTACTATGACTATTTTAAGATAAAGCTATGATATTTGGGTTATCCCTTATAATGTCTCCTTTCAGGCCATGTGCTTTGTTTAATTGTATCTCGTGACTGGTTTATTTAGACATGTGGATGGCTTCTTTTATTTTGCTGACCAAGCTAGTTGTCATATCTGTAAAGGTTCACACTGTGGTCACTCAGAAAGAGGCCTTGGGGCCTTCTGCTTAGCCACACTTCTGCAGCTTGGCCTAGGCCCCTTGAAAATAGCCAAGACTAGCAACGGAAGCATCATTCCACTAGCCCAGTGCTTCTCAAGCTATCTGATGTGGTGGACCAGCAATTTTTTTTCCAGTAGGCCAGGGACTGGTGCCCAGTTCAGCTGGTGGCAGCAAGTGCGTATAACAGCGCTACACAAATGTTTGACCTGCTGTTTCTTTCTCTTTCCTCACCTCACACAACATGACGTCACCTGGAGTGTTAGAACGTATGAACTGTGGCACTACGACATATCAATGTTATGCTTCTGAAAATATATTTCTTTCTTTCTGCGGACCACCACTTTGAGAAACACTGCACCATGCCTTTACTGCAGCTGTCCTTGTTTGCAACGTTGTCTCTACTTTTATGGAGCACTGTCTACTGCTCTAGGGGTTCCAGCTGAGCTGAAAGAGCGAGGCAGTGGTGTGCTTACGGCAAGCTTTTTGTTGTGTAGTTTTCAGGCATTGTGCCAGAGTTGCAGGGAAATTATACAGTTATAACAGTTATAGAGAGGATGGAGATGAGCTTTTCTTTGTGGCCATAGGGGAAAGGAGTAGGAGCAACAGCCTCAAGCAAGAGAGGTTGGAGATTAGGAGGAACTTTCTGACTATGAGGGTGGTCAAGCACTGGAACAGGCTGCCTAGAGAAGTTGTGTAATTTCCATTCCTGGAAATTGTCAAGAACAGGTTGGACAGACACTTGGCTGTGGGGTGGTCAAGTCAGGGACAGTCCTGCCTTGAGTAGGGGACTGGGCTAAATGACCTCATAAAGCCCCTTCTAGTCCTACTTTCCTATGATCTTATGTGCAACCAGAAATGTGATTTTGGACATGCAACCAGCTTGTAACCTAAGCACAGATGGCAGTAACAAGACCCAGGGGCTTTACATACATTTTCTCTCGTGGATCAGCGGAGGAAGTCAGTCCACCTTTAGGGTTAACTATACAGGTTATTGTAGCCCAGATCCAAATCTTAAACAGTTGGAAAATTTCAAAATGCCACTGCACAAGGGGTAGTGGCACATGGTTTAAAATCTGAGAGACTATACTGAGACAGGCAAGGAAGGAAATACAGAAGCAGGTAGCTTCAGAATCATAAGAGATGGGTACTTCCCCATTTATTTCAATGGGGAGATATGGCCTAAGCAG
Organism: Crocodylus porosus; assembly: GCF_001723895.1. Taxonomy (NCBI): domain Eukaryota; kingdom Metazoa; phylum Chordata; order Crocodylia; family Crocodylidae; genus Crocodylus; species Crocodylus porosus. The sequence continues at coordinate 1,034,789 of NW_017728911.1, read as the reverse complement.
GCTCATTTAATCCTTGCCTGTATTCCTTAATAAACACGGTATAACCATGCTGCAGAACCATATCTTAGCCTAGATATCCGTGGTCTTTTTTCCAACAGGGGCTCGATCCTCCACTTCCCATGGACAATACTCAGTGCAGAAAGGGATGGGAAGAGAAAAAAATGGCTTCACAATAGCTTCTCTGTAACCTGAGTCCTTTTATGGGCTTACTCAATGCCTATATGTGCTTTGCAGCCAAAAATAACTGGTGTTGGAAACTGAAAGCAAACTAGGAGTCAAACATTACCCACTGACCTAGAAGTGTTGTACTTGTGTTGTATAAGTGCAGATGGTGACCTGAGTACAGGGCAGTGCTTTTAAGTATGTTGTTTAAACCATCCAGCACCCTGAAGGCCTCTAATAACAAATACGAATAAAACCGCACCCTCCCCTCAACATGCACGCTGATTCCTGCTCCGCTCAAACTTTAATATCAAATGCCTGGGAGAAGCAGGAGCATTTCTATTCAAGCACTGCTGAGGGAGTCAATTGACTTTATAGCTCTTAATCGACCTGATTTCTGTTAATCTCTCTTCACTACACAGGTGTTAACAACCATCTTTCCTTTTGAATAGTCTGGATGTTCCATTAATCAAATTATCCTGTTCCTGGTAATATCTCTCTTCTATTTCACAGATGAAAACCTTGACTCAGTTGTTGTAATATTATTACAGGCTAATATTAACTCATGTGGAAATTATTGGTAATGAAGCGTTCAATGCACTGTCAAGATGCTCAAGAAAGCTATATTTTGTTTTACAAATCTGAATAAGAGACATACATTTAAATATAACGAGTACAGCGCTGATAAAATAATAGCTTTGGATTATTTTTGCCTAGTTTGTTATGTTTTTAAAATGTAATATACATGCTAATGTGCACATTTCTGTCAAGTATTTGTTTTTGCTTTGACCTTAAACTGAATAATATAGCACTGGGCCCCTAGCATATTAGTAAATCTTCTAGCTTCTCTTGAGCTCAAGAAAAATATGTGTTGTGTTATATGTGATGATGATGCAGCACACCATCTGTATCCCCCTTTTCAAAATCCTATTTCAGGTTCTATGTAATTTGTCTTCCAGTTTTTGAATATGCAGAGTTTTACTCCCTTCGTGTTTTCAACCGTTGCTCTACAATACTGAAGACTAAAAACTTACCCCACTTCCTGTTATCAGACCTCTTTACATTTATTTTCCTTGCTCATTTAAATTTTTTTTTAAATATGTTCATATATGTATTTTAAATTTTGAGCCAGGTGTCCAACATCTCCTATCCTGTATTGCCAGTAGAACTCATGAAAGCTGAATGCAAACTAGGAATCACTATCACCCATCCAATCTGAAAGTTTTCTGTTTTATATAAATGCAGGTGGTGACCCAGGTGCAAGGCAGTGGTCTTTGCATATTATATGAAGCATCAAGCACCTTGAAAAATTTTAATAACAATTGGAAATACAATTCTAATAGTTCAATATGCATATATCACTGGTATCTAATTAACAGTAATTATACCATTGAACTATTTTATTTTTTCACACCCGTATGGGAGACAAATTCTATCTCTGATTCTGCTTTCTTACACTGTTCATCACCAGTGACAAGGATTTTCTGGGGGTTATGTATTTTATTTGACTAACTGCATGTTTGAAATAAAGTTAGACAAGCTTTTGAGTACTGTACAATGTAGTCTTCATTAGGTTCTGATGAAGAATGCATTGCATTAAAAAGCTTGTCTAACTTGACTCCAACTAAGCATGTGGTCCAATATATAATATCACCTCCAAAAAAAACCTTGCTTCTCATGTAATTCCTGTACCATCATTGCTACAACATCATTCTAACACTACTGTATCACTAAGGAAACCCTACAGATCTCAATCCGTAAGGCCACCAAATACTCCAGGGAATGGAAGCATCGATGAGGTTTTATATTATATGTTGGGCCAGAGTCGCTGTTGTAAGGGCTTCTGGAGAGAAGGAGTATCTCACACAACACACCTAGAGCTTCTCTTCTCCTTTACACTAGTTCTGCACCATAGTACATCCGCTGACTTCAAAGGAGTTTTCTTGAAAGATCTGAGTGAAAGGAGAACTAGATCCCAGGTAAATAATTAATTTTGATTTAAGATATAGCAACTGGGTCCTAGCAGAGCAATATGGAGTGTGAGTTTTGCTGCCTCTCGTTGTAAGGCACAATAATATGGGATTGCACTTATGGGACTCAGGGATATAGAGACTGTGCTTACTGTTTTCTCAAATAAAGTGGGCAACTGCAACAGAATGTCTTAATAAGTACACCTGAGAAAAGGTCAAGGTTTGTACATGAATCAAAGGCTGTAACAAGACTCTGACACAGGCAGCACAATAAGGAAACTCCAATCTTCAGCGTACTCTGCTCACAGCTTATACAAAGCCAAACTGGAGTTGGACCCTTCATGGAATATGACCAGGCTTGTCCAGTGCCCTCCTATCTCAGTTAAGCACCCTCCCTTATCATCCAGGTACCAGTGCCCTGACATTTCCTTATCTAATATGTAGAACAAATGCCTACTTTATCCCAACCTTCCTGCCACAACATAATCTACTTCCTACAGCCCTGACTTCTCACCTTCCAAACTGTAGCCTCTTCTACAGCAAACAGCAGGGCGAGCAAGTTAAGTTAGATGGGTTCAAATTACTGAACCCTCTCCTTACCACCTACCTCATCAATCTAATTGATTTATCTAACATTATTTAAATATTTCAATTGTGCTCAGCTGTATAGGGATGCAGCTGGGTTTCTGGGGAAAAGCAGAAGCTATTATGTCCAGCTGCCACCGTGATGCCAACTGTAAATGCATGCCTGCTAGCAGTAGCTGTTTTTTCTCACCTCCCCCACAAAGTTGCCCCTATTACCACCCTCTAGTTAGTTATACCTCTGGTTGTGCCTATTATGCTACATAAAAGAACATGAGCCCTGTCCCAGTTGCCATGAAGACTCCTTACAGTCCCCTATTCAAAACTTAATGGCTTTACTGCGAGGCTTTGTATGTTTTCTGTCCTGGCTACAGGGAGAGGAGACCTTTGGGTACAATGCTGGAGTTTTGTTACTGGCTTTGATCAAATTGGGATTCCCCACCCTGGGGAAGAAGTGAGCTGCACATTGCATACTCCAGAGTTTGGTTACTTATCTCCAGTAGTTATGAGAACCCCTGTCACTATGGGAACTGGGTGCTGGACAGTTTTTAATATGCTTTCCTCATAACACAGATAGGTGATACAGTGTTGTTATCCTCATTTGACAGATGGGGAACTGAGGATCATAGAGACTAAGCTCAGGTCCTCAGAGCCATCTAAATACTTAACTCCCCCTTGATTATAAACAGTTGCCTGTTAGGTTCTGGGTCTAAGTGACATGCTCAAAAGCACACAGGGATCCTGTTGCAGAGTAGTCTGCTGACCTAACCACTAGACAACATGTCCTTGCAAAGCCCTGTCTGACATCCTTTGGTGTCTATAGTTGAGACATTTCTGCCCTCTCTAGAGATTTATACATTGGGCTGTGCTAGCTACAGTGTCTCTCTGAGGTCAGCTGTCTCCACAGGTTGCAGAAGGAAATAGGCCCACTAGTTCAACTAGGTTGGAAGCTTTAAATATCCAGGCCATCCCAATCCCTCATATCTCACAGCACGTCCTTGGACATGCCCCATACCCCTCAGTCATGCAGCCTTCCTGCAATCTGTTCCTCAAATAAGTACCCTCCTCCCCTTGCCCAATTGCTAGACTCCTTGACAAGCACCCAAATCCTCTACATTCTTCTCCTTGGTGCCTGCAATCCAATTTCCTCCTTTTCAACTATCATATCCTCTCAGATCACTCCTCTTTCAGACAAACAGCTGAAGTTCCCTCTCAGCTGCTAATCCTCCTACAGAAGCTACCCATATGTGTGGACCAGTGCCAGTCCCCCATAAGCAGATTACTCCTTTTGCTGTCTGTCCTTTCCGTATACTGTCTATTCCCTTTTCTAACTCTAGAGCTGCTTAGCCTTAGCACACTAGGTCTTTGCCCAGTACTCATTTATCCGTGAGCAATACCTTGTGCTGGCAGTGGGCAGAGTGCAATAGCATAGATCAAATGCAAGGCTAGGCAGGAACAGTTCATCCAGACTTGCTCTGAGCAGGGTTAGACAGCTAGCAGGCAGAGACACTGGTGATAGCTTATAGCAGCACCTCTATCACTGCATCGGCAGAGATGTTATAGTGGTGATGGGAAAAATACAGTCAAATGTTCTCTGTGTAGCTGTGCAGCTGTACTATAGGCTCCCCGGCCGCCTCTTCCATTCACAATTGCAAACATGACCCCTCCTTTGGGAATTATCGCACAAGCCTGCCACAAAGACCGAAACATAATACCTGGGGAAGAAACATTAAGGAAGTAGCTAATGTATTTTCAGTGTCCTTTAATGTAAATTAGAAGGTAGAAGCCGAGAGAGCCATCCCCCTGTGACCAGCCAGTGCTCTTCAGGCCACGGATTATGAGCCACTATCTTAAGTAATGTTATTTGTACTCTGAGGTCACAATGGGAATATTTTCTAAAACATATTCTGTTGGAGAGGAAAGAGAAGACTTAGAGGAGTGGGCATGACCACCGGGACTTCACATAGCTCCAGCTATTTTTTTCCTCCCCTTTGACATGCTTTATGACTGGTCTGAGTTACATCTGTAGGGTTTGCGTGTATCTATCTTCTTTCTCTCTCAGCCTTGCGAACCCCTCCCTCTCCTTCCCCCTCCCTGCTCTGCCACCCCCAGGCTTAGTTGGCTAACATTGTATTTTCTGTAACCTAGTTGGGTTCCTCTCCTCACCCCCATCCCTCTTATGTTATTCCCTCCCTCGGGCACTGTATTTCTCTGCTACCTTTGTCATCTGTTTGGTTCATAACTGTTAACATCTACTAATAAAACTCAGTCTGATGTGGGTTAGAAGCTAGCCCTGGCTTTAAATACTGATAAAGATGCTTCTTATGCTGGGGACACTTATTCCCATAATGGGCTACAAACTTCATGCTGGTACAATTGTCTCCGCACAAGGGATTGCATTGACTGTATTATATTAGGAGTTAATCACATCCCTAATATCCCTAACATTCACATTTTCCTGCAGGCAGAAGGCATGTGTGCACCCAGTACTTAGAATCCTAGAAAGTATTCTGTGCTTCTCTGGGTGTGCGTGCATGTGTGTAGACATGTGTGTTGTGCCAGAGAAGGATCACATGCTCACAAACTCTCACATTTTTGACTGGCAACAGCTGCTTTTTCTGTTTTGGGGGAGATATTGTGGCAGACAGGACCCTTGCCGCATTACCTGGACTTTGCCAGTTGTGTGTAGCAAATCATTTAAAATCTGAATGTAGATTTTTTTTTCTCTCATCAATCTTTTTTTTTCCGGCAGAGCAGTGGGAAGCATAGCTCCAACAACTACATTGTCATCTGAGTGCTGTGAGCCTAATCTTGTAGCCCTCTGATGCTCAGTGCTGTGTTGCTTTGCAGTGTTCATCTGGATCTAGCAAGTCAAGGTGAATGCCAGGCAGGAGTGGGGTGCAGGTTGATTGCAACTACCTACAATGGAGCAAAAACCTGCACCATTTCCCCAGCAGGATTTCATCCCTAAGGTGCTACCTTGTGCTAACCTTTTTTTTTTTTTGCAGTGAAGACAAAGCCCAAAGCTGTCTCTACCTGGGAAATACTCCTGATGGGCCCCATTCCTACTGCTGCCAGCTCATCCTCACCCAGAGAGACCCAGCACTTGCAAGATTCCAGGTGGACACAGGCATTTTAAGCCTGGCACTGTCAAAGCTGGCTCAGCTCTGATCTGAGGGACAGAGCAGCTAAATGCCAGTCCCCTTTATGTATCCATTTTTTTTTTTTTTATTTTATTTTATTTTTTTTTTAGCACCGGTCCTGGAAGCACTGCTATACCAGGTCAATGCATGGAGTGGACGGAGCACGCTCCGGTTCCACCACCCAATACCAAAAAGAATCTGCTCAATATAGACCTCCTATGGAGGACATATCAGAGACAATTACGCTGAGAAACTCACCTACGTGGTCACGCTGCTTCCCCAGGGCAGGTCTAGTGAAGCCAAGGGACTCTTGGGACCTTCTAGATGCTTATTTTGGACCAACCACTCTGGGCTCTGAGCCCTTTCCTCTGCCACAGAGGCAGGGCAGGGCTTCTGGGGGGGAAGGCGGGGGATGGGAGTCGGGACACTGTTCCTGCCCAGCCTGTAAGGCTCTTGGGCAGCCCCCCGAGGCACCTAGTGGGTGCAGCAGTGTTGCCAGGTCTTAAATATGAAATTATCATAATGGAAACTCAAAATTGTCCTTTGTGTTTTCTGAAAAACTATTGTACACTGGGAAAAAATGTAAATAAGAATGCAAATAAGTCTTCCTCTTTAGCCAGCATCATGTTGCCGTATACTGTTATCATCACATCCTGCACCACTCTACTTGCCACTGACCCCATGATGTTTTGTTTAACTCTTTTTCTGACTGGTTAAACTGAATTTATAACTATGATTATTTTTGTCTCTTTGTTTTGCAGTTCAGGTCTGTGTATTGTAAATTGTTATACAATTACTTTACACTGCTGCTCACTGTAACCTCCAGAGAGTGAGTGAAAACTGGGTCATCAAAGTTGAAGTTTTATTTATTTTTGTTTTGAGACAAGAAAATAATACCGTGATCATTGACCCAGTGCAAAAAAACAGGGAAAAAAAAAAAGGCTTACCTGATAGGGGAAGCAGCGTGACCACGTAGGCGAGCTCCCCAGGGTAATTGTCTCTGATATGTCCTCCATAGGAGGTCTATATTGAGCATATTTTTTTTGGTATTGGGTGGTGGAACCGGAGCGTGCTCCATCCACTCCATGCATTGACCTGGTATTGCAGTGCTTCCAGGACCGGTGCAAAAAAACAGGAAAAAAAAAAAAAAAAGGCTTCCTAGTCATACCAAGGGTGGCCATCATAGAGGACAGTTTGGTTATTCTCTGTCCTTTATTGATACAAAACCAGACGCCTCTAGGTCCTCTTATTTTTGTTCTTGAAAAATAGAGGACGTAAAGGTGTCCAGTTTTGTGTCAAGAGGACACAGTAACAGAAAACCGGACTGTCCTCTATGATGGCCACCCTAGTCGCACATGGGGAAGAGTGCTCTGCTGGCATGGAATAGTACTGTGTAGGTAATGCACAGCTAACCTTGGCTTTATGCCCACTTTATGGAAATGGGAGACTCCTCCCTAGATTGCTTCTGTGGCCGTGCGGCTGAGGGCAAGCGAAAGTTGGGGGCATCCGAAACCCAAGCCTCTGGGCGTGGGCCTGCATGTAGGATGCCCGCCAAAGGATTTGGGAACATTTGAAGCCCCAGGTGGAGGGAGGGAGGATGTTTGCCGGTAGTAGGAAGTCCTGACAGCAAATCTAAAAGCTGGTGAAGACTCTCTGAGAGTCACCTGGGTTTTGCATATGCTGCATTCATTAACTACCTCGAAATGACAGTGCGTTTTGAACACTTTTAGTATCATCTATCGTGCAAGGGTTGAAATGATGATGCAAATACGATCATTCGTATACCTGACCTGGTAACTGCCTGGAGAAGGGCGGGCCGCAGACTGGCCGGAACTCCAGTGCCCAGCCGGCGCTGCTGGGCGGAAGCGGGCGGACGCTGCACCGCGCCGCTCGGGGCCAGGCCTGCATGGGCGGGGTGTACCAGCCTTTCCCTTCCCCCGCGCCCAGGATGGCCGCCGCTTCTGCCGCGCCGCTTCTGGGCTGGTGCATGCAGCGGCTGCAGGGCGACTTCGGGCTGGATGTCAGCGAGGAGCTCGTGCAGTGAGCGCGGCTGCGCGGGCGGGGACGGGACGGGACGGGACGGGAGGAACCAGGCCCCCTCGGAGCGCCCCCGCTCCCCCGCGCTGTCGGAGCCGCTCGGGTGCGGTCCGGGGGGCTGCGGGCCTTGACCGCCAAGTGCCCAGGCTGCTGCGGGGCCTGCCCGGTGCTGTTGGTACCCTTCTTACTGCTGGCACTGTCATCCCTGTCGTCATCATCGCCTCAGCATTGCCGTCATCATGATAGTGTTGTTGTCATTATTGCTGTTATTATTATCATTACTACGACCCCTATTATAATTACTTGTGGTGCTGCTGCCCGCTATCATCACTGTTGTTATTGTTGTCCAGTGCAAAGCATTGATCTACACCCACAAGATGCACGTGGACCGGCGCGGCCTGGGGTTGCCGTTGGCTCGATCCAATGAGCGCTGAGCCCTGGGATTGTTCCCCCGAGGCCTCGTGCTGCTAGGGTTTGTGTCTGTGGGTCAAGGTTTGCACGATCCAGGCCTAGCTGCTCAGCTGTGTGCTGCAAGGCCCAGCTTCCACTTGGGGATAAGGAAAGGGGGTTTTTTTTAGGAAAAAAAAATGAATTCAGGCAGATGTCAAAACAGAATCCAATATTGGAGCAATGCATGGGGATTGCATGAAGTTGGAGTTATTACACATTTGCAAAGGAAATAATATATGACTGTTCTTATAATGAACTTCTGTGCTATCAGTATACTGTTTGTATACGTTAATGTTCAAACAGTCTGGTTAGAGATACTGGCCTCCTGGCTGGCGAATACATGACTGGTACATGTACATACTGCTTGGTATGCGCACACTCCCCCCCCCCAGTTTATGATCAATCTGTCAAGCTATATGAATGAATCTATTTAGATCTGTACGTACTATATGAATGAATCTATTTAGATCTGTACGTACATACATCTATCTATCTTGCTATCTATCTAAAGCTGGAACTGTCTTCACCTATTTATAATTTAAGGAAATAAAGAAAGCTAGGTAATGGCTGGGCTACTTAATATGTCTGCAATACTGTAATACACGTTTGGTCCCTGTGTATTCTTTTATACATTCTCCTCCTAAAGTTAACTTTGTTTACTATAGCCCCTGCTCCCCACCCCCGATAATTTACTTGGTCCTGTTTCCGTCCTATTTGGATCCCCAAATGATCCTTATTGTTGTACCCTTGGGAAGATTTTTTTTTTTAATGGCAGCTGTATTTGCTTGTAGTTTTTGTCTCACTTTTTTACATACAAACTTAGTCTTTCCTCCTGGATCTCTAAGGTACTGACTGCATCTTCTGTCACAGAGGCCTGCATTCCCTCTCCTATAACTAATTTTAATCATCCAGGTGTTTCCTCATCCAGAGTCCTTGGCCAAATTCAGGGGTAGCTTTGTCACCTGCTTTGCCAAAGCTGTAAATGCCTGCAAAGGATCAGGTGATAGGGAGGGGCTTATATCCATAATTATATCTTGTACCAGGTCTGATTTATCCCTTCTGGCTTCTGTGCATTTTGTAGTTTGGGCATATTGTGTACAAGCCTTGGAAGGCTTTATGTGAAGAGAGTACAAGATTTGTGTCCCCCACAACCTTTTGCTTGTTTTCAATGGCTAAAAATAATTTGAAAGCTGTAGGGTTTTTTCCTGTAATCACTTCTGTTGCATTTTCTCTGTACTATGTTTTCTGGAAGACACTAGATGACCGGAGAACTACCTCTGTGATGTTTATAGTATGAATGTTGGAGTGGGGGAGAGAAGAGCTGTTTAGGTTAAAGAACTGAATAGTTGTTCAAGTTGGTACAAATTGGTTATTAATGTATTTTGACTGGAGATTAGAACAAGAGCTCTAACTGCTAGAGGAGTAAAATTTTGGCTAATGTTCTGAACAAAGCAGTGGGGAGGCAAAGATCTTGAGTTGTTTCCAGATGGGACTCAACAAGTTCATGAAAGGGATGGTGTAGGACAGGGGCCCATGTGTCCCAGGGGCCCAACCACAGGGGAGCTAGAGACCCTCCCCTCAGGGAACCCTGGGAGGGGGGCTATCCATCCCATGGATACCCCCCCCCAAAAAAAAAAAAAAGAAAAAAAAAAAGAAACTATTTACCTGAAAGGACACAATTGGTAGTGCCCACCCGTTTCTGCCAAATCATTTGGCAATTGGCCCATTCCAACCCCATAGGAGGACACCTAGGTCGGGATAAGACCACCGCTAGAGTGTCTTGGTGGTTCTTCTGGCCAGGGTTGGGGGAAGATATTGCATGCCATCACGCAGCTTGTCCTGAACGTCAGAAAGCCAGGGAGGATTGTCTGGCGAGGGGCCCACTTCAACCCATTCTTATCATTGATATCCTGTTTTCAAGGATAGCCACAGATGTGGTTGGACCACTGCCCCGTAGCAGCACAGGACACCAGTGTATACTGATATTCATAGATTATACCACCTGGTACCCGGATGCTGTGCCCCTGCAGGCAGTAACGGCTTTATGGGTCGTGGAAGAACTCATTAAGTGGATAGTGAGGATGGGAATTCCTCAAGAAATCCTCACTGATTAGGGGCATAATTTCATGTCAGGGGTGTTACAAGTGGTGTGCCGCACCCTATGCTTAAAACGCCTGTGTACATCTGTGTACTTATGCTGTATAAGAGAAGACCTGCAAAAGTGGTCTCTGCTTCTTCCGTTAGTTCTGTTTGTCCTTCGGGACACTTCACAGGAGTCAATGAAATATTCTCCCTTTGAGCTAGTATTAGGTCACCCCGAGAGGCCTACTTCAGCCCCTGAGAGAAGACTGGGAACAAGATACGGGGAATATGAGAAATCCGATCACGTATCAGCAAGAATTCCAACAAAGGATCCAGCTGGCCCAAGACCTGGCCAAGGATAATATGCAGGAGGCATAGCATCATCAGAAAGAGAGGTGTGATGTGCATACTAAAGATTGAGAATTCGAACCCAGACAGAGAGTGCTGGTGCTGGTGCTGGTGCTGCTGCCCACATCCTCGAGTAAACTGCTAACCCAGTGGCAGGGCCTGTTTGAGATAACTCGCAGGTTGGGACTGGTGGACTATGAGGTTCACCGACCAGGCCATCTACGTGAGAAATGTATCACATCAACCTCTTGTGCGAATGGCATGAACCGGAGTGATGGGCAGCCTTTATGGAGGCAGATATAGAAGACCTGGGACCCCAGGGAGTAATCCAAGAGAAAGGGACAGCTAGAACAGAGGACCAATTCCAAATAGAGTAAGAACTGTCAACATCCCAAAGATATGAGATGCAGGCTCTGGTTAAGAAATTTAAAGATGTATTCTGAGAGGAACCTGGGTGGGTCTGGGGCACCTACCATACAATACAGACACCACTGGGAGCCACAGTGTGGGAGACATGGCGGCTGGCATCCCATCACGTCTCAGGAGAGATATGCAAAGAGGTTGAGAAAATCCTTGAACAAGGGATCATATGCCTATCCAAAAGCCCGTGGCAAAGCCCGTTGGTCCCAGTCCCAAAACTAAATGGATCTCTGGGATTAAGTGTCGATTACCGATGATTAAACACAATGGTGGTCTTCGACGCATTCCCTGCACTCCATGTAGCAGAACTAGTGGAACGCATTGGGAATGCCTAATATATCACAATGCTCAACTTGGCAAAGGGCTACTGGCAGATCCCCATGGCCAGCAGGGACCAGCCCAAGATAGCTTTTGTGATGCCATGGGGCCCATATGAGTTTGTTTACATGCAGTGTCTAATGGACCAGATCCTGGTGCCACACACCGAGTTTGCTGCAGCCTACATCGACAACATTGTTGTGTTCACGCAAACTTGGGCTCAGCATAAGAGGGCTCTCCAGGCCGTGCTGTCGGAACTAAGAAAAACAGGGATGACGGCAAACCCAAGAAAATGCATGCTGGCTCAGAGGCAAGCCAAATATCTAGGATTTTTGGTTGGACAAGGTATGATCAGGCCATTAGCTGATGAAGTGGAAACCATCCGCAACTTTAAGGCACCCCAGACCAGCAAACAGCTTAGATCCTTTTTGGGGTTGACCAGTTATTACTGCCGGTTTGTCCCCCAATTTTCTGAACTAGCAGCACCTCTTATGGAAGCCCTAAAAGGACAGCAGGCCGGAAGTATAAAATGGACAACCAAAATGACACAGAACTTTGAATTGCTCAAAAGGCCCTATGCGAAGATGTTGTGAGACATGCACCTGATTTCTGTAAACGTTTTATATTGCAGACAGACGTGTTGGAGACCGCTATCAGGGCAGTCCTAACCCAAGAAGATGGAGGTATAGAGAGACCAGTTGCCTATGCCAACTGAAAATTACTGCCTGCAGAAACATGGTATTGGACCATAGAACGGGAATGTTTGGCAAGTTGCTGGGTGGTAGAACACTTCAGGTACTACCTGATGGGCAGGGAGTTTAAGCTGGTAATGGACCATGCTCCCTTAAGACGGCTAAGCGCAGCCAAGACCGATAATGCCTGGATTACAAGATGGGCCCTTGGACTACAACCATTCAAGTTCCACAGGCTACATTGACCAGGGACAAGTAACATAGTGGCAGATTTCTTATCCAGATTCGGAAATGAGACCAAATGTGGTGATGCCAAACACCAACCAAGTGAAACACCCGGGATGACAGGTAGGACACCAAAACAAGGAAATGAAGCGCCCCAAGGCATCTTAAAGGGCGGGGTTATGTCCCAGGGGCACAACCACAGGGGAGCTAGAGACCCTCCCCTCGGACCACCCCAGGATGGGGGCTACACACCCCATGGATAAAACCCCCCAAAAAAGAAACTACTGACTGGCCATGGGATGCCAGACCCTGAAGGAACAAAGAGCGGAACCCATGTGGTTCATGAGCTGTGCCTATATACAGCTGGAGCCAGTGGGTGATGTCAGGAGCAATCAATCGGCCAGCAAAGATAAAAGGGAACACCAAAAGAGACATGGGGAGAGGTAGCGGAGGCTTCAGAGGCTTTCTATCCCCACATGAAAGAAAGAATGTATCCAGATCAGAGAGCAGCAGTGGAGGCTGCAGAGGCTCTCTGCATCAGTGGCAAGCAGCCCCAGTGGGAAGGGATGGATTACGCTTGGGGAGAGGCAGCCCGAGCAGCAGGGAATAAACCTCGCACTGGTCACGAGCAGCACCGGTATCCAGGAGACAACTTCGCTCCTGAAGGAGCTATAGCAAACTTGGAGTCGGCGGAGTCCCTTTTTCTCTTTAGTTACCACTGGTCTGTATATAGTCTCTTGTGTTGCTGTTGTGGTCTGTCGGGTTTTTTTTTGGGTGTTCAGTGGTTAGGTCTGCCTTGAGGGGGATCTGGCTGACACTGCATCCCCAGGGTGATCACAAGGCTTAGCAAGTAGCTGTTGACCACGGGGAAAATAGACAACATGGGCGTATCCAGTAGGCTTGTAGCCTATCAAAGAAACAAAGTTAATAACCAATCCCGAAGAGGGCGTGAAGGCCAAAGGTCACCTAAATGGGAGGGTCAGCCCCATTAAAATCAGGTGGCCCACTGGAGGTTGGTGGTATAAGGAAGGGGTATAGGGGAGGTGGAGCCCCACGAATATCCTCCAGGATGAGTGACCGACTCCAGGGGACCTACGGAAGAAGACCCCTCCACTGAAAATACATTCAAAGTCATGGCAGAATTTAGGGGCCTTTTCCGGGGTGATTGAGGTCCTTCTCGGTGGCCATATGAACCTTCACCACACCCTCCACCAGGCACGCGTGCTAATGCAGCGCATGAATGGGTATTCGAAGTGAGGCGGTCACACCATGGATTGATAATCCGGGAGTAATATGCTAATCCATGAGATTCAGGCACTTGCAATCTCCACGTTGAGGATAAAAGGTAGATTTTTCTGTGTATGGCAAGTGCCTGGCTATCCTGTGCTTCAGGGTTTCTACTGATCATCTACAGGGGTCAGAAAGGAGTCCTTCTTCCCTTTCTTTGGAATGTTCTGTAGGCTTCTGCGTGGTTTTTTTTCAGCTTTCTCCAAAGCACTTGATGCTGGACACAGGGAAATTTGGGAGGTTTTCTTATGTTGTTACCTATGATGCTATTGTTTGGTGACCAGTTTCCCTTCTTCTTGTCCACTTTGAGGTACATCTTATCAATTGAAAATGAAGAGGAGATCCGAGAATATGTAATTGACCTCATCCAGGGGACTGATGGGAAGAAGAGTCGGTTTATAGAAGAACTGGTAGCCAAGTGGCAAAAATCTTCTCAGCCGGCTTCTGACACTCTGCCAGTGTACAGGAAAAAAGATGGTAGGTTAAAGTGACAATAAGTTGGTGGAATTAAAGCATTGAAAGGAACCCAACTTACCTTAGTTACCTAATTTAACCAACACTTTTAGAGCCCTGAAGTGCCCTCTGCAGCTGGTTCTGCTATTGGGTCTCATTTTTTGCCCAGCAGGAATGTTCACTGCTTGGTGAGTGTTCTTCCTAAGATCACCAGAGTTCATGGATGCTGGCCTTTCTTGCTGAAAGCTAATATGCCTTCCTTCCTGTGTGCACAACTGTTTAGAGACTTCAGAGGTGCAACGGGCCGGAGACCAAGCCAAACGGGGTAGACGCAAAGGAAGGAACAAGCAGGAAACACCTGTGTATGCTGAGCCTGATGTGCCTGTTGAGGAAGTAAAAACACCTCTTGATCTGGCTAAGGTGAGTGTGTCTGGCTCTGAGGCAGACGGACTGCTGTAGGACTCAGAGGATATGGGTCTCCCAGTTGAATATAAGAGGCCCCCTATACACATTACAGGTATTGCTCAATTATCTGGTTAATTGTGCAATTACCTTGAGACAAGCTACACGTGCAAAGTAGTTATGATAAAAAGCTCCAACCAACTATAAAGTCAGACCTCAAAAATGTGTACTAACTTTTATAGCTGCTTGCTACTGAGCTTTAATTTGCACGTGTAGCAGCGTCTCTCTTGTGTAACTGTGGTTACCGTGACCTCTAAGGTTTGGGGTGCAGGAAATCCCACACTGGGCTCTTTGTTCTGCCTGCACCTTACCTGCAACTGGGACTGAGAGTTTCACACCTGACAGGACTTTGGGTCTCGGCAGAACTGAGACACCTTGCAGCTGATGGGGCTCTGGGTCCCAGTTCACCTCATATAAGGCACACCTGGGACTCAGGGCCCCATCAGCTGCAGGACTCTTAGTTCTGGCTGTGCATGGTCCCTGTGGGTGGAAGCCGCCTCAGCAAAGGGTGCTCTAAGCTATTGGTGGTTGCTTCTTGCTGATGCAGGGGGAGCCCAGGGTCAGGCTCCTCCTACATGTGCAATAAGGCATGATTAGATCTAGTACACAGTCCCATAATTGTGCCTCTTGCCATGCACTAGTGGCATGGCAGGAGGTGCAATTGTTTGGATCCCACATTAGATGCAGTCGTGTCTTTACCTGCATGTGTAAAGGATCTTTGAGGCTGATGATTGGCAGATTCCCCCCTCTCCCTCCCCTCTGCCCGCAGCAAACTTTTTAAGTACTAGCCCCAGTGGTATTTTTCCATTACAGATTTGGGAAAGACAGCACTGCTTTACTTATCCCTGCATGTATATTTTTAAAGCTCTTTTTGCAACTGTGGGGACGTTGCTGTTAAAAAGTGAAAGCTGGCTTTGTATAGATATATTGGCAAATAAAAATATCAGTTACCAGAACTGCTAGAAGTCATTTTGACGAGCAGTGTGTTTTCTCCATTAACATGGAAAAAAAAATAAAGTGTCCTTAGTTTTTTGTCTCTTTTTAGCTTATAAGAAAGAGTGCAGCAGACAAATGAAAGTGGATGTGTAACAGGGAACCCTAGCCCTGTTACCAGAAAGCAGCCCAGTTCCTTTAAGACCAGAACTTTCTGGGCACGGCCTGTTGGCAGGGTAGCAGTTAAAAGCTGAGCCTGGCCAGCTAGTCAGGTAACCGGGAGGGGGCAGGCCAGAGCTATAAAAACCCCTGGACTTGGCGGCAGTTAGAGGCAGCGGGCGAAGGGGAAGGAGGTTGTACATGGGAGCTCCACAGAGAGGCTTAGCTGCTGGTCCAGCTGCTGTTAGAAAGGAACTCCTGATGACTCTCAGAGAAGTGGCGGCAGTGCCACAGGGAGGAGCATCACAGACAACGGGGAAGCAGAAGCACCAAGCCACGAAGAAATGTAAGCTGGCATGCTGCCTTCTTTAATTTCTGGTTTTTTGTGGTTATAACCCATGAACTCACTGCTGATATATGTTTGTTGATTGATAGACCAGTGGGTTGTGGTCAAGGCTGTAGGGGAGGAGATCTCATTAGCACCTTGGGTGCAGTCATAAAAGGCCAAAGGGCCTAATGCACTAGAATGTGCAGCCATATATGGCCTGTAGCTCAGAACTGGTTGCAGGACTTTTAAGCCAGGTACCAGTGGGGGGATCTCAGCTAGCAGCCCGAGCTAAAGGAAAGGGCGCCCTTGGGCAGTAGGAGCTTTGGGCTGCTGCCTGGACTGGAACTTGAGGCCTGCTGGCTCCGTGCCCAGCGGACAGGCCTCTGGGCTAGAAAACCTGGGCTTCAGATTGAAAACAAAAGGTGGGCCACAGGGTCCGAGAAGATTAAGTAGCTAGAGCCTTGGACTCAAACCCTATCTGGTGGGTTTAGACTGGTAGGCCTAGCTAGAGAAAGATGGGGACAAGGCCCATGGTAGCTGAGAACCCCAACATAGAATTACAATAGGCAGTCTCCCACTTGTAAGAGCATCTAAATAATATTTACATCAAGACGTGGCAGGAGAGTAAAGGCAGGATGTGAGACAAATGAGAGAAAATGAAACATTAAGGGATGTTGGGGTGCCCCTCATAGGCAAAAAGGAAAAATGTTGCTGGGGAGGGCAACCTGTTACAGGGTGCTATGCAGAGGGGCACAGTGTGCATGCTTATAGCAGAGGACAGAGGTTGGTGGAGAGACTGAGTGGAGTTGGCTTGCATGTAGGATCTAATAGAAATGTGATGTTGGAGAATCAGTTGCAGCTTCTCTGTCGGGAGCCTTCTGCTCCTGGTGGAGAAAGCTTCAACTGACAGCTGGAAGTTCTTCGTCTTGCTCCTGCTCCTTCATGTGAAAAGCTTTGAGTCTCAGAAAGAGGAAGCTGAAAGTTTTAACCAGTGGCTTGCAGAGTTTGGAAGAAGTGTGATTATTTGACTGGCAAAACAGCTTGCTTCCTTGTTGAATCCCATTCTCTAGCCAGCTGCTAGCCTCAGGAGCTTGATTGTATAACCCAACTTTCAAGAAAGTTTATAATTCATATTGGATAGAGTAGGCTAAGCTAGCATTATCTGTAATATGGAAATGCAACCTGCCAAAAAATAAGACTTCTATACAGTGCTTCTGAGTTGAGTCCTTAGACTGGGGATGGTATGTTGCATGCTGGGGCATGTAGTTGCTATGGGCTGTGTCTGAATGCTAATAATGGGATTCCTTCAGGCTAAACTTGAGGGGTTGCAGTTTGATTTGCTGTTTTACCACTTGATTTAATCAAAGCAGTAACTCAAGCAGGGGACCACATAAGATTAAACCCAGAGTTTTCAAAGAAGAATCCATAGGCTTAAAATCATTCTCATATGCTCTGATCTTTTTGAGTCCTTTGCAGCAGAAGAATTGCTCTATCATTTTTCTATAGTCAAGAAACAACTAAAAGCTAAGAGCTGGCATTTTCTGAAGGGTGCTTGGAGTCTAAAATGGTTGAGAACCACTGAAACTGGAGGCTTCTGCATAGGGCAACTCTCCCTTGACTTACTGATGTGTTTAGTGAAACTGGCCTGGTTGGATAGTGGCTGGAGCTGTCTGGTTGCTTCTGACCACATGGTCTGTTTAAAAGCCAGTATCTTCTCTCTCATGGTTAAGTTGCAGTGAGAACTCAGTTTAAAGTTGTTGCTTGGTGTTTGCAAATTAGGCACAAGAAATCATCAGCAGTGGTAACAACAGCAGCAGTTGTTCCAAGAAAAAGGCCAAATATGTCAGCCTGTACACCAAAGAGGGTCAGGACAAGCTTACTGTCCTCATTCCTGGGCGCCATTCCTGCGAGTGCCTTGGCCAGAAGCACAAACTCATCAATAACTGCCTGACTTGTGGGCGTATTGTCTGTGAACAGGAGGGGTCTGGTCCCTGCTTATTCTGTGGTACACTGGTATGTAACACCCTGTTTTTTTTCCTTTTTTTTGCTTTCCCTACTTTATTGTAGTATGGTGTATTTGGATCTTTGAGATGTTGTGGGGCGGGATTAGCCTCACTAGCTTCTCTCTCCTGGAGAGATGCAAAAGACTTCCTATTCTGAACTCGTCTTCCAGATCAAAGCCTTGGGGTAATTCACAAAAGCTTTCTGGAGTGAGAATGTACTGCATCTAGAGGATGGGTGGGAAGCAAGACTTAAAGGTGTGGATGTGTATTTTACATAATCCTGGGGCTTGTCTAAGTTATGGCAGCTTCCTGGATTGTTTCATGGGCCAGGGTCTGCCTGGAATATATCACAGCCCTGCACTGACACATCCCATAACCCAAAAATTATGATTTGAATCCTTTGAAAGCATCCTTTTGGCTATCTTGACTCATAAGGAGGACACTGTCCATCTAGAACTGTGTTTCTCATCTGTGTGTCATGACCCAAAACTGGGTCGCAAGAATATATGAAAGGGTCACGAACAAACTTTAAGAACGGATCAACAAACTTTAAAAATGGATTCATCTTTAAAGAAAGAGAAAAATATAGGAAACCATGATTTTTTCCTTGCAGGCTGTCAGAGTTCTAGCCTGCAAGGGGCTGCCTGGGGCTCCCCATGCCCCACACACTGGGAGACTGGGGCCTGGGGTGGGGGACAGCGGGTTGGGTATGAGGGGCACTGGGTTGGGACCAGCCACCAGTGTATACAAATTGGTCCTGGTACAAAAAAGGTTAAGTACTTCTGATCTAGAACTAGAGGTTTCAGCGCACCTGTGTACTACCTTGGCCCTTTCTCATAACTTAGATAAAAAGGGGGAGAATCCTTCCCATAAGCCACACAATTGTATCTGTTTTTAAAATGAGACTAGGAAAAGTTGATGTGAATTATTTTCCATTCCTTGTTCGCCTTCCTGTCTCCCCTCTTTCCACAAGAGGGCATGGTTTGGCTTTGATTTACCCAGTTGTACAATAGAATGATGCTTCCCTGCCTCTTTGGGGTTTGTGACACTTAGCTCAAGGTAAGCTACAAAGAAGCAGAAAAGGCCTGCCCTCATCTTTTTTAGCCTTTGCTCCTTGTCATTAAGTTTTGTCCAGAGCTCTGAGATGGTCAGGTGCCAAATATCTGTTCTTTTCTAGGTGTGCACGAAAGAAGAGCAGGAAATTCTGCAGCGTGACTCGAACAAGAGCCAGAAGCTGCTGAAGAAGCTCATGGCAGGTTGGTAGCCACCATGTTGTGGCAATGTAGCTCATCTGATAAACTAGATAGCAGGGTAAGCCCTGCTATACATCAGTGTGTCCACACTGTAGGCTTATATCACTGTTTTATAGTAGATAGGGACTAAATCTTGCTCTCTCCTTAGCAGATTGAATCTACTAATTTTTTTGCTATAGGGAGGAGCTTTTGATAACTGTATGTTGGGACTGAGGGGCTTGATCACCTGACATTTTGTCTACTATCTAAGCACCTCAGAGATAATTGCCAAAGCCCTACTCCCAAATCTTCCTTTGTCAGCCATCTCCATTGCTCTGTGGCACCTTCCTTGGATGAGAATCTTGCTGATGCCCATTTGCCCACTAACTTTGCTTCTTGCTCAGCATGTGACAGGCCTCTGCAGGCTGTAGCAGGAGTGGGACTGGTCTGGATATGTTAGTAGTCTGAATTATTCACAGTAATCAGATGTTTACAGCCCTTGCCAGTGAGAATAGAAGTTCCTTATACAGTATCTTCTGCAGAGGACTAGGGAAAATAACAATGTGATTCAGAGGTTTTTGAGAGAAGCAGCTATTGTTCTTGCTAATAACATTTTGTAACTGAAATTCATATTGGGTGGTAAAGATTTGAGGGCAGAAGCCAAGTAAATAACCAATCCCATTACTGAGCATTTGTGGATTACAAGAGTTATCTGCATTAATTTGGCTGAAACATCCATGTTGATAAAGCTGTGGGAGAACCTTACTGAAGAACTTGGGAGCTCTTCAACTGTTGGGTGTTGGTATAAGCTTCTGTTCCTTTGCTTCCTAAATCCCTAAAAATTAGAGCTGCCCTTTCTCTTGCAAATAATGTCAGGCAACTGGCAATTCTCTGCAGAGAGTTTGATGTGAGTCAGTGTCAGGAGTGTCAGTCCCCAGCCTTCTCAGTGCTTTGCCCTCTCCCTTTGCTCAGTTTCATTTCTTCATTATCTCTCCTAGCTGAAGCTGAAGGGTGATTAGCTGTCTTTCCCTGCAGCATACAGATACGGCTCAGTGACAGTGTGAGAATGTAGAGTCTTCCACCTCTTTAAATCCTGGCCCTCTCCATTAGCAGGCTTTGCCGTGTTCTGTGTGGAGCATATTGGCAGGTTTCATCGTAGCTACAAGGTTAACAGTTTGGTTTTTTTTTATGAATTCTGGCCTCTTTTAGCCAGAAGGCAGGAATTGATGCTGGCCCTGACTTCCCCTCAGCTGTGTTAAACTTGTTGCACTAAGCTATCTTGTTGGGCTGTGTGCATGCATGCGTGTGTGTGTGTTTGGGGGGGGTAGCAGGGGGCTTCTTCAGCTGGGCAGTAGTAGATGTTCTGTAGATAAATAGGTGGTCCAGATTTGAGTGCTGCTAATCTGATCCCTTGAAGTAATGCTCCTTGAAATGCTTTTAAAAGACTGAGGAGGTCTTTGCCTCTGGCTTATCCTCCATTGGAGATTGGCCATGAGTAGAGCTTTGGCAAGGCACAATCTCCTGGTGCTGCCTTGAAGTCTAATCCAGCCTGAATGGATGGTGAGTATTGGGGCAGGCTAGAGCTGGCTTTGTTAAATGGCAGGACTCTGGCTTGCTTAAGAAGTTCTTTTTAGTTTCTCTCTTTCTTGGCTTTTTGTATCTCATTTCAGATGCATCTGCTTTTCCAGTGGTGTGTGTGGGATATATGAATGATCTGGAGGAGCCTTAGTGTCATGTATAACATGAGTCAGTGGAATAAACTCCTTGACTTGGGATCCTCAGGGCTCAGTACTGTCACACTCCCATGTGAACACTGTTAGACCCTCCTTGGTATGAAACAGCACTTGGCACAAGATCAAGCCCTTAGGTATTGGGCCTGATATAAGAGAAGACTCTCAGTTCCTAAGCTCTGAGAATTCCTGAGTGAGGATTTCAGAGTTGTGCTTGCCTGTTACAGAGCCTCACTAGGAGTCAAATGTCCATCAGTTGGGGGTGGGGCAGGGTGGATATATTCCCAGTGCACAGCTTTAGGTGAGAAATAACCCAAACACCTGTATCTGGAAAGGGCCTGTTGCAAAGCCAGTTGAAATGAAGGAAGCCTTTCCTTTGAATTAACATGGTTGAGAGTAGGCCCTAAAATGGTTATCAAACACTGTGGAGCCCTGCCATCTGGCCCTCAGTGCTGCCTCTGGGTCTGATCAGACCCATACAGGGTATTGCACACACCCATGGTGCAGGACCAATCTACAGCTCAGATCAAAGCCATGGGCCCCCTCCCCTTCTCCCTTCTATTCCCTCAACAACCCCAATTTGGTGGCTGCTCCGGGCTATCTGGGACCTGTATTGCATACAAGATGGATCCTGGAGCAACAGGTGCTGTGTACAGTGCAGTCCATGCAGTGTCCACCTTGGCTGGACTGCGCCACACACAGTTCCCTTCTTGGATGCACACCACATATGACATCTGCTCTAGCTGGTCCAGGGCCCACCCTGCATGCAGCAGTGCTCAGACCAGGACATCTTACCTCCGGAGGGACAGAAAGCTGAAAGAGATTGGGGCAAGGGTGGGGATAGTGGGAGTGGAGAAAGCAGGGAGATAGGATTTAGGTCATTTTTTAAAATGCTGTATCTTTAAACTGTTCTAATGTCATGCATTCTTGGGAGTGTAGTCTGCTCTTGCACAAGTAATATTTAGTGGTCAGCCCCTTCTTGAGTGCTTTATTTCTGTGTAATGCAGGTTCTGAGAGTTCTGGGAAGATGGAGGCAATCAGCAGGGACCTACTGCCTCGCCAGGAAGCTCGGCTGAGGGCAGGCCTGGAGATGGCTGTGAAACACAAGGACAAATTGTTGGAGTTTGACAAGACAAGGTACAGGGCTACCTGAGGCTGCTGTTCTGCAGACAGGAGCCACCCGTGATATAAAAGTACCAAGGTTTCATCCCTTGCAATACTGTGTTATGGCCACAGATCTATTAAATTAACTCTAGGGTGGTGTCTCCTGCCATAGACTTCCAAGGAAAAGATGTACTGGCAGTGGCAGCCTCAGTTGATGCCTAGCTGCCCCTCAGCAGTGTGTCTTAGTCTCAAATTGGTTGGAGGCTCTTCAGCAGGGGGAGGAAATTCTGGTCTTTGTGGTTTGTTGGGTCATTAACTTCCCAGCTGAGTCTTTCAGTAAGTGGACCAAGGATTTGTGTCCTCTAGGGCTTTCAAGGGAAGCAGCAGTATGCTCTGTAATGGCCCCTGAGCAGCTGTGAGGTAGAAGAGGGATTGGATCCCGGTACAGCTGCATGTAGCTGGAAAGTCTGATTGCTGTTTTGCCTTCAGGCTTGAGTTTGATAGGGAAGCCATACATCAACTAACTGGATGTGTCTGACACATGAAATGTGTCCAGATTCCCTGCCCTTTGCAGGAACCACTGGTTGGCCCACTTACAGCTCTTGCTAGAATTCTGTATTGGTGCTGCAGTTTGTGGAGGTCTGTGCCTAACTTTCCCTACCCCTCTTTACAAATTCTCCCTTTATGTGGCAAATGTCAGGTAAGGGTGAACAGCATAGGACATAATGCATCCTTTCTGCCTTAGGATGCATAGTGCAGTCCTGAAATTGTTTGTTTTTAAGTAAGTTTTTATTTCTACCTTGCAAAAGCAGGAATGTCATGTCTTGTCCACTGTGGTGTGTTTCTGAGGGGCCTTGCAAGATATGTGTTCTGAACTCTCAACACCCTGTCTTGCAGCTGGAATGTGGATCTTTAACAAAGTAATTCTTTCTACCTAGCGATCATTATATACAGTATAACCTCATAAATCTGGCATGCTTGGAACCAAGCCACCTGCCAGAAATTTGAAAATTCTGGGTTTTTTTAAATTGGAGCAGCTGCTGGTTGCAGAGTGGGAAAAGGGGGAAGCGGGCAGTGGTGGCAATAGTGGCTGGTCCCAGAGCAGCAGCCACACGTGGAATGGGGTGGTGGCTTGTGGTGCCAGCTGCCATGTGGAAGCTTCCCCCTCTGTGTCCGATGGGGGTGGGGGGAGTGGAAGCCAGTCTTGGAGCAGCAGCTGCATGTGGAGCAGCGACCTGGGGTGGTGGATGGCGGTGGCAGTCGCCATGTGCAAGCTTCCCCCTCCACGTCTGGGGGAACAGAGGTGCCGGATTTTTGAGAATTCTGGATTTTTGAGATCCAAATTTATGAGGTTGTAATGTAATAGAATTAAACAGTCTGAGTAATATTCTTTTCCCCTCCTTGTCACTGTAGCTTTCACTCTCCTGTGGCATTGTCTCTTCACTATTTCTCTCAATCACTGTAGAGATTTCTGCAGCAGATGAGATCTGAATTAACATAATAATGTAATTGTAAGATGCTAACAAAAAGTCATCAGGAAATTTTCTGTTAAAACCCATCCTGGCTTTTTCATTCATCAGATACTATTTTGTGTGAGGGAGAGGCACAGACCCCCCTCTACCCCCCATTATAGTTCAGATGCCCACCTTGCTATATATCCACTTGCACAAAATGCATCCGTAACTACATGAGCTAGTGCATGAGTCTATTCTGACTGCATTTTCCCTTATATTAAGGCAGTATCTGCCCTTGGGTACTCAGTGTTAGGGACCTGAATTTTTCATTTTGGTTTCACAGCTGGAAGGAGTGAGAGAGGGAGTGAAAAAGTAGCACTTCTAGATCTAATGTGGAAAAAGGTTTATAGTCTCTTTCCCAGGGTTGTCAGTGTCATGTATGGTCGGTTTTCAACACAACAGGAAACATCAGCATTTGCAGTGTATGCTGTCAGTGCCCTCCGAGCTGCGCTCACAGCTGCCAGGTGGAAGGAGGCTCTCACCATTTGAATTTTTCAAGCATTATACTGAGGTCAGGAGAGGGGCAGTGCAGTGATCGATTGGTGGTGCTGCCTGAGGTTTAATTTCCTGTCTTGATCTCTTCCTCACACTAAACCAGCAGAGTTTGGTGGTGCTCTCTGCCCTGAGGTGGGAGAAGAGAGATATCACTCCATCCCATCATTCAGAAGACATAGGGGTTCTTGTGTCCATTTGGAATAAATGGGCCCAGTGTCAAAGGTATTAAAATGACTTTGTTACTGTACAATAATTAACCTTGATCCAAGGTTTTGAGTACAGAGACCTCAGTCTGCTTCACCCCATGGCTACAACCACCATAAGAAATTGATAACTTGCTATTCCATGCACAGAAGAAGGAAATTTTATTAAAGCATTGGAAATGAAACATTTTAAGTAAGGCCTTTATTTTAACAACACCCTCTGTTTCCTTTCACAGTGGCTGTACGGTGTTTTTTTTAATAAGGAAAACCACTGTTTGACATTGGGTGGTGTTAAAGATGGAAATAACCCTCCATTTCTAGAGGTGGGGGAGGAAATTGGTTGAGCCTAGCTGAAGTTGCTGCTATTAAAGTTCTGTCTCCTTTCTTGATGTCCAAACAAGACAAAATCACACAAGGCAGAAGAAAAATACAGTAGCAGGTAGATGATGCAGTTTCTATCCCTGGTACTGATTCTTGCATAATTTGCTTCTGGGTAAACAAAGGTCAAGTTCAGAGTATTTTGTCAGCCACTCTGATGATTAACAAGCTTGTAACAGATATATAAAGATTGCTTTCAGCTGTGATTGGGAAATCATAGAAGTGATGCATCCAGGCTCTTCATAGATGGAAGGCAAAAGGAGAAAG
This sequence comes from Crocodylus porosus, assembly GCF_001723895.1. Lineage (NCBI taxonomy): Eukaryota > Metazoa > Chordata > Crocodylia > Crocodylidae > Crocodylus > Crocodylus porosus. The sequence continues at coordinate 1,009,812 of NW_017728911.1, read as the reverse complement.
TTGGGGGAGAGAAATGAACCAGGGGGAAAGAAATGAACCAAGAAAGGAGAGGGTAAGAGCAAGAACCCAAGTCTTGTATCCTGGATGCTGTTCAAGACTTACCTAAAGTTGGTTGAGGTGAGAGATCACCTGGCTCCCTCTGTCTTTGACCTGGTCTAGTCGGTACATCTCTCAGGATCAGGGTGAAGGCCCCACAGTGTCATAGTAGATCCTGAAGTCCCAGGAAGTGATGGAGATAGCAGCACAATGGTAAAACTCACTCCGTGCAGGCCAACTGCCTTCCACAAAGTTTGTCTTGTAAGGAAGTCCAGAAGGATGAGGTGCAAGAGCTCATCCCCTCTTTCTGTTATCTATCGGTGAGACCGTTTTTAGCGTGCCAGTGTTGGGCGATTCATTTTCCATGCCATTCTCCTTTTGTTTTACCTCCTTCTCTCCCCCTTCCCCAACCACCCCTCAGTCTTAACACAGTCCTTGGGTGGTATATGGACCAATTCCAGTTTTTGCCCTTCAGTTGTTGATTTTTGTTTAAAAAAAAAAAAAAAAAGGAACAAATTGAGTTGGGCTTTTGCTGTTTTGGACATGTAGAGCACAGGCCTCCAGGGCAAAGGTTGTGTTTGTGAATGCAAATCTCAGGGATTTACAGTAAACGCTGAAATCCCTTCTACAGGGGAGAGAACAGATGCTGCTACAGCTTGGGAAGGGAGTGGACACTGCAGGCTTGGGCTGAATGTAGCCCAGAGCTGCCTCGTTTTTTAACATATAGTCTGTCATAGCTTCTGGCACCATCAATTTGAGATTCCCTGTCCAAATTCATGAGAGCTGCCTTCATGGCATAACTGTCATCTCCACAGGCATTAGAGATGCAGTAGTTTCACTGTACTTTGTTTTATTCTATCAGGTCCCTGACAGACTGCCAGCACGACCCTCAAACAGGCAAAATTTGAGTGCTCCAGCTTATTGCAACTGCCCAGACAGATTCCTCTGGGGATCACAGGGGAGCTCCTGGGATGGGGCGACTTTGCTCAGGCACATGATTCCCAGATGTGTCTGGGGCTATTTGCTATCATCCTCAATGCTCATTCTGTTACTTCTCCATGTTTGTCTCTCACCAGTGTGCGTCGTACCCATGTCATCGATGATGAGTCAGACTACTTTGCCACTGACTCCAACCAGTGGCTCTCCAAACAGGAGAGGGAGGTGTTGCAGAAGAGGGAGAAGGAGCTGCGTGAGCTGCGCCATGCTTCCCGACTCACCAAGAAAATCACTATTGACTTTGCTGGCAGGCAGATCCTGGAGGAGGAGGACAACATGACTGAGTACCACAGCAAGTGAGTAGGTGGTGCTGGGTGTGGGGAAAGAGAGATGAGGAATACTGTCAGTGTTTTTTGGAGGTGGCCCAGCTGCTTGAGATCAGCTTCCTCTCTCTACATTTTTCATTGCTGGGAACATGCAGGACCCTGAGCTCTTAGCTGCTGATTTGTTCCTGCCAGTTATTTCTCCCATTTGCAGTTTCATCCCTGTAAACTAAAGTTTCAGCTATCGTGGCGCAACCAAAGAGTTTGGAGGCACTTGCTTCAGGAGCAGATGTAGCTTCTGAGGATGGGAGAGTCATTTGCCATGTTGTGTTGAGTAATACAGAAAAAGAAAAAGTGGGGAGCGGTGGTTGAATGATGATTTGATGTTCCCTCAGTCTTTCCATTCTTAGGTATTTTTCAAATTTCATGGACAGGGGATGCTTCCCAGCAAATGAAATTCAGCCCTCTCTGGGGTGGAACATGGCAGGCCTTAGGTGTTTAACTGGATTAAATGTGATCCAATTTTATCTCACTCAAGTCCATGAAAGGAAGTCAGTGTACCATCTTTTGTAACACGCCATTTTCTTTATCTTAAAAAGGCATTATAAGAAGCAGGAAGTGGTGAGGGGGCTTACCCATCCAGCATTTGTATGAACCTTTTTTCACGGACTTGAGCAGAACAGAATAGGATCCAGTCCTCTGGGTTTGCAGTGCTGCACCCTAATTGTGAGTTGGGGCAGTGAAGGTCATCATTTCAGGGAGGAAACTTGTGGATGGGCTTGCACAAAAAGGGATCTTGCCTGGCCCCTTGGGATGTTGGCAGAATTGTTAGGACACTGGCTGGGGAGGTGAGACATTTGGGTTTAAGTCTCTGCTTCGCCTCAGACCTTCTGTGGAATTCAAACAAGTCACCCAGCCTCCCTGTAAAACAGGGCCATCACCCCACCTCATAGGGACATACATCCCAGTGGAAAGAGTGTCCATGATTCAGTCAGAATTTTCTTTAGCTGGCAGGTGCATTGGTGTTCAGGGGGTAGTAGCTGTCCTGAGAAAAGGCAAAGCAGAGTATCCCCACCTGTAGCAACCATATCTTGAGATCCTGAAAGAGCAGGATTGGCTTCTCTGACTTGAAATACGAGGAAAGGAGAGCACAGGGGGAGCAGCCTGTTTGGTGGGGAGGTGAAAAGAAATGGTTGGGTGGATTGGGGACCTTGAGAGGTATTGCTAGCCAGAGGGTGGGAGGGAGCAAGGTGTGTAAAAGTAGTTTATTTCTCTTTTGCAGACTGGATGAAACCATTGAGGCCGTTCATAGTGGCACATTGAGCAAGTCATTGAAGAGCCCTGATGGGAAAAGTGCAGAGGTGTCTGGGGTTCTGGTGAATCCCTACCTGCTCCAACCTGCCCCTTTGGTCAGTGCAACTTCAGTGCTTTATCCCTGAGCGTTAACTAACATTTGAGAGAGAGGGAGCTGAGGATTGTATCTCCCTGTGGGACAGGGGATGCCTCTTCCTTCCCTGGCTTTCTCAGAGATACCTCAGGCTTGAAAAAGGCCTGCTAGTCAATCCCCTTCCTCAACCTATGTTGGAAGTTTACCTGTTGTGTCATCACTTTGTCCTTAAAAGTCCTGACTTATTAGACTCAGCCCTGCGTCAGACTGACCTGTTTCACTCTTGGAAAGGTTTCCTGAGGTTCAGCCTAAAGCAGTTTTCCTTCTCAGTTCTTGTTTGGAGAGACTCCTGCTACTTTTACCCCCTCAGACATAATCTTCCTTCTTTAATACCCTCTCTGGTCTTTGCTTGTTTTGGGCATAGTGTATGCTTGTGCTCAGACACTTTAGAGCATTAAAGTGTTCTTACCATTTGTCTGCTAAGTTGGATCATGTTGAATCCTGCAGGCTTCGTGTCCTTCTGTCCATCCCAAGCCCCTGTGCCTTTCTTTCCCTTTTCTTAGCCCCTTGGCATCATTCAGATATCTTCCCTGGGTTTGGTGGGAACCTTTAGGTGTTAGCTGTTGGCTTTTATTTCATCCCTTTTGAAAAAGAAAGGAGCATGATTGGTTAATATTATAGCCCTGAGCACTGCTGCTACCTCCAGAAGGGCTCTGTGGCTGCACCAAATGGCTGACTCAGAACACCAGTATCCCATCTGGCAATCCATGATACAAGAGGATTGTCTGAATGGCGCCTTTAAGCTGGGCAGTGATCAGCTGTGAGTGCATTTTGAACATGCTGCCTGCTTGTGAATGCTGTGGGACCCGCTCTTTGTTGTTCTGCTCTTTAAAGACATGGCTGAGCTGCCGGGCATGTGAAGTGAGAATTGCTTTTACTGCTACCAGGCAGAGACTGCAGACTTTGGTGGGCAGTGCTCCATCTCACTGTGAGTGGCTTGCACTCCTTTGCTTGCTGGGCTTGTTGTCTGTATGGACAGCTTGATGAAGGCAGTCCCATAGCCTATATCTTGCCATGGGCTAACTGACTGCTGGCATTTCTCAGGCTATATTATTTTCCTTCTCTACTTCAGATCTAGCTTGGCCAGCATTCACCAGAGAAGGCTAAGATAGGTTTTCTAAGGCTGTGGGGGTTTCTAGGGTTTCTAAGGTTTTCTAAGTCAGTAGAACTAACTCAGTGAGGGAGGAGCCATCATACCCACTATTTTTAAAAAAAGGAAAAAGGAGAGGTATTAATCTTTTCTTGTCTGTCTGTTTTAAACATGCTGTAGTGGGTGGATCAGACTGGCCTGCTCCCACGTAGGAAAATCACCCAGCCAGCAGATGCTGAGAATGAGCCTGGCTCTGAAAGGAGCAGGTTACGGATTCAGGACCGAGAGTTGCAGGAGATCTCAGATGATGGCTGGTGCCTCAGCATGCACCAGCCTTGGGCTTCTTTGCTGATCAGAGGAATCAAAAGGTAAAAGAGGGCACAGAACAATGATCTATTCTCAGCCATACACAGCTCTTGCTACAGGGTTGGGAAAAGAAGCCATGTTCTGTTAAGGAAGGGATTTTCAAACAGATGCCGGGGCACACTGAGTTGTCACCAGATCCTTTGAAGGGTGCCTAAGGAGTGAAGAGATAATCAGATAAGCTAAGCGGGTAAGCCCAAGGTCAGGCTGGCCCCAGCCTGAATGATCCTCCAACCCTACTGCCTACCTCTTCTGCAAAGAGGTAACATGTTTTGTATCAGTGTAACATATCAGTGTAACACATCAATGTAACATACCAACATGTTTTTTAAATTGGTGCCTCGAATCCCATGAGGCTGCCTTGAGTACAAAAAAGATTGAGAACCACTGCTCTACACACTTCAGAGGGTGAAATTTCCACTGTACAGAGATTCTGAGTAGGTGTTTAGGGTGGCTGGCTCTAGGTAATAGGAAAATACAATCCTGGTGCTTTTCAGCTAGTTCACTAATAAGACAGGCAGGCCGTTTCCCTGGAGGAAAATATATGTGTGGGAGGTGTATAAACAAGGAGCTGTTCATCCTCCTCCAGACATGCTGATGCGCATGGAGACTGCAGAAGAGCCAACTCTGGTACTGGAAAGAGCCAGCTTTTTTATGGTAGATTAGTAATGGAGACTTGAAAATCTGCCAGCGAAACCAGGGCAGGCAGAGCTTCCATCCTGGTGTACTGAGGATAAATACATGAGCAAGAAAATGTTTCTCCATCACAAGGGAGCAAAAAAGGGCCCGAGGCTGGTTTTAAAAAATCCTTTGCAGGTTGCATGCATAGTTTTAGGAATCGATTAGTAGACAAGCACTTGGTTGAGGTGGTTTTGAGCAGGAAGTTTGACTAGATGACCTGGAGAAGTCCCTTCCAGCCCTACTTTGTTAGGATCTGTGATCACTTGCAGCATCTAGACTAGGTGTCACTGGGGGGAATGAATACATGTAACGCTTAAACTGTTTAAAAAGCAGTTTAAACTGCATGCATCCCAGTGTAAAACCAGTGTAGAATTTTTAAACATCCTGCAGTGTTTTACAAATGCACCTGGATAATCAGAGATTAAGCTTTCCATCACTAGTATCTGGTCAGTCCTCCAGGTATCCCACACTGTATCACTCCTTTCCCCCAACCTATGCACTGCAACTGGCTGCTCTGGTACTCATATAAAACCCTGCTGCCCCAGCCTCTGTTGTCTGCACTTGACCAAAGCCTGCAGCATTGCAGGCTGATCTGGGAAGAAAATGGGGGGAGGCTGACCAGGTGTGGGAGTGCTGCCTGGACCCCTGCTTCTGCATTTCTAGGGTTTGGGTGCTCTGGGGCTTCGCACAGTTTCTGCCTCACCCTGTGGCTTTAAAAGAGCATTTTCCCCAAAAACGTGTCAGAGGGATGCTATCTGGACCTCTGCTTTTGTGTTCCAGAGGGTAGGGAGCCCTGAGCCTGGTGGGTGGGTGGCACCTTTAACTGTAAATGTCCGCCAACTTCTGGGTGAGGCAAAACCATGGTACTGCACAATGTGCAGTTCATACCACAGACTGACTGCCGATTCAATGCTGTCAAATGTGAATTGGCCCATTAATTGTTAACTCTTCCTCACCTTCCAGGCTGTACCCCTGCCACCTGCCCTGTCCTGCCCTGCCCTGCCCTGCCTCTGCACATTCCATCCTTATACACACATCTCTATGCAGTTTCTGGCAATGAAAGTTAAATGAGCAGCTTTCAGGCACCTCCTCCTCACCCCACCCTCACCGCCTCCCAAATCCTTCTGGGACTCCATGCCACGGACTGGGTTTGATTGCAGGGAATGAAAGTGATTTAGCAGCCTTATTGAGGAAGTCCTTTTAAAACCACAGCAAGACGCAGAGATCTTGGGCTGCTCCCCTGGAATGGAGAAGTGGGGGTTTAGGCTGCACCCCCTGAATCATCTGGCTACCCCTTCACCCACAGATCAGCCTGGGATGCACCAGACCCTGGTCATTTGCCAGGAATTGAAGTAAATTGATGAGCAGCTTGGGGAAAAATAATCTTTAAAAGCTGTGAAAACTCCAGTAGGCCTGGAGCACCCAGAAACCCAGAAGCAGGGGTCCAGGCAACACCCCCTTTGCCCACACATACTCTGGCACCCTCGCTCAGGGTACCACCACACAGAGTTTGGTAAAATCTTTATTGAATTCAGTTGCTCCTTATTAAACTTGATGTTAGTGAGAAGGGGAGGCATAAAATTGCAGTTGGGTTGGATACCCACTGCTACCAGTTGTGTGTGTCCACAGTCGCTGGGAGGCACTGAATAGGGGAGGAGGTACAGGGCAGGGCAGCACTCCCAGCTGCTGTCTCCAGATTCCAGTGTAATTGACTGTAAAATGTCGGGAGAAGTCCTTGAAGTTTCTGAATTTTTTTTTTCCAAAAGTTTCTGGGGAGGTGCCTTATAGTCTCTTAGGGCTGAGAGGACATCCCTGTGTGTGGTGCTGCTTGATCTGAGTGGTGTGGAAATACCAGAAGACAAGCCCTTGGTTTAAGATGGAGTATTATATGCTGATAGCCATAGCCTCTGGGAGTTGCACCTCAAGAAAAAAGCAGTTAATGACTACTTGATGTAGGGGTATGGACCATGTTACTCTTCTGACTGAGCACCCTAGAGCTTCTAAAAATGCCTATTTTTCTTGATATGCAAAAGTTGAAGCAGAAGGCTGAAGTTTTGTAAATATGTTGCATGATCTAACAAGCAGTATTCTTTTTGCCTGCAAGAGATAAGTGGTCCTTATCACTCTCACCCTGGAGTGTTGAGGACATGCTTAGCTTGCAGCAGTATTTCGTGCCTCTTCCCTGCATAGTCTTGTCTCTGGAGTACCAACAAATGTTTGAGTTTATGTAGTTAGAGGGGAGCTTTCTTTCCCAGGGCAAAGCTTGCTAGCAGGAATTTCATAATGAAGCATAACTTTGAAAACTAGTTCATGTGGGATCTCAGAAAGGTTTCAGTTTTGAATTTTTCTTTACTCTTCTTAGGGTGGAGGGCAGGACCTGGTACACATCTCACCGGGGGCGACTATGGATAGCAGCTACTGCTAAAAGGCCTTCCTTGCAGGAAATCTCAGAAGTAGAGGCTGTCTACAGAATGCTTCACCAGAAAGGTGAACCTCTCTCTGGGTCTTTCTGTTTTTTTGGATATGTGTAGCTATGTAATGAGAAGTGTCGGTTATTACCATTGCTCTTTTTAACCTTCCTCTCTCCTTTCCGTTCTCTTTTTCCTTTTAGCATTTCTCCAGCCAAAAAGGGCAGCAGGGTAGTTTTTGACCCCATCCTTTTGACTAGTCAGAAATTCCCAGCACAAGCACTTAGAGAATTGTGCCTCATTTCAACAAAGCCTCATAGCAGTGAAGGGCCTGAAGTTATTTTTGGTTCAGGCATTAAGACCTTGCTAGTGAGTGAACAGAGGAGCTGGTGCCTGAGTGTTTCTGCACTGAAGTTGAAATGCTCATCATGCCTTACCACCACTTTAGAATCCAAGGGAAAAAAGCTGTAGGTTACTGTGCAGTTCTCTTTCTTCCTCTTATGTGACTAGATGAGCCCCAGGCATTGAGTCCTAGCCAATCTGCTCCAGGCTGCGGGGCCAAGTAGATGCTGCCTGTCAGTGCAGTATTTCTACATGCTAACTAATCCAAATGTGCTGCCTCTTCCTTCCTTGGAGCAAGCAGCTCTGCACTCACTATGGAACACCAGGATTCATCCCTGAGAAGCCACAGCTGGGGAAAGATGTGCAACAGTCTAGTGCTTCTGTCTGGGAGTCTAGAATCTCCCTATCATGGCTTTTCTTGGTTGTTTACTTTATCATAGAATATCTTAGTATTATAGAGAAGTAGGGTTTGAAGGGATCCTTAGAGGTCATGTAATCCAGTCCCCTGCGTGTGGCAGAATCGTCCGTGTCCAAATCATCCTATATGAAGCCATAATCTAAACTATTTTTAAAACTACCATCAACCCTGACACAATATAAGATATAACATTCTAACCCAGGGGTGGGCAAAATGTGGCCCATAGGCTGGATGCAGCCTGCCAGGCCATTCTATCTGGCCTATGAGGCCCCTAAAAATTTTTGAAAATTAATATTTATCTGCCTCTGGTTGCCTGTCATGTGGCTCTCGATGGCTTGCCAAAACTCAGTAAGCAGCCCTCCACCCGAAATAATTGCCTGCCCCGATCTAACCTGTCACAGGTAAAGCAGGGGGACCCTAGCAGCCAATGTCCCGCTTCTATAAAAGGTTGTTAATATATGCTCAAGAGATCCCAGGTAGAGGGCCACATCCCCATTACAGAAGGCAAAAACCCCATAGTCCTTACCAATCTTTATGAAAACCTTCTCGCCATCATCACAAGTGAAATAAGTGTTTCCGACTCCGCTCAGCAGTTGCCTGCATCCCTAGACTACCGTATGAGATAATGCAGTGTAACACAATCTTTGGCAGTCAGAGCTAAGGGCATGGCCCAGGATTGGAACAATGTGGGTGCTTCAGGTCAGTCTCGAGATGCAGTGAATGAGTATGCTGAGAGCACAGTCCCGGCATAGCAGGAGTTTTGTAAGTCAGGCTTCAGGTGCATGGACAAGGCAGGCAGAGGCTTTGCCTTTCCCATTGTATGATTGGCTTATGCCCATGCTCCAAAGAAAATTTTCCTGAGCAGTACACCATTTGGTTGAAAAACATGTAAGGAATTAGAGAAAATAAAATCTCTTTAATGTCTTTTTGTGCTTCAAAATTCTGTGCGTGGAGGGAGGGGGGAAGAGATGAGGGCAAAGGCATGTGTTTCTAATAGAGAGCACATGGAGGACTGGAAGGGTCACAGGCCATACCTGTGCCCATGCTCATACTCTGCTGCTTTCTTCCTCTTGATGCAGATGTGGTATTTCCTACTGATTACCCCTCTGGCTGCCTTTTGGGCTGTGTGGACTTGACTGACTGCTTGTCCCAAGAGCAATTTAAGGAGCAGGTGAGTCAGGCGAATCTGCCTTTGGGAGCTGACTTTTTAACCGTTTGCTTACAACTCCTGCAAACTAGTTCTTGGTTTTTTTTAAATATATCAATCCATAGGCAAGGGAGGAGAATGACAAAGAGATGGTCTTATCTATGTAAGGGGGATAATCCATTTCTGCAGTGGTTTCCCTGAACCAGTGCTGAAGATATTTGAAGTGCTGGGCTAGGCCAAAGCATTGTTACCACAGGCAGCAGCCTTGCTAGGAGCTGGCTGAAGTGAGAATGTACCTTGTACTCAGTGACTGTTTTGAAACTAGTTTTGCAGATTCAACATTTGTTATTTGCACCTGCTTATCCATATCAGCAGCAGGTGAGAGAAGACCATGTCTCCCAAGTGTTCTCAGCAGCCACAGGACTCCCTGGGGCTGACAGGCTTTTGCATCAGATATGGCTCCTTGGGCACCAAGCAGCATTCTCCAGGCCACTGCAGGTGAAACTTTGGCAAACTTGCTGTGCTTTGGTAGCTTCTTTGTTAGAAACTTAAATTTCACACCAATGCTACCCTGATTAAGGACCTTTATTCCACTGATGCTAGCTCCTTTGGTTCCCCTTAAACAGACTCTTCATGAATACTGTCCCAGTTAAGCAGTAGTTGTTGTCATTTGCTTATACATAGGTTCCTAGCCTGCCTCCCCAGCACGGAAAGGACTGACCCCATACTCAGACCCCAGGTGAGGCTTGTTCGTCAGGGCACAGTTTATTCACTTATTTATTAACTGCAGAATGTACAAAGGAGTACACACCCAGCATTTCCCCTGACCAAAGCAGACTATGGGGGCCCTTGGGCCCTTTGTGTCCATGTGTGCATCTCTGCTCCATAGTTTTCCACAGGAGCCAGCATCCCTTCTGACCTCTTACAGTCCTTTACAAGAACTACTTGACCATCTCAGATGGGCCTGATAGAGGGTTCCAGGCTTCCCAAAGTTGGGGTGATTACACTGAACAGGAGCAGGAAGAGTGTTAGAGACCAAGAGGATGTTTCTGACTTGGGGTACCATTTCTTCTCTGTTGTTTAATTTGGTTTTCAGAATGAAGATAGGTTAGAATATGAGCAGCAGAGGGCGCCTAGCCACTGAAGTACAACAAAAGGCTCTTGCATGCTGGAGCCAGGGTTGAGCCTGCTGCAGAGGTGACAGGATCCTAGAAAATAAAAAAGGGGATCAGTTGTGTCATTATGTCCAGTTTGTGGCTAACACAGGATTGTTTTCCTGTTATGCATTATCCAATGCGGTATGCGGGCTAGTTGGAAATGAGGGCCTTTTCCCTTCTCTGCTGTCCTAAATGGAAACTCTCATATCCTGTGACAGATTGTACAGGTAGGAAATGTGTCCTGATCACCACTCTCTACTTTTTCTTCCTTTGACAGAATCCTTTCACTCCTAGCTCCGCCCCATGGAGGTGCCCTAGGTGTGTCCTCCCTTCATTGGTGGTTATGGCGGTTAAGTAACAGCAGACATTTGTCATAGGCTTTCCACAATTTGTGTGAAAATGAGCAGTTTGTAATTTGCCTTTAATTGCTCCTCAGATATTAACCCCTCCAGTCCCCTAGTGAGCATTAATTTCTCTAAGTTCCCTCCAGTTTGCTGAAATCTTCCTGCTCTTGGAAGTTCCTGGAATGGAGCATGGTCCTCTAGGTGCACCTGTGCCCAGCTGTAGAGAAGACTGCTTCCTGTCTTCCATCAGTGCTTTGACACCTTGTCTGTACAATCTAAAATCCCCTTGACTTTTTGTTGCTACCCTACTGCATTGTAATGCTTGTAACCCTCAATTTGCTGTCTTCCAATATTGCTGTCCAGATTCTTCTTCCCAGTCATTGTTTGTATGGTTTGTATTGATTTTCTTTCCCCGTAAGTATTAGTGAGAGCTGTCCAGGTTGCTGATCTGCGCATGCTCCCACTGAAGTTAATGGCAAATCTGCCTATGCTAAGGTTGTTGACAGCTGTCAACAGCAGATATATAGCTGAACCAGTGCTGTAAACACCGTGAGGGTAGGCAAGACCAAATTGCAGCCTGCGTCAGAAACCAGAGTTGAATCTCACTGGGGAGAAGGGATCAATATTTTTTGCGGGACTGGTGCTGGATGTGATGTAGTCCTGTTGGCCACTGTTGGTTTCTTAGCACAGGTTCATCATCAGCTGGTACCAAAACCAGTGGGTAGGTCTTGCTCATTGCGGGTAGGTCTTGCTTGACCAATCTCATTTCCTTTTATGACCAGGTGACCTATCACCTGGACAAGGGAGAAGAGATTGATGTCATATATCTTGATTTCAAAAAAGCCTTCAATCTGGTATCCCATGATCACCTTAGTGAAACTGGGCAATTGTGGCCTTGGGTCCACCATGATCCACTGGCTGGGAAATTGGCTCTGTGTTGGACCCAGAGGGTGGTGGTTGACGGAAGCCAATCGTCATGGTGCCCTGTGACCAGTGGGGTCCTCCAAGGCTCTGTCCATGGACCCATGTTGTTCAGCACCTTCATTAATGATGTGGACATTGGAGTCAGGAGCGGACTGGCCAAGTTCGCCAATGACACCAAACTTTGGGACAAAGCATCCACACCTGAAGACAGGAGGGCGATCCAGGCTGACCTGGACAGGCTCAGCAAATGGGCGGACAAGAACCTGATGGTGTTTAATACTGAAAAATGCAAGGTTCTCCACCTGGGAAGAAAAACCTGCAGCATCCTTATAGGCTTGGCAGTGCTACGCTGGCTAGCACTACAGAAGAAAGAGACTTGGGGGTCATCACTGACCACAAGATGAACATGAGCCTGCAACGCGACGCTGCGGCTAGTAAAGCAAGCAAAAAGCTGGCTTGCATCCATAGATGCTTCTCAAGCAAATCCCAGGACATCATTCTCCCCTTGTACTGGGCCTTGGTGAGGCCGCAGCTGGAGTACTGCGTCCAGTTTTGGGCCCCGCAATTCAAAAAGGATGTGGAGAAGCTTGAGAGAGTGCAGAGAAGAGCCACGTGCATGATCAGAGGTCAGGAAAACAGACCTTACGACAACAAGCTGAGAGCTATGGGACTCTGTAGCCTGGAAAAGCTGTTGGACTTTCAGACTTTCCATTTGGATTGTCCTTTTTTTTCCCCACCCCATTCCAACTCCTGATGGTTACTTCTTTGACATTTGCCAAGTAAGAGAGGAACTTCCCAAATACAGCATCCCTACATTTTCCAATGAGCATCCCTACATTTTCCAATGAGACCCAGCATTTGAAAAGTCAAAGTTTCCCAATCCATTCATCATTGTGTGACAGTGGCCACTTGTTTTTTTTTCCTTCAACATCTGCACATTTGTTTCTGGTCCCTCTGCCTCATCTTTCTCCCAAGCACGGGTGGTTCTTTTCCCTGCTTCCAACTCCCGTCAACGCCTTTAATATTACTTCCCTGTCCTCGCTGGTGCCGACATCCGCTTGCAATTTAGTATTGCCTGCAGATTTAATTTCCTTGCTGTTTGCTTCCTCTGTCAGATTGTTAATGAAGCTGTTTAGTGACACCCTGCTGGTGTTTTTCTATCATCATCATCATTTAATATTTCTATTACAGTTGTGCTCAGAAAGCCAAATCAGAGTGGGAGTCCCAGTGTGCAGCATGCAGTATGCATACAGCTAGGTGATTTCAGGGTTATTGCCTGCCCTGGAGAGGTTACCGTTGCATTGTTCATTACTGGTTATTCATTTTGAGGATTTACCTTTTGTGCTGTAACCTCATGCTCCTGTGGGACCCGTCCTGCAGCACTTGCTTTAGTGTGTGCCTGGTTCTGTTGTGACTTCATTGGGGTTGTTTGTGTGAGGCAGCTGGGGAATGATGGTATGGTGACTAAAATGATTGCAGCACTGGCAGCTGGGTCATACAGGCTCTGATCCCAGTTGTGCTCCTGGTTTCACTGTATTCATTTGGGCAAGTTGCAGCCTCCATGGACCTGTTTTTTCCACATGTTGGATGCCACTGCGGTGTTAAAGATGGTGCAAAGCTCATTTTGTTCCTAAAAAGTGTGCTGTGATCATTCAGTGGAAGATGCCCTCAAAGGGCAAACAGTGATCAATACATAAGCCTGCTGCGTGAATTGTGACTTAAGCTTGTGACAGCAGAGAAGCTAGAGCGCCTTCCTGAACTCAGCCTGCAAAACATAGCTGTCTGTTCCACTGCAAAGAGCAACACTTCCCGTGATGTGGCAACTCAGCTCTGTATTTCCAAGTGAGTCTAGCAGATCTAGCATTTTCTGGGTTCATTTCCTTTTATTATGATCAGCCTAAAATATACATTTAAATTAGAATGATCCCTTTGTTTGGGCATTTCTGTGCTAAAGGTGACCTGGAAACCTTTCTGCCTGCCAGGATCAGAATTTACAGACTGCTTTTTTTCTGCTTGTGGCCGATGTCACCAACACCTTAAGCATTACGTTAAGCTGCCTTCCTTTTCCTGCGTTAGGTGTTAGTGAGCTCATCAGTTGTAGCTGGGGAAACTCAGAATACTACATTTAGGTCTTGGCAAGGATATGAGAAACTGAATGATTTACATTGATTCTCTTTTAAAGTGCACTGAAGTCTCCACACATTGTGCTAATGATGTTGGATCTCAAACAGTTTTCATTTTGATTAGGAAAAAACCCCATTTCCATAGCATTTATACAAGTATTTCTTGTATTTTCTGCTTAGAAAATGTGTGGATATCTCTGCGTGTACACTTATTTCTCCCTAATTTCTCTCACTGTGTAATGAGAGAGAGGGATAAAACCTTAATTTTCAATATCAGGTAGTTACCTATGAGAGAAATAAAGAATGTATTCCTCTCTTTTGAGTGGGGACCTACCACTCTAAATCTGCCTGAGGGGACATGGCTAAGATTTTCTGTGCCTGGCAGTCTAGTGTCTTTTTCTGTAGCTTCACCTCTTCCTCTCTGGAGAATTGAAACCAGATATTCTTCTTGTGAGTGAGAAAACATTTTTATTCACTTCAGGCAAAGTGCATCCAGGGAGTCTGTGCTATTAAGATTGGGAATAATGACACATTTTCCTCTCTGTTCATTAAGACCTAATGCCCAAGCCTCGCTGTTGCCAAATTGCACACATCTACAGTTGTAGGGCTAGAGAGTTGACTAGCATGCTGTGAGAAGTGTAGCTAGGCCACTTAAAACAGTTGCAGCCAACCCCCAGGCCCTTTGGATCAAGCAGCCCCCAAAACTAGTGTGTGAAGCTCAGACAATGATTATATGTAATCCAGTTCCAGATCAGGTTGTGTGAGGTCTAAATCTGGCTTTTAGGGACCTGGAGACACTACAGTAAGCTTGTCTGTACTCACCCTTCTGTCTGTGTGCTTTCCAAGGCAGATGACTCCTCCCTCTCCTAAGTTTTACTTGTCTGTGGCAAATGGAGGAAAGTAGGGCTACAGGGAGTTTGGATTTTAGTCCCTGAGAGCCACTGGAGTTCCCCCTTATTTAAGGTGCTGGGGCTTTCCATTCTAGCACAGTGGTTCAGCACCTTCTTGGACTCGGGGCATCCCCTGCTAGACCCAAGGCGGCTCTTGGAAATTGCCAGCTCTTGAATTTTTACTTGTTTATTTGATTATGGAAAATACCAGAGCGTTTCTTGTGTCTCAAAGAACTCAGATAAACCACAGCAGGTCAGAATGATTTTGATGGTACAGATTCCTGTTTGAAATATCTGGATTTATCTTGTGAATTATGTGTAGGTGTTTGCACACCTAATAGTGCCGGAGCACCCTGGTTGAGAATCACTGCTTTAACATAAGCCAGCGGGTATAGAGGCTATTGTTCAGCCTGTTAAGATGCAGGAGCAATTACCAGCTGATGATGATTAATTTAGGAACTCATTAGCATGCCAAAAAGAATCAAATGATAGAGGCTAGTTTGCCCTCTTCTCTAGTTTCAGAAACCCTAGGGAAAAACCGAAACCAAGGTTGAAGTGTATGACTTAATTAATGGTGACTCTGGACTTAGCCTCTGCTACCATTTTAGTAAGCTAGTTAGTGACTTAGGAGTTAACTTTGCTTCTGATGCAGTCTGTGCTCTATGTAGAGTTGAAACTTGCCTTTACTAACACTGAAGCAAGGGATAAGGTAACAACATTCAACTCAGGATTCCATAGGCTTGGCTGCCACTAGAGTTTCTTCTTCCAGGCTGCTCAACTCTCACTTTATGGCTCTGGTTTCTAGAGAGACAGGCCCAGCTCTCTTGTGCTAGGGTTGGGTAATGGGCCACCATCTTCCGTAAGTAATGAGAACCATTTCATAGCAGGAGCAGCACCAACAGGAAAGCTGAGGTGTTTCAGGCAAACCGTACCAGTCTGCTGTGAAGTTGTCAGATACCTGGAGCAAAAGAGGGAACTCCCATCTTCTGATCTGGGTTCACCCACAAGTGAGAAGTCATCTTGTGCAAGTTAGCTGCTACATAGCTCAATTAAAATACAAATTTGCTAGGATTACACTTGGTCACATACATAAATGTCCATTATCAGATAACTGATGAACTTCATAACCCCCAGCAGATCAGTCAAGACATTCGTAGAAATATATAGTTCCACAGATACATTCTTCAAGGAGAATTAGAAGAGCTCTCATATGATTTAATCAGCAGTACCTAAAACCAATGTTTTGCTGCCAGCAGGGTTCAAAGCTAAGACTGGCAAGGTAGTGTACTTGTGAGTGATGGAGTCTGCAATGAGCAAGTTGTTGCTTAGACACATTTGGGCTTCTAAATTATTAAAATGGGTCTTTAGAAAGTATTTTTGGGAGTAGGATTGTTTTTGGCATAGCTGGACACAGCTGAATCATCTTCAGGCTTAACCCTTTGTAATGCATGGATATGAATTTTAATCCATTAATAAGAATAACTAATAATTATAATTAATAATGGGGTTTGTTCTGCTGACTGGAAAACTCCAGCAGTACTATCAGAAGGGTACAGGTACTCTGGGTTGCTAAAGCAGTAACAAATACCCCAATTTTCATCTTTCCCAGCCCTCCAGTTGCCTGTTTTCTTGTTGCTCCCACCTTTCATCTGACTGAGAGCAGTGGGCCTGCCCCTGCAGCTGACATTAGCCCTGCCTCCAAGATCTCTCAATGTGGGAATGAATGCATGAAACACGGCTTTCAGCCGAGCCAATTATCCTGGCGAATGTTTTTCCAATCCCTTTCAGTTTCCCTCGATGGTCATCAGTCACCCTATAAATGTGTCAAACCCATCCTGATGCAGCTTCCTCGGCTCACTCTGGGCAGGTGATTCTCTGCCTCCCCGGCAGGGATTAGAATTGCTGAAGGTTTCAGTGACACTAGGTCACTTGGCGCTGGGAAAGCAGAGGTGAATAGAGCATGCTCCAAGATTGCTGGCACTGCAGGCTCTTCCAAAGCCTCTGAGAACCTGAGCTGTGTCAGACTGTTCAGTCTTGAAAAACTGAGTGCAGCTCAACTAGCTTAAATATCAAATCCACATCTCAAAGTCCTGTTCCTATTAAATTTTAATTGCTTCCCCCCCGGGCCATTCCAGCCAAAGTACAGCTTGTGGTATAGAAAGGCAACTAGATCTGGACTAGGAACTTTTATGTAGACAACGCTTTCTGAAGGTAGAGGCGCCTGATGAGAAGAGGTGATCTTGGGGAGAATCCAGCAGTGACCCTTGTCTGTCCGCTGTTCTGCATTCAGATCTGACTGTGTCCTGAATGAAGCACGAGTGGGGAAAAGTAAGCAGTGGGGGAAAGTGTCACCTGAGAGACATAATTGTGGGAAGGAGAAATGAAGGCAGCCTAGCAGAGCTTCTTGTACATCCCCATGAAAGGAGCTTGTGCAGCTTGCCAGCATATTATCTGCCAGCAGCAGATGTAAGCTCTCAAAAACAGCAGGGAGGATGTTGACTGCAACAATGCATCAAGGCTGCGGTTTGTAACCTCAATAGTAAGGCAGTTAACTTTTTTTTTTTAACAAAGACATTTTGATTGCCAGATCCATAACCATTAGCAGCTGTGGTTTTGAGCTGTTCCTTCCTCACACGTTGCAGTCTAGACCTAACAGGCTTTCAAACAAAAATTTGGCTGGTAGCTCCTGTTTTTGTTTTTCTAATCCTCTTTTTTCCTTCTGCCGATCAGAACCGAATGTCATTGATTATCTGTTTCCTAGCTCAGCCTGCTCCAGAGCCGTTCCCTTCCTGTCAGCGTAGGGCCCAGTGCCTATTGGCTAGGCAGTAGCTGGTGTCAGCTCTGCTTGGAGCTATCTGGGTTCTTAGTCCCAAGGAGGTGGTTAGGGGGGCATTAGTAGCAAGATTAGATCTACTGCAAGGATGCTGAATGCTTTGTTTCTGGGCTAGTAAATCTGGCAGCGTTATGCAATGCTGCACTGCCATGGGTTTCTGTATGGGGAAACTCCCAGCTCATGTAACAAGCCAGAATGCGGTTTTGAACAGCACTTGTTTCATAGTTTCCACTTGGGTTGGAGAAGTGAGAAATGAGGGGGAAGATGATGGCTGAAGTGGCCTTTGATGCAAGAAACATATGTGAGGATGCCAATCCAGTGGCCCCAGTTGAAGGCTGTGTTCTGCAGAAAGCCAAAGCCCCAAAGTGTAATGCTTTACTGCACTCAACCAGCACATTCATCCCATGTTCTCAACATGCATTACAAAGCTGGGAAACTGAGGCATGAAAACCCTTGCCCAGTGTGCCCGAGTCAGTCAGCTTTAGCAGAGTGGTAGAACCCAGGATTTCTTTCCATCATCATGTCTAATGACTGGGACATTATCACTTTTGGTAGACAGATATGTTGGTTTGTGGGAACATACCTTGAAAGGTTGAACAGAGGGGCTTTTGGTGGGAGGGAGGCTCTGAGAATCCTGAAAAGAGCAGTTTCTGTCCAAAGATCAGTAAAGGTGCAACTAAGCTAACAAAAATCAAACCGAATCTAAAGAGATGCTTTAGTGTGAGTCTGCTCAAGAAAGTGACAGAAGAGGACATGGCTGCTCACTTCCCTGGATGCATTAAGTATTGGGCCTGCTGACTTGGAGACAAGAAGAGAATTTGCCTTTATTTTGAAACAGTCTAAGTGCCACAGTGCTAAATTCCATATGGACACCATCTACAGAGCTGCTAACTTAAGTTGCAGCTACTGGTTTGATTCTGCCTTCAGTTATCCTTGGGCAGCTACCATGGCAAAACTGAAGACAATCCAGCCTGCAGCATCTCGCTCCCTAGCAATGATCTATCAGCTGGAAGGATCCCAGCTTGATCATAGGCAGTTTGCAGGTCTGGCAATGAAAGGAACAATCTCCTAATTTCTGAACAAAAGAGATTTGACCTCTAAAGTCACTAGGTGAGCTCAGAGCCCATCCTACAGGATGGCATTCTTAGATATGCTTTTCAGTATGGCATCTCTCTGTGATATGGAGCGGGTTGTCCAGGGGATGAGCTTTTGAAGATCCCAAAGAAACAAAATGTTAGAAACATTGAAGCCAGGACTACTGCAGATGTCAGGATATGAAGCCAGGACTACTGCAGATGTCAGGAACCTGACAGATGAAACAATCCGACAGAACTTGACTTGCCAAAGAAACGATCTGGAAATGCTGACATTTTGTGTAGAGATTGCTTAAGGGAAGCAGCATGTGATCATGTTTCTCCAGCTTCTACCTCTATCTCTAACAAAGCTAGAGAAAGAATTATTTTGAAAATGGTGCTTTCATGTGAGGCACGATCAGGCATGATGTTGATGCACATGCCAAGCGGATTATAGTCCCAACCGTAGGCTGCATGTACTGCTCCTCTTCCAGTGCGGTTGCTTTTCCTGGTGTAGCCCCTGCCCTGGTGAGCTACAGTCAGCACCAGACAGGCACTGAATGTACAGATTTCTTTCTTGATTTAAAACATGGCATTTCCAAGCAAAAACCCCTTCCCTGGACTGGCCTCTGGAGGCCAAGCTGATACAAGTCTGCGCCAGTGTTTTTTTCTGTCTCTGTTGTTTTCATCAGAGGCTCTAAGCAGTGGACCTGCATGGATTACTGAAGCCTTGTGTAGGAAGCATGGATTTCACAGGTGTCTTGCCCAAGGTCAGGCTATGACTCTGTGCCAGAGCTGGGAACAGAACACAGATCTCCCATGCCGGTTGCTACACCATAAATGAACTATTGCTTGCAGCCAGTGTGTGGGTTTCTTTACCTCAGGCTCAGCCCTCTGGACTATAAGCAAGGCAAAGGGATCCAAATTAGTGTTCTTGTAATTTTGGTGGTCTCTGGTTTCTCTGGACCTCTTGGGTGTTGGTCACGTTTCTGCAGCGGAGTCCAAGTTGGCACTGACGCCACTGTTTGGCTGCGGTACCTGTGCCACTTGCCAGAAACTGCCGACTTTCTTTTCTCTTTTGGAAACTGCTAAAGAAACATTTTCTAGCTGGATGGTGAGCAATTTCCCTCAGGAGAGGAGGAGAAAATGGCTGTTTAGTAGTTAATTACCTGTTATGTTAGTCTGACAGCTATGAAGCTTATGAGGCATGAAAGATGAGTGGGTCCGCCTTTCCCACAAATCATGCTGAAAACTGGGTGAAGAGCCTTGTGCAGCGGCCAGAGCCTCTCGCAGCCACCCCCCAGGCTTCCTCCTTCACCAGCCCTTGCCTTCCTCTTGCGGGGAGCGCCTTTGCTTCCTCACCTTCCAACCTGGGGACAGCCAGGCGGCTTCTTGTAACGCTTGCAGAAGTCAGCATGGCCTGCAGCGCATCTGTGCCTGCTCTGGATGGCTGATTTATGGCTGCACACAGGCCTTGTTACAGTGGCCCCGTGCTCTTTCTGAGGGACCTGATCTCTGCCAAGGTTTTTTTGTGTTTTGTTTTTTAAATGCATTTCACAGTGAGTAATAACTCCCCTCTCCTGCCAGCATAAAAAGGGTCTGCTTGTCTGTATTCGTTCCAGACAGTCTGGCTTTCCAGTGCTGTCTGTCTTATTGTGAAGCTCTTCAGCAGCATGGGGATGAAGCCCAGGCTTGAGATGGCTTCCTGGGCTAGCAGTGGCAGGAGGAGTTTGGACCTCTTTCATGTTCTGGGCCTAATGAGGCCTGCGAGGGAGCATAAGGACTGACTTATGAATGCTACCCCCATCACACACCCGCCTCTCTTCCATGTGGCAGGGCTCCGAAGTTGGCTGTTCTGGCAAGTTGCCCAGTGCTTGGGGGCCACACCTAACCTCCACGAAACGGAGCAGATAGTGGCTGTCCTTGGAGACTACAGGTTCTCCATCTTGCTCCAGTTAGCAGGGCTGCATGCCAGGTCGTCTGCTGGCCTTGCACCTCCAAGTTAAAGAAGTGTCTCAAGAGCAGGCTGGATTGTAGGGATCTGGAAGCCAGTTGCCATTTGAAGTAGGGATGGGGAAGGAGCTGGGGCTTGCTTGTTAATGGTTTTTATGCTTAGGGCTGGATCCCTTTTGGAGCATGCATTCATTTCTTCCTGCTTTCCTGTCTGGAGGCCTCCCCTGAACCAAGAGAATTGCCTGGAAGTGAAACTGTGAAACCACTTTACAGGGTGTTTGCTGCCGTGCGCTTTCTGTTTCCTGCTGCATGGGGGGTGCCTTTGCCCTTTCGGAGGATTCCTCCAGGCGGGGTCTCTTCATTTGTGGCTTTTGTTCCCTGGGCATGTTTGTCTTGGGTTGTTTCAATCCCTTTTTTGGGCTCAAAACTCTTCTTAAAAGGCAAACCCAGCACTGTAGCGGTAGGTGCAGCGATGTGGGGCTGCTGAGGTGGGTGGTAGGGAGCACAAGGGTAATGTTTACAGGCTCCCCAGGAAACATTGTGCAGCCCTCCTTAGCCAGACAGATAATCAGCTGGATGTGCAGCCGGTGTAGGGAAGGAGGTACGACTTCTATGAAATAACAGGAGAATCCAGATAACTTCCTGTGAGAAGGGCTGGCGGAAAATCTAAAGAGGAGAGAAGACCCTCTGTTGTTCCCACTTCTGCTGGGTCCAGCTGAGGGAGCTGTCACTAATAACAGCTCCCTAATTTTTAAGGCCGGTTGTCTTGCTCTGGCTCATAACCAGTATAGAGCAGCCTAGGCAGTGCTCTGGACTCTGTCAGCTAGCTGCAGTCCCCAAGAGACCGTCCTCCAGCTGAGGAAAGCTGCAGTGCAGCATGCTCCAGCCGTGCCCTCTATAATGGAGGCAGCAGCCCACAGGAAGGGCGATATAAAAACCCAGCTGCATCAGCTCTGTGCCTGCTGAGGGCTCTTCAGTGCCTGTGGAAACCAATCTCCACTTCCTTTATGCAGCTGAAGTGGCAGAAGGGAGAAGAGCCAGCCAAGGGCATCTGACCCGAAGTCTGTTGCCAAGTGTACTGTGCACAGTGTCTCCAGGGAAGCCCGCACAGCCCCTGTCTGCAGTCTGCCTGGCTACAGCCAGCACTCACAGTACCTCCCTTTCAAGCTTCCCAGTGCTTGTCTCAATTGTGAGCAAGTAAAGAAGATTGTTACTTCTGCTACGCTAGGCTGGATGAAAACAGCCCCTGTCAAACAGGGCCATAAATGTCAGGCTTAATGGGTGCCTCTCCCTGCTACCTCAGAGACTGCCAGCCCACAGTGAATGAGCAAAAGAGTGGATATGTCAGAGCTGCAAAGCCTGGGCAGGTCTGCTACTGTTGCTGGTTTTGACATGCTGGGGGGGGAAAAGCCAATAAACAAAGAGTACGGGGAGCGTTCAGCACGACATATTCAGCCCTGCTGCCTTATCGCTGGAGTTGTTTGGCATGCCTAGTAGCTACTCGCTGTATTTTCAAGCTCCTGAATCCATAGGGAGGGCAGGAGCCAGTGATTGTAGGCAGCTTGCCTTCTGTAGAGCTGACTTCCAGCATGTACTGAGATGCTCCATTTAGCCTCAAGCTCTTTCGGTCTGTTAAGCTGCCTTGAGATTCTTTTCTCCTGCTAATTTCCTCACAGCTCAAACCATACAAACCTGTTAGTAACAAATTTAGGTCCCTCCAGCACACTTGTTTAGATGGATACTTGCATCTCTTGTGCGTGGTTGAAACAAGCAGGGACTTACTGGTTTCTGTGCAGCGGCTATGCTGATACAGCCCCGAACACCATCTCCATGGGACGTTTTATTAGCTGTGTGTGAATCGCATGGTGGCATGAACAGGAAAAAAATTCCAGGTGCCTTGGAGAGGTGTCAGGGGGGCTCAACCATACTGTGTAAGACAGGGTATCAGATAAGGGGGTTTCATAGAACTCATTCCCAGAGATAGATTTTTTTCCACAGTGATTTAGGACCTATGGTTCCAAAGACTTTCAATGAGTCTAAAGCTCCCAAATCACTTGGAAAAAATGGGACTTGTGCACCAAAGTAACATAGGGTTTTTTTTACCCATGATCATTAATAAAAGAATCTGTACAGTTTGGGGTCACAGTGCAGGCTTTTCCATCTTGTAATGTACAATGAAAAAGCAAGAGTGAGAAAGCTAGAATGCCTGCCTATTTGATGAGGCATCTTTGAAGCAGGGGGGATGTGTATCTGTGGGATGTTCCAATGCCCAGGTAAACTATACTGGAAAGATGCATGAAGTCATAGAGGTAGAAGAGTGATCGTTTACCTGTTGGGTAGTATCTAATGAAAGACTATTTCTGACTAGAGCGGACTTGTAGAAATGCACATTCTAGGTCACAAGAGCCCAGGTATATCTATCTATCAGTTACATTGCTTGCCTTTTGGTCAGACTAGTGATAGTACACTATGTTGAATGTATTCACTCAAATACTGATAATGGAGGTTTTCAGCTATTTAGAATTTAATGTATGCCATGTTTGGGACACGGTTAAGAGAAACGATTTCTTAATGTCCTAAATGATGGCTCCTTGGACAGCTACTTGGGGAATGTATAAGAGGAGAGACTACCCTTGGCTTACTCCTGAGTGACTTGCATGGGTTGGTTTAAGCAGGAACTGTGGTTTAAGTGCTAAGCAATAATGACTGCAGTATAATTAGGGTCATAATCCTCTTGGGAGCAATTATACAAAAAACTGGGTTTGTAGCTTTAAATGTTTGGTTCCTTCCAGCTACCTTCTTTAATTTAAAGTCCCTTCAAGGCAGAACTGAAGAAACTAACATCCTCTGCAGCAGCAGGGAGGTTATGTAAGCAAGTCCTGCTAAACTCCAACAAAGTCTAGGTGCCCTATTCCAGAAAAGGAGCAGAAAGGCAAGAACACACAGCAAGGTCCTTGAGACAAATCTGCTAAGAGGCAGAAAAGAGAGGTCATTCCAGCCCATGGGACCAGACGATTCCAGTGCCTGTCCTCTGATTTTTAGGTCCAGAATGAATTAATTTAGGCTTCAAGATGTTTTTGTCCCTGAGAGTCATAATCTAGTGAGAGGCAAAGCTCATGCCCACCTAGGGGCCAACATACGTAACAAATGCCCTCTGTCATTGTCCCCTAGTGCATTGGAGATGTTCATCTCAGTTGTTTGAGTTGCTCTACTATTCCTACTCTATCCACTCTCTCTTTTGTCAAGGGTTAAAATCTCCAGTAAGAACCTGTAATTGATTTGGCAATTCATTAGCTTTGCTGGTTCTCACTACTTTAACTGGTTCAGGTTGTGATGCCTTTAAACTTTGCCTGTCTGAAGGACTACACTGGCAATTAGTCTGCAGCCTCCGACCTGCCTGCCTCTGGGGGCCTAACTCGAATGAGTCACAGTGCCCGATACACAGACTCATACTGCTCAGCACACTGCATACCCAGCTCTTCTGAATGAATGTCGCATGTTGGAAGAATGACTCCAGCCTTGTGCCACATTCCTGTGTGCTGCTTTGCACTGCACAGCTTGCTGACCTAGTCTCCTGTTCCAGAAGTCAAACTTTTAATTAAAAGGCCTGCTTTACACTTGTGCTACTAGTGGGATCTTGTAATGGCCATGGTAACAGTTTTCATGATAAAAACGGCTATCAACCTGGCCCCTCTGGTAGGTAAAGAATGTCATCATTACCTTGAATTCCACAGTGGGGAACATCTTGCTGGGGGTAGAAATGGAGCTGATCCATGTGAGTGGGGGGCTTTGCCTACATTTTCAAGCCTGCAAAAATTCCTGCTGGTAGAGGCCCTGTTTAAGTGAAACAACCCTTTCCAGAGTTTGTGCAAAGCTTTTGAGCAGGTGAATCGTTAAATGCATGGGCTCGTGTCTCTGGCTTTGGTGACTTCCCTGCTGCTATAAAAGCACAATACCCTACCAGCTGGTTTGGGATGAGTGCCCAGGGTGAGGAGAAAAACATAGCGGTTTAGGGATGAACTGGAATTGAGGGGATTGCTGCCGTTGTGCAGTGTGTGATGGGTGTGTGTTTCTATAAGTCCTGTAATAATAGGAGGCCATGCCCGCACAGTTAGCAGGCTGTGGTTTCTCTAGCTCCATTATCAGATGATCTGTCTGTGTATGAAAGGGAAAGAAACTTCTAAAGTAGTATGGCTGGGTGGTAACGTTTGTGAACATGGGGCAAGTGATTTGTCAGGCAAAGGTACAAGGCTTTGTTTGATTTGGGACCACCTGAATCCTGTTTGACTTGTGAATGACCATTAGTCATGGCCCCAGAATCTTCAGAAGAACACGTGCCGTGTACCTCTGCAGAAATCTGTTACCCAGCTCCTAGAATTAGGAAGAATCATTCTGTAATGGGCTCTGATTCAGTAGTTGCCGCTGTTTTGTTAATCAGTGTCTGAGAAAGGAGGTTTCTCTTTTCTTTTCCCTTTGCCTGTGCTTGCACAAAGAAATTTGTACTGCATGGCAGAAAACTATCAGCACCCAGAGCAGCTTTATAGTGTGTGAGTGTGTGTTCATTCATGCACTGTGCAGTCAACGCAGTTATGAAAGAAGGGGTCTGGAAATCATTTAATTGACGTACAAAGGATTCTGTGTTCCACCCCCCCATGACTGTTGGCAACACTCTTATGCAGCACAAGAAAGGCCTGTTACCCCCTGCTCTGCTTTCCATGTCCAGCTGTCAGAAATAAACCCAAAAGCTGCCTGGCAGCTCAGTGAAAGAGGAAGTGATTTTTTTTTTCAAATACCCTAAAAATCATGCATTTACCACTTTTATCCAAATCCCTTCTTCCATCTGGTCTGATGTCCTGTCCACAGCAATGGCCTTTACCAGGTCTGCTAATAGAATGGGGAAGGGAAGACAGTTATATGATATCATACCATGAATGGGAAACAATTTCCCAGTCCTAGGTAATAATCCAGCTAAGCTATGGTTCCCTGGGGAAAGATAACTCTTTGGGTTGTATCCTAGCTACTGGGACACGTGCAGTTCCATTATGTGTGTGGGTCAGTTCTTATTCTGTTACTAATCTAGGCCCTTAAACCATGCTAATATACTTTTTTTTCCCTGTAAGAGGTTTGCATGTCACCTTCTAAACATTAGTGAAGGCTGGACTATGTCCAGACGAGAGGATTTGCATATTCCTCTTTCTCCAAGGATCTTTTATTCCTTCTTGGTTAGTGAAAAAAGGGATCTGGTTACTGTTTTCCTGAACAGATTCCCCACATGTTTTCACAGTAGTGAAATCACTCTAGAGGGTGGACTTATACTCCTGATATGAGTTGTGCTGAATGTCATAAGGAAAACAGCATCCCTTGCACAGCTCCTCCAGCCAGCTGTATCTTTGCACTGACTCCTTTTTGAACTGTTCACCTGTTTATAGTGCTATGTTAGTCTGAGTTAGGTTAAGCTCCTCAGGTAGAGGTCTTTTTTTGATGGATTTGGCAAAGCACAGTTTATACCTATGGTGTTCTGTCTATAAGCCCCTTAGAAAGAGAAAGTTCTCAAAGTGGATCTGTTCCACAGAAAGTTGAGGCTGCATCTAATCACAAATGTGAGTTTGGTTAGCTAGAGGGGTGATATAAAAGTGATTAACCTGAACCCCTAAAACATTCAGTTTAGAAACAGTCTAGCCAAGGGGTGTAGCCACAGTCCCGAGTCCTGACTTCACTTCCATTGCACCAAGAATGTATCTCTCTTATGCAATTTGTAAACATTGGGCTTCTCTCTCAGCCCCACTCCCTGTCTCTTTGTTTTTGCAGTATCCAGATTTGAGCGAGGAGTCTCGGTCTCCATTTGTCTTCATCTGTGCCCATGCCCAAGAAATGATCGTGAAGTTTCCCATCAAAGGAAAACACAAAATCTGTAAGTTTCGGCACCCTACGGCCACCTTTTTCTAGCCCTTGTCTACCTGTTTTTATCTCCACCCCTACTTGCGTTCTCTATAAAGTTGACAGGCTTTGTGTGGCATTCTGTAATCCGCAGGCGTTTGTTTAATAATGCAAACACATCTGGAGTGTTTTCCTCTGTGGGTCTCCTTTCCCCAGATGTCACCTCCTTTAAAACACATGCCTTTTCCCCCTTCCTGCGCCCCTGCTAACACTTCTGCAGTCTTAGCCTCCTCATGTGCAAGTAGGAAATGTGTGTCTGCAGTTGATCTGTTTCTAGCCGTAGCACCTGGAGTCTGACTGAGCATACCAGGTTACTTGAAGTGGTAAACCTTGGTATCCAATAGAGTCAAAAACATCCCTTCACATATGGAAAGTAGCAAAACCACAGTGTCCCAGTGTTAGCTGTGTTGGCAAAGGGAGTACTGTCTCTCTAGCACAGTGGTAATTGGACTACCCTTCCACCTTTATAGACTGGAATTCAGGTCTTATCTTACCATCTCAAGGGAAAATGAGTGTGATGGGTCTCATTCTAATCACTCCTACACATTTGTCTATGTTATGAAGCTGCCAAACAAATAGGTTTGCTTGGCTTTCTGAAGGAGAGGGCTGGGAAGGGGTTGGGGGGGGGGGGGTAGGCTGCAGGTCCAGATGGAAGTGCTGCCTTTGGTAGAGCTGTGTGCAGTATGCTGCAGGTCAGGAATGCACTGGCAGAGCTGTATAGAGAAGCTTGCGTAGCACCTGCCCACATGATGCTTGCCAGTGCTGTTAGTCCGTTTTATGAGCAACCAACCCTCCACAGGCTGCTGGTTATTGCTGCCTGCCGCCATAAACAGAACAGAAGATGGATACAGCAGCTGGGCAGCGTACAGTCAGCTTTGTCCTTATTAGCAGCATCCCCACCTCACAGCCGAGGGAAGGTGCCGCACATGGTTTCTGTGGATGGGAGAAATTAATTTGACAGGCTAAAAACAGCATAAGCAAAAAAAAAAAGAAAAGAAAAGTCTCAGCTGTTTGTTTAGCAGAGCTGATTACTACTAGGTTTTCTCTCTAATTTGCAGTGTGTTTCATTGGGAGTAGTTAGATGATGGCATTGAGAAGCAGCCGTGTTTCTTGGGAGTAGCTAACAAACACCTTTTTGAAGGATGCTGGCCTTTCCTCTCTCCATTGATTGAGCTGTGTGGGGTCTATTTGTTTTTCATGAGGTGTTTGAGGCTGGTGCTGCAGCATGTGTTTCCCCAGGAGCTCAGGGGGACATGGTGGCTGGGTTGGGTTTGGTTCTTTGTTTATGCAGCAGCACTGGCATCAGGAAGGAGCACGTGGTTGCTGTCACGACGTCACTTGGTCAGCGCCAGCTGCAGGACTTGTGGAGGAAGCTCACACCTTGTCCATGGAGTCAGTTGCAACCTGGTAGCTCTGATTCTGTTGTATGCGTATGAATCAGCAAGCAAGGTGGCAGGTTCTTTCTGAGAAAGGGGTCTTTGTGCTCCTAGTATGTTCCTATGATCGGCATTGCATTTGGTCTCAACTCCCTGACTTTGTCCCCTTGGAAGCTTTCCCCTCTTTGTTGCATGCTGCACCCCTGATTGCCACATATTCCTTCATCAGGTCACAGTGATGGAGTCAGGTCAGCCAACTGGGTGCAGTGACTGGCTGAAACACTGTTGCGCTCTATGCTGTGCAAGTACTGGGCAACAACCTCCTCTTATCTCTGCGTCTCTGGGTACGAGTGCTCCCTAGCTCCCATCTGCCGCATCGCATGCTTTGTGTTGTGACAGCTTCCTGCTTGAAGAGGGATCAGTTTACTAGACTGGAAGGGAGCTAGCTGTGCCTGAGGCTGCCTAAGGGCCCCGCTCCCTCCTGACAGGATGTGTTGTGAAGGAGCAGCAGCAGGAGCAGTGAGATTGTGGAGGTTACATGTTCCCCTGCAGGGAAGATGCGATCGATCATTGCAGGCTGCACAAACAGAACTTGTGACAAGTCAGGGAAGGGACAGAGAATCATTGACCTTCTCATTACAGTAACACCCTCTGAGCCCTCAAACAAGGCCTGGAATGGGGATCCCTATAACATTCCCAGCTGAACAGGCTGATAGGCTACAGTAAAGGTACACAACCTCCAGCCCATGAGCCAGATCCAGCCCATGGTGCCGTATCACTTGGCCCACAGGGCTCCCCATGGGTCCAGAAATTTGGTGGCAGGGGAGCTATCAAATTTCCAGGTCCATCGGGAGCCCTGTGGGCCCTGTGCAATGGATCGGGTTGGGGTAGTGCTGGGCCCCAGGATCCAATCCTGGTGTGGGAACCAGGAGAGATAGCACTAGGGACCCAATCCTAGCATGCAGGGGTGGGAGGGGGCAGTGCCAGGCCTCCAGGGCCTGATCCTGGCACAGGGCTTAATTCAGCCCCCAGACTGACTCTGTGCCACAAATCTGACCCATGGGACCAAAAGGTTGATCACCACTGGGTTACAGGAGCTCCTGGAAATGTAACCTAAGCAGCAACCACCATGTCTTTTTGACCTGTACTTGTGAAACAAAGGTCCTTGGTTTGGTCACACAGAAGTTGGGCTTGCCTTCTGTCTTGTCACTCTAGTTATATGGCCACCATTGCAACAGCAGCTGAACACTTCTAAGAGAACTAATGCTCTCTTTTTTTTTCTGCGCTGGACTACAAGAAAATAGCCCCAGTTGTGGATAGAGTTATTGGTTGCATGTGAGGGAGCAGTCAGGGGGATTGTGACTTGGGAAGGGGAAGCTGAGCCAGAGAAATATGTTTCCATTTATTTCTGAATGCAGGAGGCCCCTTGCTTGCCCCATCGTTCTTGTGGCAGTGTTCCCTAGTCCAGACTCCCACCTCCTACACTCCCAAGCTTCTCTGAATCGGTCTCCTCTTCCATCAGTAATAACGGAGGGTAGCAGCAGTGAGCTCCTGTCTTGCTCTGGGTTCAGGGAGCAGAGGTTGGAGGTGGGGCATTCGGTGGGATTTGCTGTCTGGAGCAAGAGGGGAAAGAAAACTTAAATTCATAGATTCATAGATGCTAGGGTCGGAAGGGACCTCAATGGATCATCGAGTCCGACCCCCTGCATAAGCAGGAAAGAGTGCTGGGCCTACATTACCCCAGCTAGATACACATCCAACCTTCTCTT
>NW_017728911.1:961658-979452 GCF_001723895.1 Crocodylus porosus | reverse complement strand
GGGGTGGGATACCGTATCAAAGGCCTTCCTGAAGTCCAAGTATACGACATCCACCCCTCCTCCTGCGTCGAGGCGTTTTGTGACCTGGTCACAAATTATTAGAAATTAGATTATTTCAGCTTGGAGAGAGTGGAAGTCCCAGTGCCTGGTTGCCTTATTTATAGCTGTGTCCTGGTTCTGCACAAGCAAGGTTTTCACCAGCTTATTGAGCTGGAGAGCCTTCTTGGTCAGCTGGGTCCTTGGGGATAAGGAGAAGCAGCTGCACTTGGGATGTTGGTGCTGAATGTGAAGCCAAGTGCCTTGGCTTGTCAGAGCTTTTGACAGTACAAAATGGAAGCAAATAGCTGACTCTGTTGCTCCCCTGCCATCTCCTCCTGCTGAAGAACCCAGCGTTCTGCAGCACGTCGGTCTGGCATGCTTGGCAGTTGGAGCTCAGAGTGGATTGGACATGTGGTGTCTGATCACACCTCCATTTCAGCCAGAGGAGGCTCATTCCAAATCTTCATATCATCTCAGAAACTGAGGGTGGAAACACTCTGCTAGGGGCAGTCAGTTCCCAGGAGGAGGCTTGGGATATGGGAGATGCCCTCCAATAGATTTTCCAGGACTTGGGCCATTCCATTCCTGCAGTCACAACTCTAACTTTCCCTTGGCTGCCCTTCTTGCATGATGGCTGATAGCCATGAGAGGGGAAGCCTTCATGCTGCACCCTGCAATTCTGTTGCTGACTCTTTTTGCAAACCCTCTTTTTGTCCCTCTGCCCTCCCACTGGAAATGTGAGCAAACCTAAGAGATGAGCAGTTCTGGGCTTTGCAGAAGAGTTGTGCGCCCCAGAGTCCTAAGCCCTGAAAGCTCCCTGTGGAGTACAGATGATAGCAGAAGGTTGGCCAGGTAGCAGACTCAGTACTGAATCCAGGCTGAGGATCATTTTGAGGGAAATCGGCCAACCCCGGAGAGAGACAGGGAGAGGAAGCATCTGGGATTTGATGCTCCACCCCTGTTCTGGCAGAAGTTTCTGAGCAAAGCAGCAAATACTGTAAGCAAGGCATCCTCATGAGTGATGACCGCTAGGCTGTCACTGCTTTGAGCCGAATTGGTTGCCCAAGATACTGTTGTTTCTCAGACAGAGAAAGCATTTGTCTCTGGGGTGGGGAAACACTTCCTAAGCCCTGCCAGCATACGCCCAAGCGGCTTGTGTGCTCAGACCTGGCCCTCAAATGTTAAGAGCTACACATACAGCAACTGCATGCAGTTGTCTTGTCCTTCCAAAACTTCCCTACTGCCCAAGATGGTCCTGTTTCCCAGTGAATGTGACCTTCTGACATGGGACAAAAGCAGAAATGTGGTGGGATGGTCCCATCCACCAGGATGAGATGATACAGTAACCTAGAGAGCAGAGCCAGTGTCCAGCTGGGTGTCGTTCTTCAAGGCTGTGACAACAAGCTTTGGCTTTTCATGGCAGTTTTGTTGGCTTGGGTCTGAAGGGAGATCTCACCTGCCTGGAGGCAGTTGCTGTCAGCCCAAGTCACTGTTGTTCGCCTGCCAGTGTTCAATAGCACTGATCCCAGCTCCCATGGCTAATATATAGTTGCCTAGTCTGCTTGGAGAAACCTCTGCAGGCAGTAGCAAGCATTATTTAACTCCTGCCCCTCTGTGCAGGGCTTCTGGGCAGCAGCTGCTTGTGCGCTCAGTCCTGCCAGCCCAGGCTGTGCTTGGACAGCAGCATGTGTTGTTGTGGGGAGAGAGAGCGCTCCAACGGATGGAGCTAATGAGTTCCTGCTGGTTATGGATGAGCGTGTTTAAAGCCAGCGAGCGCTCTGACAGAGCAGAGATCAATGCAAGCCGATCCCCCTGACTAATGTTCCTGTCTCGCCGAGCAATGGATGGGGATTGAGGGAGCCGCTGCAGCACGCTGGTTAAGGAATACAAATAACAGCGAGGGAGGTGGCCGAATGTGTGCCCACGCTGTAAGAGCCGAGGGCTGCCTCTGTCTACCACGGGTGGAATCCAGCATGGCGCAGAATCTTCCAGTGTAAGTGGGGGCTCTGTGGGGTCACGTGGATGAGAGCACAGGAGATGGGAGGTTTGATCTGAGAGCAGGAGGGAAGAGCGTCTGCCCTGGCTTTGGCTGCATGTCCTTGGTCAGAAGAGCTGTCACCCCCACAGCGCAGAAGCTGGCTTGATGATAGGGCAGGAGCAGTATGGAGCATGCCAGCGGCAGCCAGCCACTGCTGGGAAGGGCCAGAGCAATTTCTGTTCTGGCTGGAATGATGTGTTATGAATTTTGACACCAGCCATCAATCTGCCAGGGATCAAAGCATCTGCACAGAGCCAGGAACCCTGCAGCCTTCTGTGGAGTGACCGTGACAACTTAGGAGTGCCCTGCTTCTCTCTGGCTGGTGGTTGGTGGACCTGCTGCTGCACACCCCTCTCTGGGAGGGCAGGGCAGAGATGAGTGGAGACTCATGGGAGACCAGAGCCACATGGCATTATTTTGGCTGTTGACTGGTTTGTGGAAGAGTCTCAGCACTGTCAGAAACCCGTCTATGATTTGTGGGTGCCCTGAATGGGAAAGAAACAGCATATATTGCTCCGGAGAGCTGGGATATGGTTAGTGTGGGGAGATAGGTTCCCTTCTTTTTGCTCTAAGTCATGACCTAATGCAACAGCCTGCCTGACTGCCCAAGGGAGGCAGTGTCGGCCCAGGGGCCTGCTGCTGTTAAGAGGGAATGCCTAGCTGTGGGTATAGCCATGTGGTGTCCCTGGGCTGTTCTGTGCTGAGGTGGGAGGCAGTGATGTGCCTCCTGTTAGCAAGGCTTCATTCTGGAGAGACTTCTTAGCCAGATTTTCCTTTAGGAAGAGCCCCACAGGCTGCAAACTCTGACTCCCACAGCGTGTGGCCAGCCCTTCGTCAGATAGTCACACAAGCTTCCAGCCTTCTCTACTGTGCTTCTTCACTGGCCCCATGCAGCTGGGGAGCCTGCTGTGACTGAGAAGGCCAGGTTTCCATAACATTGTGGTGGCGAGGCCCACGTTACGCAGTAAGTTGACATGTTGCAGGGACATCACTCCCATGCAGTGCCTGGGGAAGATGCGCTTAGTATGCACAGTGCCTGAAAACACGTCATGCATGAATCCTACTGCTGAGCAGAGCCTGTAGCCAGGGGAGCCATGGAGGTTCACTTCCCCTCCTCCTTGCCAAAGCCCCCCATGATTTCCCCCTTGCATCACACACGATGCTCCCAGCTCCCTGTGTCACGCCAACAGAGCGAGACACTGAAGTTTGAAAATGCCTGCCTCCTCAAGCAGGATAATTGAATGTGACAGGAACACACTAACTAGGAGACCTTGCTGCCTCCAGCTGATTTGCATTGCAAATTGCATTTAAAAATAAAGAATGACTTTCTCTTTTCCCCCCTCCCCCCTCCCCTTTCTTTCCCCTTCACAGGGAAACTGGATTCAAAGATTCATCAGGGAGCAAAGAAGGGGTTAATGAAGCAGAAAGCACTCCTGTGAATGGTGGGGCAGCCAGGCTGAGATTCCCACACAGCCCAGGATGCTGGCCCAGCTGGCTGCCTGCTCTGTCTCCTTGGGTCCCTTAGAACTGGAGGCTGCAGAGATGACATGGAAAGTTCTGAAAGGCAGGTGCTTCCGGGAAGGGGGGGCACCTGTGACTTATTAAAAATGTATTAATATAGTATGATATATTTGAAACCCATTAAAGGAAGAAAGATTTGTGCCAAACTCCCTGCATGGGTGGAGCCACAACTTCGAGGTGGAATCTTGTGCCACAAAACGTTGTTTGGGCTGTGGAGCCCCCTCCCCACTATCTTCCTTTTAAACGGCAAACGCAGTAGAGTGCTGGTATCTGGCTGTATCTGATAGGCCAGGCTACAGCACACAGCAGTCCCAGTGCTGGTCCAGAGCATCCAGAAGCAGGCCAGCTCTGGCTTCAGCCAGCAGCTCCTTCTGTCTCAGCAGGTTTGATCTGGCTTGGTCTTTGCTTTGGCAGGATTCCTCTCTCCAGGCAACTCAGTGATGTGACAGATTGTGACTCTAGGTCCTCTGGCCAGAGAGGGTCAGACACATTACAGCACTAGGCTTGAGGGAGCTGTTGCTGCAGCTGTTCAGAGAGATGCCTTGGCATTGATTCTTGCTGAAGCTGCCCCCTGTCACTGCAACGTGCCGTGGCTTATGTTATAACAGGAAACATGGATAGCTTGGAAGGGACCAAGGCAGAAGGGGTCTAAATGTTAGCAATACTGAGCTGTACCCCCAGCCCCTGAGTCTGTCTGTGCCTCTGTTAAGCATGTGTGCAGGGTTGTAGAGGAAAGGCGGAGTTGAATCTTTGCCCTCTGACTCAGAAGCTTTGTTTGCGAGGCTGCTCCCGTGAGCTGGGAGCCGCTGTGCTTGGCATCTTCAGCATCTGCACAGCCTTAAATCTCCCTGCTCTGATTTTTATCAAACCAGCAGCCTCTCCATGTGAGCTGGCTGCCCTCCAGCCGTTGTGTGCATGGCTTCAGAGAAAAACAACCGAACAACTTGGCGTTAGGAGCAAGATTAATTTCCTCATTCCTTAATCCTTCATCTTCAGTGACTCTTTGCGCTGACATGCCTGTGCCCATTATGCACTGATGCTCACTGGGTTGTGTGCTCTTTGCCTTGCATTGCTCTAGGCATTAGTTGGTCGTGGTCTAAGCACTGCTGATTCCCAACAGAAACTTGCCACCTCCCAGAGAGGGCAGCACAAGCACAGAGCCTCAAAGCCTCCTGCAGCTCCTGTCACCACAACTTGGGGGCAATGCCTGGTCACAGTCTGCCTCTGGAGAGTGGGCTGCTTCATTAGACATGCTTGGCTTGTTGCATGGTTGACAGTTAAATGGGTTCAGAGGCACTTTGACCTCTCTGTTGCATTTTTCTATTACCCCAGTGTGCTGGCAGTCTGTAGGGCTCCATGCCATCTCTGCTTCGGTGTCCCAGAATTAAGCAAGAGGAGGCATAGGCAGCAGCAGCCAGCAGGACACTACCAGGCAAGGTGCTAAAGCTGCCTTTATCCTGGGAGCACTCTCTGCCCAGCTTGTGTCACTCCATTCCTTGAAGCTCTGGGGAGGGTGAAGATGCATCAACATACAGATGTGTGTGGATTTTAGCTAGGAAAGCCTAGGTGTGCCTCAGTTCTGCTGGGCCTGGGGTCAGCTGTGAGGCTACCTTGTGGACACTGCCATCTCCTGTGACTGGGAGATAGTGGGGTTTCTCTTGCTTGCTTCCTTAGCTGGACTCTTGTGGCTGCTTCTCATCCTGCCCAACCTGGAAAATCCCTACTTTCCATCCCTCTCCAGCTGGACTTTGACTTCAAGGCCTTCCCATGTCACATCTGCACTCCTGTGTTAGCCTCTCCAGCGTTAAATGTTTTCTTGGTGGCCTTTGGTTCTGTCGTGGCTTCACTCTCGGTGTTCTGCACACGTCAGCACCTTGCTCCCAAACTGGGACTCTCAAATTAAGCTATGTGTCTCCATCAACTGCAGGGGTCAAGTTAGGAGGGAGAGCATGGGACTTGGAGGGATTGGGAGGAAGGTTGTCCCACAGGGCTGTGTGACTCGCAGTGCATGGAGGGAAGGAGAAACTCAGCACCGCTGGCAGAGAGGCAGAAGAACTTGACAGTAGAGGAATAACGAGCAAGACATCTGGATCCCTATTGCAGGGGTCCCTGCAGCCCCCTCTGCTGGTTGCATGGGCGCAAGGGAGCTAAAAAGCTGGAGGATGTACCTGAGCGGGGAGAAGAGGGACATTCCCATGGTGTAGGGCCAGCAGAACGGCCCCCAGTCTGGCCCTGGCTGGGAACATGCTGCCGTTCGGGTGTGGGAGCAGTGTTCTGGGCAGAACGGTTTCCAGGAGAGCCATCTCCAGCAGCACCAGTTGGAGTAGCCCCTCTAGTGCTCTCACTCCCTGGAATGGCTATCTGCAAAGGGGTGGCACAGCCCTGGGATGCCAGGACAGTGTCATTTTTTTTCCATGTGATGCTCCAGAGTACTTTAACCACTGAAGGTTTTTATTGCTTCAGCTCAGTGAGCCGCAGGCAGTTTGGGCCGGTAGGTTCTGCACATGAAGCTAAAATGCTCCATGGTGAGATGGCTAACGGTGCTAGCTAA
Organism: Crocodylus porosus; assembly: GCF_001723895.1. Classification (NCBI taxonomy): domain Eukaryota; kingdom Metazoa; phylum Chordata; order Crocodylia; family Crocodylidae; genus Crocodylus; species Crocodylus porosus. Next base: position 973,303 of record NW_017728911.1, on the reverse strand, counting down.
GCATCCTTATTTTAGCACCAGAATCTTCAGTTACCACTGGAATCCAGGTGGATTCAGAGCTCAGTTCATCTTGGGTCCCTGATGGACTCTGCAGCCTGTGCTTGGGTTGAGTCCACTGCTCCATCCCCACTTGCCTGGCAAGCTCCTTCATTTACCTCCTCTGAGCAGCCCCAGAGTGTTATTTTTCATTCTCTCCATTAACCTGTCACCTTCAGCAGCCGTTTTGGTCTGGGATTTTCCTTGAGAGTCAGTTGGGTCCCTGTCTCCCTTAGAGCCCCTGGGAAATCCCAGCTGTCCCGTTGGAGAGCCACAGCACTATGCAACCTGTGCCTCCTCTTTGTTCATCCTCCACTCATCTGGGTGAGCTTTGAGGGGAGAGGAAGAGTCTCCAGCACAATCCACCTCTGTTTGCAGTCCCCTGGGCATCCTCTAAGACTTGAACCCTCCTCCTCCCTTGCAGCTCTCCAGACCTACCTCAGCAGTAGCACCATTGTGTGCCTCATAAAGTCCCTACCTCTCTGCCTGGTAGCCTTATGATCTCGCCAGCCCCCACAAGCTATGGGGACTAAGCCAGCTCAGCACCTGGGTGGAGAGGCCCTGCAGGCTAGGCAGGCTGAAGGGAGTGCTGCAGTTGCTTCAGTTGCTATGTGTGGGATGTGCTGTCTGTCACAGATGTAAAACCATGGATCCTTTTGGCCCCCTCTGCGCCCCCTGGCTAGTTTCCCTCGGTTCTGGTTGCCTCCTGGAGCCTGCTGTGCAGCGTTCCCCTCAGCAGCGGCCCTTGTGGAGAGCAATGTGCACTGGTGCAAGCGATTTTTGGCCCCGTGCCTGTCATCCTGAGGGAACGGGGCCAAGATTCCTGCCCCCTCCCTTTCCCTGACGCCCCCTCGGACGCCCCCTCGGTGGCTCTGTTCTCAGATTCCAGGGTGCATTGGCCGATTGTCCCTGTTCCTCAGACATACAGATGCAGCCTGCCCTCATGTGGCTCCTGCTGGCTCCCAGTTCATCTGAGGACCCAGTATGAAATTGCCTTTGGGCCTGTGCCTGCTGTGACATGCCGAGCAGTCGCACCCTGATCCCAAGGGAGAGGCGTGGAGCTTGCCTAGGGCTGCTTCTCCATTCTGGTTACTTGCACTGACCCCAGCACGATAGACTAGATGGGTGACCAGGACCTTCTCCTCTTCTCGATGCCTGTGACCAGCTCCTTGCCTCCTTCCTGGACCTATTTCACACAGTGTCAGGATCCTCTGTCCCTTCCGCAGACTCAGCCATGGTCCCTTTGAGAGTCTTCTCTCCTGCAGCTGCTTCTCAGCAACATGCTCATTACAGGTCTCCACCTTCCCAATCCCATCTTATTCCACATTTCCCAGGGAAGACTTGCTGTCTTGTTCTCAAAGCTCCCCCCTGCAATGACTGACCTTGGGAGGGAAGGAGCTAATTTATACATAATTCAGTATCTTTCACGTGTTTTATACCACAGATAATCTTGTTGGAGCTTGATTAACTTTTTCTCTGAAGCAGCTTTGTATGAAGGATCCTGCAGCAAATAAAGTGCCTTCCCTCCTTCAGATGACTGATATTATTTTCAGAGTGCTCACTCCTTTCTGGTGTTCGATTTGTATTCCTGCAGAGCGTGGAGGAGGGGCTGTGTGGCAAAGCACTCAAGGCATCTCGCTATGGCTCGAGAGAACCTGGTCCAGGGTCATGCCAAAGGCTGCTGCTTGACTGTCAATCCACAGTGAATGGGAGGGTACCCAGACCTTTGGGGTGGGGAGTTCAAAGTAGCTGGGAATAATTCAGACTATATCACTCGCTTGTATGTCATTGGCTGTAGACACCAGTGTGTCTTAATCATGCAAACTGTGTGGGCTGGTAGGATTGGGCATATCTTTGACATGACCTTTGGAGGCTGCAGCTGAGGTCACAGCTGCTTTGGGCAGATGATAACTGAGCTGCTTCCTGCGCCAGAAAGCCTTACAGCCTCCAAGGGTGAGGAAGAAAGCAGAAGCAAGGATGACACGGGCTGTCTGGCAGAGCCAGGGATCAAATTCAGCTTACCTGACTCCAGGGTTGCTCTGTCACTCATTAGGCCAAGCTGACTCTTTACTTCTGGGTGATACTAGGGGGCATTGCAGCCTCCAGGCCTACCCTTCAGAGCAGTGACCTAATAGATCTCTGCCATGTGTCTAGCTCAGCTTGAGGCAAAACCACCCAGGATGTGTTGGCTGCTTCCCTTTTCCCCCTATTTCATTGATCGCTTATCCTATTACGGCAACAGAGCCAAACCCTACAAATTGTGGCATCCCCACGTCTGCTGCCAATGCCTCAATCCCTTTTGTGCCTTTGATATTGCTGCTCAGGTCTGTAAAGAAGGCTGGGACCTCACAGAGTGCTTTTCAGAAAGCTCTTAGGATTGCTAGGCAAAGAAAGGGTGAAGCAAGCAGAGAAAGAACAGAGAGTAAGCAGAGCTCACTGGTCTGTGAGCTCATCTCCTTCCCCAGAAGCAGAAGTCTGATGAGAAATGAATACATTGTTCAGGACCATTGTTATGCTGATGCCCTGAAGCAGGTAGGGGTGGGTGGGGCACAGCCCCATGAAAATGCCTCTTGATTAACCTTGTGCTTGGGGCTGTATGAAGCCCAGAGGAAGTCATTATCCTTATTTCAAAGACCAAAGGGTTTCCAAAGGTGGCCAGCACAAAGTACAGCATCAGCCTTGAGAGAGGCTTGACTGATCTGTGGGGCCAGGCTACTTCTGTTAGGGTTTGCCCTTGGCTTGACCAGTAAAATATCCAGTTCCCCTGGAGCTGTCAGAGACTACTCTCCAATACGTTTGCAATCTGGCATGTTGGCAATCAGAGCACAGTGTGTGCTTGGCTGCAGCCAGCTCCCAGCTCCCATGGTGCTCTAAGACAGAGCAGGGGCTAGCCATGGGTGTATGAATGCAGCAGTTCCCACTGTGTCAAAGGCCATCCAGCTTTCCTCCCTGTATTGTCAGCCTGTCAAGCTCCATCTTCTTGCTCGCTCCTGCCCTGTTCTTGCCCTAAGGGTTCCCTTGGCAGAAAGATGAACTCAGCCTTCCTCAGGGGTTGTCAGGAATGAGGCCAGTGAAACCTAGTGAGCCCTGTAGCTGAAGCTACTGCAGCCTTTTAGTGGTACGGCTAATCCCCAGTCTCCTTGGTTGTACTCTGTGACCGGGGCCACTGGTTTCTTACACCTGGACTCAGCACTGGGAAGGCTGGAGGGAATCCAGGTCATTGGAAAGTCACCAGAGGGTGGGAAATGCCCACGGTTCCTTCCTGATTATTTCTCACCAGCCTTGTGGCAAATCTGGGTTCCAGGGGCAAAAAAGTTGGTGGTAAGATTGGAGAGGGGAAATTGGAAAGTTCAGCTACAGCAGAGGTGGGTGGCTGTGGGACTGGTAATGTTTGAAAAGAATCTGAGAAAGGAGTAGCTTGCCAGAGGTGTTTGAATGAGCCCCACAACCAGGACCTCCAGAATACGCACACCTGCCCAAACTGCATTTCAGCTCTACATGTTCTGAAGACCATGGGCATTGCTGTGACTGTTGCATTGGTACATCCAGGGAGGGCTGTACTTGCACATCATTACATATCAGCTCCCGAGTGAGGCATGTCTTCCAAGTCATTATGAAGTCAGAGCCGGATCCTAAATCTCATAGAGCAAAGTGGGAGATTGGGAAAACCTGAGCTTTGGCTTGGAGAGTGAAGGGGCCTGCAGCTAGGGACTTGGGGGCACTGCTCAGGTGCCATTAACTTTATTGCAGTTTGTGTTCCTTATATCCCAAGCCCCATGTTTTGCTTAATAAGCTGTTTGTGCCCAAGAGTGGCTCAGTCTGGGTTGGGGGGAGGGGCCCTCCACCACAATGCAGAGCTGTGTTTCCCCCTGCCCCTGACTCCTTTGAAATCCTTAGCTTCAAGCCTCATGGTTCCCAATTTTGCGCTGCACAGACCTGCGTGTGAGGAACCATACTAACTTCAAAGCAGCAGCGGGCAGTGATCCCTGCAATGGAAAATGGAGAGGCTGCATTTAGAAACCCATAGAGCTTCCTCTCAGGGACCAGTTCCCAGTCAGACAAACCACTGGGTGAAGGCTGGGGAAGGGTGGAGTTCAGCCCCGAGAAATCAGTTCTGTTTCTTAGCTGTGTCCAGTGCCACCCATGCTTGAGGACTAGAAAAGTGGCATTGCCTCCATTGACACAGGAGGCTCTAAGAAAGGGTTTCTCAGCAGCTGGGTGAGAGTGAGTGGAAGGAACTTGGTCGAAAGGTTGGTGGAACATGAGCCAGAGGGCAAGATCCAGGACTGTAGTCTAAAGGGCTTTGATCCCAGCTCAGGAGACATACCAGAGGAGTGAGATGTAGGCAGAGGGTGGCTGCAGTTGTGGTGTTTTACCCAGATCTAGAGGCTGCTTATCTGTCTGCTCCCACTGCCATGCGTCCTGGCTTGAGAACTGTGACCCCCAAGTACCCTCAGTTTGGGACTTTGGGAGAGGATGTGGTTCAGCAAAGGGAAGTGGGAGGGAGATCGGTGTGGGGCTGAGGCCTAGGACTGCTGTGCTACAAGGTTTCATCTTCGTGTACTAGATGGCACATGCCTGGGCAGGGCCAGGGAACTTGTGTGGCAGCCTGCTGAGGCAAGGGGAGAGGAGAGCATGCAAGTCCCGCCATGTTGGAACTGAAACCCTGGAGCCTCATGCAAGTCCAGCTCAGCCAGGCTGCGATGGCACCAGGGGACCATGGAGGAGAGAAACAGTCAAAGAAAAGGCAAGGGAAGGCAAGACTGTTTTGATGCCAGCTCAGGGAGAGCTCCACCTGAACAGTGTTATCTAGGGCTTGGTGAGAACTGGTAGCCCCATCAGCTATCCATGTCCCTCAAGGCACCAGCCTGGGGTGTGCATGCCTTGCACAGAGGCTACCGTGTGTGAGAGCTGAGGGCAACACAGCACAGCGGGGATGAGGCATCGGGAAAGCAGGAGCCTCTGGGCCTCAGCGGGGCCCTTCCTGCAACATGGCATTGCCTAGGCAGGGGTGGGGGCCCGCTGGTCCCCCTAAATCTGCCTCTCTGTTTCTCCCTCCCAGTGTCAGCTGGTTTGGGTGACTGTTGCATGCGTGTATCTGCCCCTGTGTCCCTCCATCTGCCAAGGGAGTTCAACATGGCCTCTGTTGCCTGGGCTCTGGCACATGAGGTGCAGCCCGTTGGCTCAGTCAGTGCCAAGGAGGGAGCTGCATGGTGGTCATAGCGCATCCCAGAGTAGGGGATAGGGAATCACTGGTGGGGCAGGACAGGGAACAGCTGGGCTTGGGGCCCTCCACAGAGCAGGCAGAAGTCCCCATGCTTTCTCTGCCCCACACTTACTGGCTGAGCTACTGCAGAGAGCTGTCAGCCCTGGCTCCCACCCTCTCTTCCAGCTCCCAGCCCCTTTGTTGTGAGCGCTGCTGCTATGAGTGTGGATGGGAGCCCGCCCTGCTGCTGTGCCACATCCTGGGATTAAAAAGATCTGATCAGTGGAGGTTTGCAGGAGATCAGCCTATAAATTACTCCCTGACAACTCCTGCTGCGCCTGTGGCTGCAGGTGATTATTCTGCAGCTATAATCCTGCTGTCCCTGCTGTGATCCCCATCTTCCCTCCCGCTAGGTCACCTCACTCCATTGCCCATTATGACAGCTAACGATCGTGTGCATCTTCAGTGCTGCTTGGCCTTGCCCTGGGCTGCGGGATTGCTCAGGAGCCTGCCAGCATGCTTGCTTCCATTGATTTGGTGAGTCACAGCATGCAGTGACCCTGTAGCAAAATGCTCCTGTCCTCCCACCACTCCCTCTGCCAGCATAGGGCCTCCAGACCTGTGTTGATGGGACTCTGATCCCTAGAGGCAGAGGAGACAGGTGGAGATGAATGGAGAACAGGGGCCCTGGATGGCAGTCAAGAGGGTAGTCAGGTGTGTATAGGATGCTCTAGTTTGGAGCAGGATATGGCTCGGGGGGAGCTGCTTTGACATGTTATAGGGTTCCATCTCACATGCACTCCCTGCCAACCAGTCTGGGAGCTCAGGTAGGCGGGAGGATCGTGTTATATCTCAGCTCTATTTCCCTACTGAATGGCTATCTGCAAAGGGATGGCACAGCCCTGGGATGCCAGGACAGCACCGTTTTGTTCCATGTGATGCTCCAGGGTACTTTGACCATTGAAGGTTTGTACTGCTTCAGCTCAGTGAGCAGCAGGCAGTTTGGGCCTGTAGGTTCTGCACATGAAGCTAAAATGCTCCACAGTGAGATGACTAATGGTGATAGATAGCTAAGCATCCTCATTTTAAATTTCACCATTAACTCTCCACCAAGCTGTCATTCATGCTGCTCAGAGCTACTGTTTCAGGCTCTCTGCACACTTAGGCAGATGTAACCATGTCAGTTATGCTTTGTTCACTTTTGCTTCAACAATCAATTCACAGGCCAGAAATAAAGCCAGGAGAATATAGCCCCCAAAGTAGAAAAATTCAGGAAGTTGAACATGTTTCAAAGCAGCAGTTAGAATGCAATCTTTCAGGCAACCTTACGTGGAGAGGTGAATTCCTGCTATTAGCTGTCCACAAGAATATGTTCCTGGTGGGAAAGAGAAAGTGCAGGTCAAGTGAATAAACCTTCAAGAGTCTGCAAATGCTAAAATGAAGGATGTCTGTACAACCTTCACTCTGCCCCCTTGTGTGTGTGTGTCACGTTGCAGCCTGTGATTACACAAGCACATACTGTTTTGCAAAAAACAGAGCATATGGCACAATTTTTTCCCCACATCCCCTTGGACACATATGTAAGACTTTCCATCTCTTGCACTTCCATTCACCTCATTGTCATTGGTCTATTCTATCTTTACTAACTTTTTTAATACTGTTCCCAAAGTTTTAAGAACAGGTTAGACCAGTTGTTCTCAACCTTTTTGGACTCAAGGCACCCCTCACTGGACTGGAGGCACCCTCTCCATAACTTGTGTGAACTGAGTGACACCTAATTTAAAAAACAAGTTCATATATTGCATGGCATACCTCTTTATGCAGGAATTGGACAGTAAGGATGGGGGAGCATCCAGGCAGGGACAAGCCTGAGCTTGGCTTATCTGCTTAGCTTGTTTTCTTATCTCCTCACACCTTCTGGCACTCTTCAAAGGATCTGGCAGCACCCCAGTTTGTTCCAGCACCCTGGTTGAGAATGCCTGGGTTGACAAACATTTTTCTAGGAAAGTTTAGACAGGGATGATCTTGCCTTGAGCAGGCGGTTGGATTTCATGGCCTCCTGAAGCCCCTTCCAAGCCCTACTTTTCTGTGATTTTCGATTTGTTTTCCCTTCTACAGCATGGGTGAGATCCTCTCCACTGCTCTGAATTCTTTACTCTGGGTAAGGGTAACAGCCCTGCTTCCAGCTGGGGGAGAATTCCCCTGGTATAGTGCTCTGGAGGACAGTCACATCCCTGGCTTCCCAGAACCACCTCATAAGCTTTGGCATGGTAGGGGCTGGGCTCCAGCATGAGATACTACAGAGGGTCCAAGCAGTGCTGCAGCTTGTGGGACAGCCCCCACACAGGTGGGACCTCCCCACACCAGCAGGGACAGGTGAGGATGTCTCCTTTGCGCTCTCCCCAGTCCTACCCCCTGTATTTCAACTAGCAGCACAGAGTTCCAGAGGTGTAATTCTAGGGAGGAGGCCAGTAGCTATGAAGCTCATTTAACCACAAGCAGAAATGGGCTAGGAGCACCATCATATTTTTGCTAAAACTCTAGGTTAATCTCAGTCTCTGGCACATCTGGTAAATTAGCTGCACTGCCTGGGTTTTGTATCAATAGCTTCCATGGACTTCTTCTCCCTGCCATACATGATGTAGTGTAGACAGTCTGGGGCAGAGGAAACCAGGTGCAGGTCCTGGGTGTGTAGTATGCATGGCTTGTAAGGATGAGAAGCAAACACGGTCAGAGGAGAGTTAGCTGCCATGCTTTAGTGCACCTCAACCTTTCCCCTTGATTTTTTATTCAGCTTGCCAGCTCTGTTTCTGTGTACATACTGTGCCCAGCATGCTGCATCCATGGAAGGGGCTCCTGGCTTTACCAGCCTACCTGAAACAGGTAATCAAACATACCCACTTAGCAGGTGAGGACCACCCCCAGCTGGGAGTCTACAGCACAGAATACAATTTCCTCATCCACAAAAAACACCCCTTATGCCAGTTTGGACTGTAATTTTCTTAAGGGTCAGCTCCTTGAGGCAAGGGGTTACCTCTGCCTCTGTCCAGCGCCCAGCACAGTGAGGCTCAGTCTTTAAACTGCAGTGCAAACATGAAATAACAACATGCAGCAATGCCCTGGACTCTGGGCATGTGGTCATGTGCATATCTGTAACAGGGAACCTCTAAGTAGGAAGGGAGGATTGTAGCTGATGCAGGTGGCAGAGTGTCTAATGGCGAAGGGGCAGCAGGTATGAGCTGCCTGTGTGAATTAAGCCATTGGCTGCAGAAGGCCAGGCTGTTGCTGATGGAATCAGCAGGACCTGGGCCCTGGGAGCAGAGAACTGGGTCAGATGCCTGGAAGGGGGCTGGACTTGGGGCATATAACCCAGCCTCTGGTCAAGTAGAGGGCAGTTTGATCCTAACTACCACAGGGCAAGGAATGCTGAGTGGTACTAACTGAAGTTTGGAGCCAAGTTGGCCCAGGTGAGGTACCCGGTGGTATGGAAACAAGCCTGCCCAGGTTGATGGGCTTGAGGAACTAAGACCTGGAGGACTTAAACTTGTGAAGGTGGTGTTTTGAGTTTGACCAGAACTTTGGAGGCCACACGGTGGGGTGCTGGGGTGCTCTGCAAAACAAAATCTGCCTTGGGCAGGGACACAAAGGGCCAAGGCTTGGGAGCTGAAATCTGAGGCAGTGGACCAGGACTGAGGGCTCTGCCAGAGGAAAGTGGGCCAGTGCTGGAATGGCTGAAGCTCCAGCAAGTGCTTTGCGGCTGAGGGGGCTACCCTAAAGGAAGCACAGAGACCCCTGAGATTGAGCTTGGGCATAGAAGGACAGAGCCAGAAGGGAGAAGCACCATAGGAGATACTCCAGGGATTGCCCCCCTTAGTAAGATAACAGGAACATCAAAGGTGTGGCAGGTGGGTCAGACCCCAGGAGATGCCAGGTACTGGGGTGGACCCATGAGCCTGCTACCGTGCTCAAAATCCCTGGTCTTGCAGCTTTCCCTCTGATACCAGCTTGGAAAATGTCCTGCCAAGGGAGTCCCAGCCTATCTGCCTTGGATGAGGGTTTTCAAGGCTGATGTTTGAAGAGACAGTTCTGTCCAATGATGCAGATCAGGCTTCTGGATCCTGAAGGAAAAGCGCTTGTCCTTGGCAGCATGTTATCGTGGGAACAGCTTTGCATTCAAGGGAGATTTATTGCCTTTCATGACCTTCATCAGACTTACATCAATTAGACACTGCACAGCTTAGCCCGGGTCCATGTTTCTGCACCTCCTCCACTGCTGTTGGGGTGATCTCTGTAATGACTCACTCCCAGGCACCCGTTGCTGCACTTGGACGACAGCCTGTATTTATGGCTGCAGACCTATTTGGGTGATCAATATGGCATTTCAGGCAAAGCCTCCTCTGTGCAAGTCCTGGAACTCCTGACTTGAACAGTCAAGTGGTCAAAATGCTCAGGCATTTATCAGGGCAGCCAGCCAGCCTGCAGCAGGCCGTGGACACTGATGCGGTGAGGCCTTGTAGGGCCTCAACTCTGAAGTGAAAAAGGAACAGAGAAGTGGGGGACAGGGCAGTGAAGCCAGGAGAATGCAAGATAATGCATCTGAGAATGAGGGAAAACCGCACCTACCTAAAGGACTCCACTGAAATGCTGCTAACCACAGAAAAAGGAGCCATTGTGAGGAGTAGCCCATTTCACATCCGATGCCCTAGAGAATTGGAGAACATCAGCCACCAAGCTGACTAGACCCTGCTCTCCATTGCAGACATCACCTATCCACAGGCCCTTTGGGCTGCCTTGTAAAGTCATGAAGCCTGGGCTAGCAGGGGAGGGCTTGCTGCCCTGCATGCTGCTGTCATGTATCCCCACCCAAGGGGAGTGTAAAAGGAGAAGAAAAAGTTGTCAAACAGGCAGGGGAAGAGCATGGCACCCACTTCATATGGGACTTAGCAGCTGCTCCGTACCTTGTAGGGTCTAGCAGAGCCCCTCCCTGCCCCGTGCCTGCAGCTTTCCAGGCTACTGCCAAGACAGCCTGCTGCTGACTCACTCCCTTGTGTACTTGAAGTCCCTGGAGTCTCTTGCCTTGAATTTAGGCACACCCCCCCTGCTTGCCAATGCTTCGTGTTGTACCTGCCCCCTCAGAACTGAAACCCATGTCTCCAAGATCTTGTCTCGATTCCTCAGACTTTCCCACACCCAGCTTAAATCCCACCCCCTCCTCCCCTAAATGCCAGCAGCTGTTTGAGACACCCGTCCCCTGGTGAGAACAGTCTGCATCTGCCCCTGCCAGCTGTGCTAGAGCCTGGCAAGCAGGAGGAACTGCTGTAGGCATCACAGGGCATGCATGGAGCTGGCACAAGATCCTCTCCCTTCCTGCCCCAGCCTGCAAAGGAGGAGGTAGTTAGGAGCAAGTGGAAAACAAATGACATCTCTCCTCCCACAGGACAGGGCATGGTGTTCTGGAAGGACACGATTTCCAGAAAGGGACCAGCAGCACAGAGGGGAAAGGGGGCTGTGGCACTTGGGGGCTGAGGACCAGCCCGGTCTGCAGCATCGGTGTGCAGGTTCTGCTGCCAAAGCCGTGAATAGAAGGTGGTGGGAACTGAACCAATGGATGCAGGGAACGTGTTTTGTCCTGAGGCTGACAGTAACAGGTGGTTTAAGGGTAGTAACCAAATGGTTTAGGGGGAACTGTGCCTGAAAGAAGACGCCTTTACAGGAAAAAGGACACATCCCAGGTAAGGACCCTGAAAGGAGACAAAATAAAGCCTTGGCTTGTGTATTTGGAACATGCTAGCCAAACAACTGTAAGATGCACCAATAAGGAGGTGCAGAAAGGGTGATGCAGGCTGAACAACAGGGAAGGGACCAGGCTTGCAGGTAGATGAAGGTCAGAACAGAAACACTCTAAAGAGGGGATGGCAGCCCACAGTGAACCAAGGAAGAGGAATGCTTACAGGAAATCAGGCAAATGAAACAAAGCAGGGCAGAGGTCAACAATGTGTCCACCGGGACAAGAGCAGGGAAAGAGACCTGTCTTTGTGCAGCAGGAGCCTTGCCACTTTGCAAAAGTATGAAGGCCTGGCAAAGGGACAAACCCAGCTGGACTAGGATTCCTCAAGAGATGGGAAGATGCATTTGGAAAGAGAAAGACACTGCCAGCTGAAAAAAAGCAGCTAGTTGCACTGCTTGCATGACAGGGAAGTTAGAAGCAGAAGCCGTGGTGAAACTGAAAAACAGAGACCTTGGAAAACTGGAAATCAAAAGAGTGGGGAGTACCAAACTAATTCTCCCCTTGTACTCGGCCTTGGTGAGGCCGCAGCTGGAGTCCTGCATCCAGTTTTGGGCTCCACAATTCAAAAAGGATGTGGAGAAGCTTGAGAGAGTCCAGAGGAGAGCCACGCGCACG
>NW_017728911.1:954917-961398 GCF_001723895.1 Crocodylus porosus | reverse complement strand
CTCCTATGACCCCAGCTGACTTCCTGCCCTTTGGGCAGGGGGCTGGACTCGATGATCTCCTGAGGTCCCTTCCAGCCCTAATGTCTATGAATCTATGAAAACTGCAATCCTGCAACCTGTCTCTGAGCTGCACAGGCAAACAACAAAGCAGGAGCCTGCAGCGGCCCCATGGGACAAGCAACTAGGCTTGGGTTCCCCTGGACCAGGCTGCTGGCCTAGTCAGGAAGTTGCTTGCCACAGGGGTTGGTCAGATTAACAATCAGGAGCCAACTCAAGCTATGAAGAGGTGTTCTCAGGAGAAGGGTGCCTTTTGGAGCCATGCCAGGCCCCAGGCCAGGAAGCTGCAATCTGAAGCATTGAGTGAAGGAGAAGAGATAAAACTGCTGCGGGTGGATGCAGACAGCCACGTGTATAGAACAAGGCAGGTCAGTCGGCTCTCGTGTTCCCAAGAGACCATCATGAGAAAGGGGAATGGACTTGGACTTCTCAGCGCCCCCCGAGCTGCACGTCATTGCTCACAGGAAGCACTTTGGCTTGCCAACGAGGAACAATGTGTCTGCTGAGAAGGCAGGAGGCCAGGTTCTCCAGCAAGGTCAGTGCAGGGCTAGGGCTTGGCAGAGTTGTCTGTACACAGGAAGATCTAAGTGTTGTGCTGTCAAAACAGCATTTGGCAGGTACTGCTCCTTGCAACTGCCTCTCGGAAAACATTCAGCTGCTCAAGCATTTCAACCCACAATGCTCCAGCTTCCTGAGAGTCTCACAGGGGTAAAGATGCACAGCACTGCCAATGGTCTGGAACAGCACCATGACATCAGGAACAAGGGGAGAGTAACCAGGAATGTCAACAACATGGTGTCAGTTTTGAATGGCTAAAAATCACATTTTTAGGTAGAAATAGCCAGGGAGCAATGATTCTGAGCACAAAGCAATTCCTGGAAGGCACAGACCCAAAGATGAAGAATTGTAAAGACTATGAAACATCGTAACTAATATCGGTAAAGTAACACTCATTTGTGCATCTCAAGCAACAATAAGGAAACTCCTTCATCAAGGTCCAGAGTTGGGATGGATGCCAGTGAATGGGAGGGGTCATGGAGCTGAAGCATGTACTGGCATTGATATTAGGGCTGCAAATTGCTGATCCTCTGGAAGAGATTAGTAGCTTCACAGGTGCCTCTAAAGGAGGCCTGGGAGCTGTATTGCTACAGAGATGCTGGGATGGATACGTGCTGTGAGAACTGGAATGATGGCAGAAGGGAAGAGGTATGCACAGACTGAATGAGAGCAGGGCCTAGGTAGGGCTGTATAGAGCCTAAGCATCTGGTTGTAGCTTCAAGGATGAGGCCTCTAATTACAACCCCCACAAGAAGCCCCGAGGAAACATCACTCAGGACTTAAATTACTTTGAAAGCATGAAATGACCCTGGAGTTCCAGCCAGGACTTTACCCAGTAATAGTGGACACAACTCTCCAGAGCAGTGACATACCACCAGGTGCTCTGGAACCAGCTGAGATATGAAGATAAGGACACACCACCTGGCACAGCAACACAAAATAATGGATGGAGAAAATAACAACTCGGCACCTGCGCATACCCCGGCCTCTCCTCTGTGGGCCAGGATTTCTAGCCAGATACCTCCTCCCATGGTCTACCACAGCCAGGGGCTTCCATGAGGCACGGCCTTCTGTCTCTGGGAAGGGAAGAACAGTACATCATGTGAGACCTAGACCGAGTATGGAGCGTGGCCTAGAGAGGAGAATGGGAGTATGAGGGACTTGCGTATGATTTCCCCATTAACATTTTTATGAAGTCTCTGTGCTGAGTTCTTGGTCACTGACCTTTCACAGGAAACGAGTAGGGGAAAACAACCCCCATATCGTCAGCACAGAAGTGTGACTCTGGATCTTGTTCCCATGCTGCCTCTCCCCCACAGCCTGCAAACCTTTGAAAGGCTATCTTGCTGTCCTACCTTGGTGAGATCCAACAAGTGATATGGGCTCAGAAGGTTATTGGGTAAGTTGGATGAAATCCAGAGACTGGGTTCAAGGTGACAGAGGAATTTAAACTGCAGTTGTGATAAGCTAGGAGACTAAACCAGTTTCAGGTAAGCAGAAGTCAAGGGACCGCACAGGGGTCAAGAGCCTTTGCCCAGACCCCCAACTGCTGTCTGGGGCTTGTCTGTAGAGGCTGGAGCAAGTGAGCCCTGTTTCCTATAGTTCAGGGGATTGGTTGCCCTGATTTACCAAGCTCGGGAGTAGTAGATACACTGGAGGGTAAGGCTAGGATTCAGAGTCCTCAACAAATTGGAGGAGAGGGCCAAAAAAAAAAAAAAAAAAAAAAAAATCTCATGAGGTTCAATAAGGAGAAGGACAAAGTCCTGCCCTTAGGACAGAACCATCTCATGCACTGGTACAGGCTGGAGACCAACTGGCAAAGCAGCAGCTCTGCAGAAAAGGACCTGGGGGTTATAGTGGACAGTAACCTGAATATAGGCTAACAATTGTATCTTTGTTGCAAAGAAGACTAATGGCATGCTGGGCTGCATTAATAACATTGTCAGCAGATTGGTGAAGCCACACCTGTGTCCAGTTTTGGGCCCCCTTCTACAGAGAGGATGTGGCCAAATTGGAGAGTCCAGTTGAGAGCAACAAAAACAATTTGGGGGCTGGGGCACATGACTTCTGAAGAGAGGCTGACAGAACTGGTTTTATGTAGTCTGGAGAAGAGATGAGCAAGGGAATTTGACAGTAGCCTTCAACTACCTGAAGGGTGGTTACGAAGAGGCTGGAACTAGGCTGTTCTCAGTGGCGACAGATGACAGAATAAGGAGCAATGGTCTCCAGTTGCAGCAAGGGAAATTTAGGTTAGATATTAGGGAAAACATTCTCACTAGGAGGGTAGTGAAACACTGAAACAGGTTACCCAGAGGGGTGCTGGAATCACCATCTATAAAGGTTTTTTAAACCAAGCTTAACAAAGCCTTGGATAGGATAATCTAGTTAGGGATGGTCCTGCTTTGAGCGAGGGGTTGGACTAGATGTGACCTCCTGAGGTCCTTTCCAGCCCTCATTTTCTATGCTTCTACAGTTGTTCAATGAGGGACCCAGGGCCTTGATCCAAGCTCATTACAAGACCAGTGTCACCCCTGATCATGCTCATCAGTATCATTTCACTTTCTTCTGCTCCACTCTGTCAGTATCTACCCATTGCCTCTTGTTTTATGCACAGCTTGTATGCTCTTCAGGGGCAGAGACTTAACGCTTATGATAAGTGATACCAGAATATGAAGTGGCAAATAAATATATTATACCATTGCAATGTGGAAACCTCCACCTTGACCCTGGCAAACCTCCTGTTAAGTCAGCCCTCAGCCTACCTGACAACCAGATATGTGAAATATCCAAAGCATAACAAATCACAAATTGTGGCAAAGAGATTAGGCCAGTCAAAAATCAATACAAATTTATAACAAAGGCATAAAGACATTTACCACAGTTAAAATATTGCCTGTTTAGAATCTGACAGGCTCATTTCTAGCCAGAACAAGCTCAAGAGATTAAGAACAAAACCTCTAACTGGATCACCTCATTGACATTCAGCAGTCGTGCAGAATGGAAACTTTTTATGTAAATTGTAAACAGGTGTTAAAAGCACCTGAAAGAGGAAATGAGCAGCAAGTTGAGAAGCAAAAGTGAGAACAGATACAAACACCTCCCCCTCCCCCCCAAACAAACCCACTTCACAGGTTGGACTGGTTTTAGACTGCATGAAAGAGGCTGAGTAGGCTGCTGAAGACGTGGACAGGTCTAAAGACACTTTTGCTCTGTCGCAGATCCAGAAGGCTGCCGTATGGCCCAGAAGAAAAACAAAAACCTGATGAAACTGTAACAGCAACTTGTCTTCAATAGCAACTTAACTGTACTAGCTGCCTTTGCCGGAAGTTGTTCAACCAGAAAATTTTGGGGGAAACAAAATTAAGGTCATAAAGAGGTAAAGTTTCAGCAGGAAGTGGGCTGTGGCCCTCAGCCCCACACTGCACATGTCTCTTTTCACACAGCAATTGGCCGCAGAGCAAAGCAGAGAACACAGCCAGGCAGCGCTAGGGCCACGTGTACTGGCGGTTATTTCTTGTTGGTAGTGAAGTTATCAGGAAATCATGAGTCAGAGGTGAGAGTGTGAGTGTAACAATGGAGACCAGAGATGGGAGTCTATCCGGTGCAACTCCCAGCACTAACCCTACACCTCGTTGTAAGCCATGTGTCAGTCATCCCGGAAATGCTGCACAGGCAACATCGGTCTCCACTAGGAGGGCTAGGAGAAGAACCACAACCCTCCAGCTCCAAGACGGGTTGATCTCCACCACAGGAGCCCCACAGAAGCACGAACAGGTCTTTTATGCTTTCTGTGGGCAGATAGATGTCAACCTCACCTGTGGGGCCAGAGCAGCCTGCCCAGGGGCTCAGAGCAGGGCTGGTTCTGGAGAAAAGGCTCTGGTGTTGGGACTGGAAGCAAGACACCAAGAGCGGTGAGCAAGCCAGGGCTCAGTTGCCTCCTGTCCCCATGTGCAAAAGAGGGAGGAAGATGCAGGGCCAGGAGCCCAGTGCTGGGGGCTGCTTTGCATCTGCCTGGGGTTACCCATCACTGGGGTGTCTGAGCTGCAGCCCCCAAGTGCTGCCAGGAGGAGTCCAGTGGTAGCACTGAACTACCTGGTGGTGGCAGATGCCCATCCTGGCCAGAGTCCCTGCACCTGGCCGGGGGCACCAGCTCAGGGTGCCCGAGCTGCCCCCCCCGGGACTTCCCCTCTCTCTGCGCCTGCAGGCTGGAGCCCGGCGCTGGCAGCTCCAGATCCTAGCTCCAATCCGCGCTCCGGGTTTTGCCCCTGCCCGCCCGCAGGTCACTCCCGATCCTCGCCCCGGGATCGCGGCTCCAGGTCTTGCCCTCGCGCGTCTCAGGGGCCGCCGTCCGCAGCCGAGTCTGGATGCGGAGGGTGCAGATGCACCCCGCACCTTCCCCGGGTTTTGCATCTCACCCCCACGAAGGGGGCCTCGGACCCGCTCCGCGGGCTCTCCCCGCCACCCCTCGGTGCGGGGAGCAGCGCCCGACTGGCGGGCCGGGGCGGGGCAGGGGCCCTGCAGCAGCCGCCTTTGTTCCCCAGCTCCGCCCCTTCCCGGCCCGTTTCCTCCCGGGCAGGCGGGGCATGCACTTGCACAACCGTTTGTGCGAATTGGGGAAGGGGGGCGGGGCTGCCTCCGACCCCGCCCACTCGCTTCCCGCGCGGCGGTGGGCGGGGTTCCCTCCCCGCCCTTTATGGCCCCGCGCGCATGTTGGGGGGCGGGGCGGGACGGTTCTCATCACCCCGTCGTGGCCGTGAGCTTCGGCCTCGCTCCAGCAGGGCCTCGCGCCCACAGGGCACGAGGGCCGGGCTGGCCTCGGGTGCCACACGCGGCGCGGGGCCTCGGCCACGCGGTCAGGCAGCAAGGCCCTCGGGTGCTTGAGCCGGCCCACGTGGAAGGACGGGGCGCCACGAGCCTGGGGCAGCGGGGTGTGTCCGAGAGGAAGGCCGCAGGCGGCGGGCGCTGGACGCCGCAGAGGCACGAGTGGGGCCGGACAAGGCCCGGGGAAAGGCGAAGCCAGCAGGCGTAGGGGCGGGCGGGCGCAGCTGAGGCCCCTGGGACAAGGGGCCTTGTCTTCGCGCGGACATCCGGCCCAGCGCGGGGGTCAGCACATCGGAAAGAGGCCAGGATGCTGCTGTGGGAGGAGAGACGGGTCCCGAGTGGGGAGAGGTTTGTGAAGCATCTGCATGAAGATCTTTGTCTCGCCTGCTAAGTAGCTCGTCATCGCCCTCGGCTGCTCCTACCGCTCCTCCATGGCCTCCCTCTCCCAGGCGGCTCCGAGGAGCTGTGACGAACTCCCTGGTGCTCGGCCTCTGCCCGTCTGCCCCCGCCCCGGGCCGGCGGCGGCGAGCTGGGCCCAGGGCAGCGGCACGGCCCGGCGCTGGCAGGGAACCAGCCTTCGTCCAGGCCTCGTCTCCCGCGCACCTGCTTCTAGCGCCCGCAGCGCCGGCTCTCCCTTCCCGTAGCAACTGCGCGGAGCGGATCGCCGCGGCCTCGGAGGGGCTGTGTCCGGTGGGCGGGGGGCAGGAAGTCTGGCGCCCACGTTACAGGCGGGGGGCACGGGCTGGACCCGGTGTGCACAGAGCCCAGGGCCGCCGGCGGCCTTCCTGAAGGCTCCTATGTCGGCTCACGGGCTGCACCCGCGACCGCCCGCGCGAGGGCGAGCCTGGGCCGGGGGTGTGAACGCGGACGGCTGGACACGGCGCCCGGGGAAAGCCCCCTGTGGCGGGGAGCCGGAGCCGGGCCCGGGCTGGCCTGTAGGCGCCGGGCGTGCGGGGACAGCGGGTTTCAACCTCGCCGTTTGCAGACGGACCGTGAAGCCCGGGCGTGGCGGTGCGGGCCCCTAGGCTGGCAGGTGCGGCACTCG
>NW_017728911.1:842490-954552 GCF_001723895.1 Crocodylus porosus | reverse complement strand
GGCCGGGGCGACCCGTGCGGCGCAGGGCAGGGCCCGGGCAGTGGGTCCCGTGCGTGGGACTTGGTTGTACCCGCTCCGTCCTCCCCGCGCGGTCGGCGGGCTCGGGCGGAGCAGCGGCGGCGCTAGCTGTAGCCGGCCGAGTGCCCGCTGCCCCGGGGTGCCTGGCCCCGAGCTGGGCACTGGCCGTCCCGCAGGTAGCGCCCGCAGGCGCCGTGACCCCCCTGCCGTGCGGGGCCAGAACTGCTGTTGTGGAAGTGAAGCTGCTCTCACCCACCCATTGTACACAGTGAAGGTCACAGGTTCAAGTCTTGTCTGTGAGACTTGGCTCTGCTCCATCTCCCGGCAGGCCATTTTGTCCCCGTACCAGGCCGGCCCTTGCTATTGCAGGAGATGTTATGCACAGGCTCTTCTTCTTCTTTTTTTTTTTTTTTTGAACAAAAGAAAACAACTCTGAGGGGCAATGAAGATCTCAGTCACATTGTCCCTCGAAATAAGGATGCCAGTTGCAAGGTCTAGGCTGAATCTGGTTCCAGCACTGCCGGCCTCCTTGTAGCTTGGCCTGCAGCGGGAACTTGCATGGCCAGGCACGAGGTTGTGCCCCGGTTGCCAGCTCTTTGTTGGCAGCAGAGAACCATGCATATGGTGAGGGGGAGACAAAAATCAAGCGACCTCATTTCTTAATCGTCTTTGATCCGGCAGAACTTGAAAGAAAACCTGGGGAAGGGCAGCGTTTTGGTAGAAACTGTCTTGTCCTTCTCTGCCTCCACAAACACACATTTGGCTCCCAAAATCTCTCTGGGAAGTGAGCCGTCTACCCTCCTAGAATACAGCTACCTCTGGGGTAGACAGCGATAAATGTTCAGCATTGTAGAGCAGTGCTTTCCAGCTGTTTAGGACAAGAGTGTTGTACCAGTTAAAACCACCAGAGGAAATTAGCAAGCAGGCTGTAATAACCCAAAGTGGAGTTTAGGCAGGACGTTTGGGACTGTCCCAAGCTGGATGCTTTCAGGTTTTTTTAGTGTGAGGAGTTTTGCACTCCCTCTGCATGACACTTTTTGGGTTGTGTGCATGCACACAAACAACCCTCTCTTGTGTGCCTGCTCTGTCCTGGTGCTCTGCTCTTTGTAGGTTCACTTATACAATAATGCTGCTCTTAGCAGAAAGCCTCTTGGCAGGAGGCCTGTGCTGCTGTGCAGATTAATGTCCCAAACAAGGGCAGCAGAAGATGTTGTGAATATGGATAGTGAGCAGAAAGGAATGTGCCTTGGCTGCTGCAGTGCCAGGAGGGCAGGGCCCCCGACACCTCCTCAGCCTCAACTGGAGGTGCTCCATTTGCAAGGCACGTGTTTGTTTACGCCCTCTGGCATGGCAGACACAACTTGCTAATGTGGTGGTCTTTTTTATTTTCTTTGAAATCATGAGTTCACCTTAAAATAGTTCTATCAAGGAAAAAGTTGGTATTGAAGTCTAGATGCCTGTTGGAGGGACTTCTTATGCCAAGCCACTATGGTAAGACCACCAAATAGGTCATAGGGTTTTTTTGCCTGTGCAGATAGGAGGCAAGCAGGATCTGATTTTTTCCCTGCCCATGCACCTCCAGTTGTTGAACAAAGAGTTTGGGATAGGTGGGGAGGGATAGTGGCATATTTGTCCAAGTAATAAACCTGAAACTTTAATAGGCCTACAGTGAAATTGGGTCAGGTTAAATTTGGCCTGCCTTGTCCCTTAGACTGCTTGTGGTGTTCATTTCAGTCTCGGATTCCCATGTGCCTCTCAGATTCCACACGTGTTGCAGTGCCACTTTCCCTTAAAACAAAGCCCAAGCCTTTTTTTTAATGCAGCACTTCCTCATGAGCTCCCCTGCGCTGACATGGAGCTCGTACTTTGGATCCCCTGGTGCTGTGCGATACAGGCTTGAGAGTTGTGTGGGGCATTCTGTTGCCAGGACCAGAGAAAAGCTGTTTGGGAGAAGGGGTGTCTAAGACCAAAGTTGTGTGCTTGGGGTTTGACTGATAGAGGTGCAGTACAGCTGGCATGCCTTTGATACACACTGCCCTGGAGGGATTTTGTGTTTGCCAGGGCACTAGACAGAGCTGAGTTGCTCTTCTGGCTTTTGACCTTGTACTTGGGCAGCTTTGAAGCAGGACTTTTGTGTGTTCTTCAGGGCAGGAACTGTGTCTCTATGTGTGTTTGCACAGTGCCCAGCACATGGAGGCTCTGATCCTGGCTCGTGCTCCTGGGCGCTGATGTCACAGCAGTATTCCATCCGGCACAGTGCATTTCTTTGTCTCCTCGAGACCGAGCACTATGTAAATACGATAGTCTTTATAGGTCTAGGTGCTCTGCTTCTGGGATGTGCACATGCTCCGTGCAACACAACTACTTCCTTTAAGGTGGTTTACACTCCTCTTGCTGGGGCTTGGATACCTGGCATTAAAAGCAGCCCTGCCCAGAGAGGCCGTGGGCACACGCTCATACTGCATGGATCACGTGCCTGCTCAGTCCTCAGAACAAAGGGAGGTGAGGCCAGAGTTAAACCTTGCCAGGGGCTCTGACGGTTTAACTCTGCTCAGTTTGACTTGCGGCATAATGAAATCCATGCTGGAGCATAGGCTTTGGCTGAGCTGAGACATGGTGTGGGAGGCCTGGCTCTGAGCAAGGTGGATGATTGCATAATATGGAGGGAGTTTCAGGTGAAAGCTGTACCCAGGGAGAGGTGGCTTCTTTGTGCAACTGTCTTCCCCACCTCTGTTTAGCATCTCCTCTGTAAGTTTCTAGTGTGATGTGGAAATCCCCAGGTCAGGGGGAGATTTCCAGAATCTCTTTGAGGTTTCCTTGACAGATACAGACATCTGTCTTTTTCTGACCTTTAGACTACTTCCCAAGCCGCTCTGCTTCACCAGTGAGCTGCACGAAAGTGTTGTTCCCAAGAAACCCAAGTTCCCATCTGCATTCACGTGTCATTCCCTGATGCAGTTTGCAAAGAGAAACGCATTGTCAGGAGGAACGCGTGTGGCAGCTGTTTACGACAAGCGTTGCTGACATGTTTTCAGGGCTTGTTATGACCTCTGCTAAAGTGCTGCCTTGACAGAAACTGCAGTCTTGCTGAATTCTCCAGGAGTGCCTGGCCCGGCAGGATCTGGTGGCATTTCACAGATGAAATGAAACCGGTCCTATGGAAACCTGGTCTAATTCAGAAATGCAACCTAGTTAGATGCTCTTGACACCTTGGTACAAGGTGAGGAGGTGGGTCGGGCTTTCAACAGTGCTGCAGCCATGATTTCAATCATGGGGAGGAGGCCAGTCTAGGCACTAGGACTGGTCTGGGAGAAGGCATTAAGATTAACAGGAGAAGTATAACGGGGCAGTTGGGTTGGATCAGGGGTGGGCAAAATACGGCCCTAAAGCTGGATCCAGCCCACCAAGGGATTTTGTCCGGCCCATGGTGGGTCCTTTGGTCTCACCCAGCTCAGGTGCAGGGGGCAGCCCCGGCTGTGATGGCTGTGGCAGGTCCCACTGCCCCAGGTGCACAGCAGGGTGGGGGAGACACAGCTGCCGGACCTGCTTCCCGGCAGCCCCAGTGTCGGCTCCTTCTGGCTGTCACCTCTGGACCCAGCCCTGGTGCTCAGGCACCCCAGTGAGTCTACCCTGCACCCACTAGTGGGGGTGGGTCCTGTGTTGGCAGGATGCATGGTAGGGAAGAAGCGATGGGGCTGTGGGTGGGTACGGAGTGGTGGTTGGGAGTGGGATAGGTGGGTGAGGGCAGGATTGCGGGGCAGTTTTGAAGCTGGGGCCAAGGTAGAGCTGCAGTGCGCTGCCTGCATGCCCCTGGGATGGGTGCCAGTTCTGCGGGCAGGGGCAATCAGGGAGCAGATTGCTTGAGCTGTCGCCTGATCCTGGGGACTCAGTGGAGACTGGCTGGGACTTGTGCAGGCAGAGCCTGTGGCCAGGCAAATGGGATAGGGCCACTTAGAGAGTTTTGGTGAACTCTTGTGGAGGTGGGGACAGGGTGGGGGTAGGGGTACTATGGTGCTGACCTGGCCTGTGACAGCTCACCAAAACTCCGTAGGTGGCCTGTGGGCCCAAATAATTGTCTATCCCGGGTTAGATGGTACTCAAGCACCTGCCCAGCTGGGCCTGTAGACCTGGGAGCAGCTTCTCTCTGCTGCCTTAGGCTGATTACTGTGAGCAGGTGACTTTGCCCTCTGCCTGGGAAGTGTGACACTTGCTCTCTGTTTTAGGTGCACTCTGCTTGCATTTCTCCCAAGAGGAGGGGATTTTTTTTGAGGGAAACCATCATTCCACCTTCTTGCCTCTCTCCACTCCCAGGGCTTCTTCAGAGGAGGAAGTGCTGCTGCCTCGTTTGAGGGCGGTGTTTGCTCTGGCCAGCACTGCCTGCCAACAGCTTTATTCAGAGCATGCCAAGGGTGAGCTGAGGGCATGAGTGGAGGGAAGAGAATCCTGGTGGGCTTGGCAGGCTGTTGACTGATAATTATGGTGGCCACTTTGCCAAACAAGAAGGCTTCAGAGGTTTTTTGTGGGGGGTCATTTTGACTCCTCGACCTTCAGGGTCTGGGACAAGTGTGCGGAGTCACTTCAGCCTGTTTTCAGATCCAGGCCTTATCGGTTCTAATACTTAGGCCTTGATCAGGACTGGGGAAAGGTGCTGAAGGAATGCAAGACTGGGCCTTGCCCCAGTAACCCTCCAGTCAAAAAGCCGTCATGTTTTCAGCTGCTTACACCAGTGACTTGGGTTTTTGAAGGAAAATGTATCTCAGCCCTGTGCTTGGGTGAAACTGGAATGAGCCAACCTGAATGGAACTATGGCAGGTTGTTTTACTGGAGGCAGAGGGGCCTGCATTTCAAAGCCAAGCCGATGGCACTGCCATTTAATTTTTAAAACGGGTAGTCCACACATAATCCTTTAATGAACTGCTGCTCTCCCTTTGATCAATGTTTATCTAGCCCAGCCCTGCTATAAATGTGTTAAACTGTTAAACAGCACTGGAAGGAAGGAAAATAGGATTAGTTCCATTTTGCAGATGAGGAAACTGACCTTCAGAGTGACTTGCTGCAAAGATTGTTCATAAGAAGCATCCTGTTTCCTGTTCTTAAGTCATTCTGTCCAGATTGTCCTTGAAATGGTCAGCCGCCTAGTTTTTCCAATAGATTTATGCACACTTCTTTTAAAACTGTTAGATAATGTTTGGGTCCTAGAACAGTTCTCAAACTTCTTTAGACTCTAAACACGCCTTCATAACTTTTTTGACTTTATCAGCCTGTTTCAAAAACAAATTTCACTCATTTTTTAACTACAGAAAAAAAAATCTTCTGTAGTAAAGAACTCAGAAAGACCAAAGCAGGTCAGAATGGTTTTTACACTGTGGATTCCTATTTGAAATCTCTGGGTTTATCTTGTGTATCATGTGTAGATGTTTGCACACCTAACAATGTTTATTTTGTGCAACACTCTTAAAAGGACCTCCTGGCACCCCAGAGTGCTGGGCCACCCTGGTTGAGAATTGCTGATCTTGAGGGACATATGTTTTGCTCCGATTAAAACACAAGCAAAACTAGGGTGTAGAAAAGCAATATTAACTTGGCCATGTATTTGTACAGTGTATTCTGTACTTGTCTGAATCTAACAATTGGATATTGCATTTGTGGATGAGGGAAGAAGGTTGGTTTCTTTTGAGGATCTTTGCTTTTTGTGTTTACATTGCAAATACTGTGTCTTTGCATTTTCTTTCCTTCTTTTATTAGATTAAAAAAAGGGTCAAAGGGAAAGCTAAATGAGCACTGTCATACCTTCACTCTCTACCCTTACCTACAGCACAATAGACATGTGGAATGTTTTTGGAGCATCTCAGATTTTTAAGTACAAGCATGGATCCAGTTTAGCTATATCTGGGCCAAACAACTGCTTTTAGGGAGCTGAAAATTTCAATGCATTTAGGTGGTGTTTGTTTGCATAGAACTTCATAACTTATTATTTTTTGCCTTTGAAGGGACATGATGACTTGCTTCTTATTATCCACTCACCACTCATAATATTTGAGTGCTTTTCATGTGTTTGGGTTCACCCTTTTCTTTCTCTCTTTCTTTCTTTAGAAAGAGAGACCTTTTCCTGTTTGAATAAAACAAATGTCTGGAAGATTTTATTCAGAATTACCCCAATATGATATTTCTACCATGAGGCCAAGAATGGAGCTTTTGTAGTCGAAAAGAATAAATGTTTTGTAAATTTTCAAATGAATGAAACTGGGGTGTTAGAGTGGTCTCGCAGACTTACCTAGTTTTAGCTACACTGAATAACATGCTTCGGTAGAACCTTTTTGATCCATGCAAAACTAGTGGTGTCTCCCCAAAGGCTTTGTGGCAGATGCTGTAGTGAGGTTTCTTGTTATGAAGATTTCATTATTTCTGTGCAAAACCCCCTCCTGAACCTTTCCTAGCATTTGAAGTATTGCCATAAGTAATTAAAACTGAATTCCAGCTCATGAAATAAATGAGCAAAAGTACACTTTGATGCATGATCCTAGCGGGTTTTTTATTGTATTCCTTTATGCACTTGCTAATTTACAAAGTTCTGTAATTCGCAATGGGTCATTAGTGTGAATTAGCAAGGCTCTGATGTCTATCAGGGCTTTTCAAATGTGCCTTATTAATCTGCAAGATACACCTATTTATTATCCCTCCCTAAAAATGCCTGAAAGGAGGGGGGTTACGCTCCAGCCCTATGGTGCTTGGATATGTCCCTGCTTGCCTGTCCCTTGCGCCTTGTTCTTTATCTTGCAGCCCCATTCTCCCAAACTGCTCCCAGGCTGATGCTTGACAGCAAGAGAGATCACGACTGTAGGTGATGCACATTCTGCTGCTGCAAATGGAGCCCTTGCTAGCTCCAGCCAAGGTTCCCTAATTGGTTATTGAGCAAGGGGAATTAAGGGCATTAAGAGATGAGGTGACAGCTCCTTCATTTTTGGAATGGGAGAGGTTTCATCTGCTAGATGCTGCCCATTTGTGCTGTCACCTAGGGAGGGCTAGAATGTGGCCTGCCTACCAGATTCAGCAGCTGGGAGAGGCTGGGAATGAGAGAAACACTGACAGTCTCTGGTGACCTTCCTGGAGGGGGCAGGCCATCGGGTCACTGCTGAGGTCACCCCTGGGGCAGTCTGAGGCTCTTCACACTGCAGCTGTCTGTGCTGGGCACCATAGCTCTCACCTTGGAATCAAAAGGGAATGGCAGCACTTTCCTGGTCATGTGGCTCGTTTTGCTCTGTCCGGTTATTTTCTCTGAGTTTGCAGATGAGACTCATAAGCTGGAAATCAAACAATAAGCTATGGTAATGGCTCTCTGCCTGCTGGTTAGTGAGTGTTGGCTCTTGGTCTCCTTAGCATCGGGCTTAATGCTGTTCGGCTGCTTGTCTGTGGGCGACCCTTCCCCATTCCCCGCACTGGCTGTGTTCCAAGACCAGCTCCCCGGCCTGTAGGGAGCGCTTTTAGCTATTGCATCTATTATAATTCCAACCAACCCAGAGGCATGGCACCCGCTCTTCTTTCTCCCTTCCCCTTTCCTCCCCTTCCTTCCTCCAGCAGCTGGAGTTGAAATGCAGTCTCCATGCTCAGCCAGGTTGCACTGAGCCCTCTATCTTGCCCAGGCAACCAGAGCTGACAGGGCTTTTTATTTATGGTAATCTTGGCATGTGCCCTTAGAATCCTGTAAATGTAAAAGGTAAAGAGCCTGGTTTGGTCACACCCAGTCCACCCCCTCCCTGCTCCTAATACCATCCAAGGTGAGGTTGAGCCCTAAATTACATGCATGTGTTTGCAGCCATCTTATGGGCATTAGATGAACAGGAAAAAAAAATTGGGAGCTATTTCTCCCTGCACAGCGTTCACTTCAGCACTGTCATCTGTGCCCATCAGCTGCCTGTGACCTTTGTTATCTTTGGAGGCATTGTGTTTTCCATCATCTCCTGGGAGATTGTGGAGAACCCTTGTGATCACCTTTTTCATGTTCCCTTGTTTCATTTGCTCATGCCTCTTTCAAAGCCAATTCCTCTTGAGTAGAAATCTTGCAGGCCTTCAGCCCGCACCTTTTTAATCAGTTCTTTCTTATTTACTTTCTCTGTGGCTTGGTCTCTCTGATATGACTGGCATCAGTTTAACTTAATCTGATGCAGGCCCCTAATACAGATGCCCTTAAAACAGTTTAAGCCTGTCTTAAATCAGTTTACTTCTGTAATTTAAGCAAAGCTTTAACCTAGTTAAGTGCATCCATATTTGATTTTGCATTGATGTAATGAGACCAGTTTTTAAATCAGTTCAGTTGCACCAGGTGTAACTGGTACGAGACAGAATCTGCTGGAGGCAAAATCTCTGTATGGGCGAAAATCAAAATGTGTCCCATATAACCCCATCACTAACTTCACTGATACTCTGTACCAGGAAAGTGAGTTTTCTCTGGCTTGCCTTGTTTTTTGATCTTCTTTATGCCAGGTCTGTACATTTGCCCTAAAAAGCAAGTGCCTCTGCTGATACTAAGTAAGCAGGCTTTTGAGACAGAATGGCATATTGTTTGAACCCTGTCTCCTCTGGAGCATCTTGCCTGAGGCTGATAGTTGTTGGCAATGTGGGTTTTGGCTTCTCTAGCACAGCTGGTTTCAAGTGAATGCTGCCCAGTTTGTATTCATGCAGTGGCCTTTTTGCCTTCACAGCTGGTTACAGCTGCACTTACCACGCTGCTTCACCGTGCTTCGTGTTGG
The DNA here is from genome assembly GCF_001723895.1 of Crocodylus porosus. NCBI lineage: Eukaryota > Metazoa > Chordata > Crocodylia > Crocodylidae > Crocodylus > Crocodylus porosus. The sequence goes on along the minus strand of NW_017728911.1, from coordinate 945,787 downwards.
CATATAATGGGGAAAAAACCTCCCATTGCACTGCAGCAGAGGATGGATTGCGTGGAGGGCAGGCAGGCATAGTTACAGGCTGCTAGTCTGTTGTGCATGTGTGTGGGTATAGAGTATTTGGAGGGTGGGCACAAAGTGGCATGTGGGCAATGTGGGATTAGCCAGCTTGGGTTCATAGGATGGGCATAGAAAAGAGTGCTGTTCCAGCTGGGCTGCTATATATCTGGCCAGGGTACTGGCATGAACTGCCCTGGCAGCTAACAGGCTGTTGACCCTTACTATGTGGCTCAATAGTTAAAGAGAAAACTTTGCTAAAAGGTCATAGCATAGATTAAGGAGTATTTGTGATGCTACAGCTGTAATGGTCCAGGAAATATGTGATAGTGTCAGGCCATGGCCTCAAGCCCAGGGCCTCAGCCTGGTCGGCACAGTAGCTCATCCTGGCCTGCCACCCTACAGCTGACCGCTGACAAGCTGGCCATTTGGGGTCAGCTGACCCTCTGCTTCCCCCATAAAAGCTCCTGAGCAGAAGCTGGAAGTGTCTGGGCAACAGGGCTCGATCTGGTTCCAGGCTTGCTCTTTGCCTGATCTTCCAGTTTCCTGACTAGGCTTTTTCCTAGACCTTGCTCTCGGACTGGCCTTCAGCTTGTTCCTGAAATCTGCTCACTCCTCCCAACCCTGGTCAGCACCTTGGTTCCCTGAGTGGCCCCTGAGCTGGCTGCCCACACCCTGGTGTGAAGTAGAGGCTAGGGTTGTTGTGGGTAATATCTTCTTTTTTTACCAAATGCATGGTTGAGAGAGATTTAGACAAGCTTTTGGGTACCACAGTACCCTTCCTTGAGACCTGTGGAAGAGTACTGTGGTACCCAAAAGCTTGTCTAAATCTATCCCAACCATGCATTTGGTCCGTTAAAAGATATTACACTCAACAACTTTTGCCCTTATCATGGATTAGGTCTTTGGTCTAAGAACCTAACTTTTCAGGATAGACGATAGCTTGGGCATTTTAAGTGATTCTTGATCAGTGGTTATTGGGTTTTTTGCTTGATCTAAGTTCTGAAATCTGGAGCCCAGTGCTCTATGTTAACTAGTCTGGGGCTGCTGTTAAAATGCCTTACAGAAATAAACTGTAGCAAACCTTGGACACATTGCAAGCAACCTGGACTAGTATAAGATCATTGGTCATGCCTTGCTGGAGGCCATGTGGTTTGGAGCAGGATTCCGTAACCTATGGTTTGTGGGCAACTTGAAACACTAATACCTTCTGATCTATCTCATAGACAGCCTCTCAGTGGCCTGCCTGCTTGTAGATAAGATGGTACTAGGTTTATAGCAATGTTATTTGCCTGGGTTGTTTGCATGTGCCAGGGAAATGGGTCACATCGCAATAGATCTGGACTGTCTCACCATAGCAACTCCAAACTAGTCCACTGGGCAGCTTCAGCAGAGGCGACTGGTGTTGCTGCAGGGTCCAGCAGGAGGTTCCCAAAGTCCCAGGCCACATGCAGTTTATGTGAAGTGAGGGGTTGCTCATCTCATTTATTTCCAGGAACGGTTTTGACTTTGGCCATTAAAGGCCAAGGAGCTGAGGTTAGTAAGTGGTTGCTAGGGAAAGATTAAATGGCTATTTGGGAGGCATGATGATCTGGGCTAGGCATGACCCAGAAGTCTGGAGACCCATATTCTATTTCTGACGCTGGTTTGTGGTGTGATTGGAGAAGTCACTTAACTTCTCTGGGTGGGTTCCTAGCAGTAAAACTGTGATGGTCCTTTTTGATCTCGTACTGAGAGGGAGCTGTTAGGATTGTGGGTGCAGTAGACTGTCTTGGGAGATGCCTTTCAGTCCTCTGGTCCCATGACTGTGTTGCTAAATTGCCATCATCAGTGCTTGAACGAGCAGTGAGCAGGTGTGAACATGTCAGTTTTTTTCTCATTTGCCTACCATCCTCTGCCCAGGAGGCAGGTGAGAGTCGAGGGTGCTCTATGGATAAAATGTGTATACTAAGCAATGATATCTGATGCTTGTTTTATTGAAATATCTGCCATGAAATTGGTTTAATCTAAGCAGCACAAATAAGGATGACTCCTCCTTAGTTGCATAAGTATTGGCCCAAATTTTAAGAATGAGTCTAGCTAATGCCAAGTAGTTAAATGATATTTAACTAGGTGCTAATTAGACATGAGCTACAGAACTCTGATCTTCCACACAAATTGCCCCAGGAAGTTGAAGAGGTGTGTGTTATTGAGTATGTGAGAAGCTTTGGTCAGAAATTACAGGGCTTGAATGACATCAAAGGCAAAATGATTATGGGTCTAATGAATTAGGAACTCCAGTGGCAACTTTTTTTTTAAAGAGAAACTATGCCAAGAACTCAGGTTAATAACAGTGTGAAGTGCAAGGGTTAAAAGGAAAGTGCCATGTTTTCCTCTTTCATAATGTTAAAGAAAGCCTGCAACTTTTTATTCTTGTGTATGGGTGCACGGGCCTTTCCCCCCCTCTTTGCCTCAGAAATATCAGGAATGTCATAACTAGATTTCTTGGGAGTGGCTGGAGGATTTGGTGCAAAGGGATTGAGTACTGTGAACTTTTGGACCTCGCTTTTAAGATCGAACCTTCTGATCCCTTCAGGAAACTTTCTCCCAAAAGTCAATTTGGCATCAGAGTTAAATAGGTGTTAACAAAAACAAGTACAGTGTTTCAAATAGTCTGACTAAGCTTTTTGTGTAGACCTGTAATCAGGCCAGGTCTGAAGGCTGCATGTAAGGTCATGCTGTATTTGGTGTTTTATAGGACTTTCATGTCTGTGGCATTGTAATTGGACAAAGTTGTAAGGAAAGGCCATATTTCAAGGATCTGAGCACAAGGGCGTGGATTCAAGGTTGCGTTTTCAGCCTTAACTCTGCATTTTCTGACTTCTGATATCAGATTCATATTAGGTTGGGGGGGGGTGCGTGTGTGCGCGCGTGTGTGTGTGTGTGTGCGCGCGCGCAAGCGCGTGCTAGCTGAATCCAGGTAGAAGCTGTACCTCAACTCCTCAGAACATGATCCAGAAATAGCCATGGCTCCCTCTGCAAAACAGCTTGGTGAGCTAGGAGGAGGACTGCCGGTTTCTGTCTCGCTCCCCATCCTCATCTCCAATTGTTTCCAATTACCTGCTTCTCCTTGTCAAAGGGATATTTATAAGCAGGAGCAGAAGGGGCATAGGATGCTGTTTTCTGTGCCTCGATTGTGCCTTTCATTCTAAGATATCAACGTTTTACAACGAACGGCTCATAGACCAAACGCTGCCGTGGAATAGACTCTTCTCTCCAATAAAGGTGCGCCTAGGGCAGTGGTTCCTTAATCTTTTTACACTCGAGGCACTCATTGATAAAGCCCCCCTCAATAGACTGGAGACATCCCTGAGAAGATGCTAGCTCCTAGTTTTCACTTGTTCTTTGACTATACAAAAATAACAAAGCAATTTTATTGCAAAGACCTTAGAAAGGCCACACCAGGGCAGAATATTTTTAAAACTACAGATTCTGTTTGAACTCTGTGAGTGGATCTCGTAATTCACATTTGCACACCTCTAATGTTGTGTGGGATCCTGCGGCGTTTTTTAAATGATCTTGAAGCACCCAGTTGAGAATCACTGATCATGGGAAACTCTGTGTCCCAGCATGCACTCTTCTACCGTTAGCCAAAAACTTTGGCTGCACTGCATGCTGGATCCTGTAGTCTTTGTGGGGCACACTTCCATGTTAAAAGAGAGAGAGGGAGCGGTGGCTCCATTTTATTCATATTGGGTGCAGCCCATGTGCTATCGCTAGGCTGCCAGTGTGGCCCGTGCTCAGGTTCACTCCAGCAGCCCCTGGTTGGAAGGTGGCACGAGGACGATGGGTGCACGCCAGTCCTCCCATTTGCCCCCTGGTTCATTCCAGATTGAGCAGCTTGTTTTGAAGTCCTGCACTTCAGTGTGTTTTGCAACATCTTGGACTCCCACTGTGCAGATGAGCTCCAGGAAACCTTCCCTGTGGGGTGGGGGCTGCTCCAAAGGGGTGTCATGGTCTGAACTCCTTTGTCTGCTCCAGCCTGGCTGATGCATAGAGTGGAATGAAACCCTCCTCCCCTGCGTGATTTCTTGAGCTAAAAGCAGCGAGTGAGTGAGGAAGCTCCTTTGTGCAGCTTTTGCCGTCTCCTCTTGTGCGTGCCAGCTGGCTCGCGTTCAGCATTGCTTTTTTTTTTCCATCACTAGAGAGAGGGGGCGGGGAGAAAGGAACATCTTAAACAGAAAGCGACCAGAAAGACACGGGAGTTACTTTAAGAAAATTCAACCCAAACAAGCCAGGCTGGGGGGGATTACAGATGTAGCGCTTGGAGTGGAGCAGGGAGCTAGTGTCTGGAAAGGGAGGCACGTTCTCTCTCCTTGCTCCCCGCCGCCCCCTCACAATTTCTTTTAGTCGTAAAAGGAAACAAAAAGGGATCTTGTATTGAGGCAGCGGATGGGGAAAGCTGTCGGCAGGCTGCCAGCAATACATGGCAAGAGAGAGGGCCCCGCAGCACCGTGTCCTCTCACATTCCTGTGTGGGCGCGTTTGGCAGGGTGCACACTAGTACTGCCAGATGGGATAACTGGTATATGCTGGGCAAGGCTGCAGGGACCAATTTAGGGCTTTGGCAAAGGCAGCCATGCCCCTGATCTTGCCTCTCTGCTTTCACCCCTGGCCAGTGCTGCATTTGCCTCTTGCTCTGCTTGTCTTTCTGGGGTGGGGGGGACTCCTTGAGGCATTTGCTGCCATGGCTGGACCCAGAAAGGGCAGGCAGCCCTTTGAAATCCTTCTCGGCTTTGCTGTGTTGGAGAGTGGCAGCTGCCTGGCCAGAGGAAACGCCTTGTGCAGGAGATTTTCCATCGTCTTTGCTGTTCCTCGTTGTGGGCATTCCTGAAAGTTAATCAGGGTGAAAATTGCAGTCAGTCATGTCTGGAAGCCACCAGAGGCTAATCCCGGAGCGTCGCAGACTCAAGCACATGGGTACGAGGCAGTCTTTTTATGTGTGGGCTGGCTGCTTTGCTGCCAGTGGAATGGCTTGCTCCTGGTTTTTGTCGCCCTGGGGTGTTCAGTCAGTCCCTGTTTAGCTTTTTCCGCCTCTTGTTTGACGGTGGAAAGTTAGAAGCAATGCAGATCTGTGGCTTCACAGAGGAGTCGCCTGCATGTGATTTTACACAAAGAGCTCCAGCTCGCATGGTTTCCCAGCTCTGCTTGGTGCTGGTTTGAAGCACTCCCTCGCCCTATTTGAATAGCTTTCTGGAGTTGTGTTTTTGCCAGCGGCTGCTAGCTCAGAAAGTGAACTTTCAGGTTTGCCTCTAATGCGTTGGCTCCCTCCCAGCGCCTAGCTGGGGATTGTAGAGGTCCCAGCACCTAATGGAGCTGAATTATTCATGTCTGGCACTGTGTGTGCAGCATTCCCAAGTGGAGAGCTGTCTCCTGGTAGGATCTTTGCTCCAGGACGGCTGTTAAAATGCTTTGTTGGCAGGTCTCCAGCCCAACAAGTGAGCACATGCTTTTCATGTTGTGTAGGGATCAATCTCTCAATGGCCGGGGCTGAGGGGAAGGATGAATTGTGGCTGTGTAAATCTGTTTGTGCGATTCCATGAATCACCCGAGTCCTCTAGTTCTCGGCTGGGAGAATGCAGGGCATGCAGCGGGCACCCAGCGAGGGCAGCTGGTCAGGATGGGGGAGGACTGCACAAGAGCTGTATAAAATGGATCAGGCTGTGGTGTCCATCTTCCTCAGTGGGGAGGGTGGGGTCTATGGTGATTACAGGCCCAGCATGCACTGCTCTGCTCCAAAATGGGGGCAGCACTGCATGCTGGAACCCGTAGTCTCCACAGGCTGCACCCCCTGTGGGGCGGGGGGGAGCTAAGTCCCCCTGCTGCATGTGGGGGAATTCTTTACCTCGTCAGGAAGACGTGGGAAGTCCCTTGATGTTTTTTGCGTTGACTTGTCTGCCCTAGTTTTCACTTCCCTCTACAGCTGGTGCTAAGCCCTGGGTTTGGTTACAGAAGAGCACCCTGTGTCTGCACCTCTGGGCTTGCCTGGGTGAAGTTGAGGGCATGGTGTGCTCCTTGCAGTGATATGTTACTTAATGAAGAAGGCATTTTAGAGGGGTGCCCAAATCACTTCCTGTTTCCCACTCATTCCAGCTTACTGGCTCTTGCAGCTAAGAACAGGAAAATTCAATGTGACTTCTAGGTTTCTGCCCACGGCGGACCTGCTTGACTTCTTGGCGCTTTGGGGGCTTCCGGACAGTCTGTGGTGTGCATGTGCACCCGTGTGGCCTCATGTTCTTTGCCAGAGCTGTATTAGCCTGGTTGGGCTGTGAAGCCACATTAGTAAAGTGGTAGCACCAAGTTGGAGAGGGACCAGAGGCACTTAGCCCATGGCAAAAGTCATGTAGGTGTGTTGGGGCCTGGAGGATACAAAGTAGGCTGAAAATAGGAGCTTGGAGGTGGTGACTGGGGCCGAGCACCAATGCTGAGGTGGAGTCAGTGGCTTGAGTTTCACCACACAGATGACTCGCAGTGAAAGACAATGAGCACAGGAGTGTGTGATGGGATCTGGGACCTTGGGAATCACTCTTCTGAGATGGAAATGGCCTTTGGGTCAGTGAGTCCTTCTTCCTGCCATTGCTCTCCAACATGTGGGCTGCTGGCTGGTTGGGAAGACTGCTCTGCATGAGGTCTCTCTAATGACAGCAATGTCCTACTTTCTTTCTTGCCTAGCCCCCTTGCCTGGAATGCACTTGGCATTACAATGCTTTCCCTCCCCTGCCCTAGAGCAGTCCTTGCTACAGAGCCCATTCTTGCCTGTCTGGTCTGCGATTATCTCTGACCTCCTTGTCTGTGTTTGCAGGGCCCTGTCTCCTCTGGCTTCTCTTTTTCAGGATGAGCTTGCCCTACTTGTACTCTTGAAATCTCTGTTTGATCCTGTGCCTCTTCTCTCTGAGGACCTATTTTCCTTCTAGGGGGCTACGGTGTTGGTAATCGCATAGAGATGCTAGGTTTGTTTGCTTGGGCTAGGCCAGAGCCCTACTCTTTAGCTCATGTTTTTAAAAATGGCAGTACATATGAGAGAGTATAGGAAAGCAAAGAGGTGAAACCTCCTCCATCTCAGTGCTTTGGTGCAGAGCAAAGCAGAAGCAGGCTACTAGACTATCCAGCGCAGTCAGTGTTGGTCCTGTTGTGGTTGCTCTTGGTTATGGTGCCTTGCACTCAGGGCAGTGTGTGGCTTTGCTTGTTGGGTTTAGCAGTCGCAGTGGGCTACACTGGTATGTCAAAAGGAGATGATGGCGGCTACTGTGATCCATTGAATCCAAGTCAGGTGTAGTCCCAGGAACTCCTGACTTGGATTCACAGGAGCCACCATCATCTCCTTTTGTGCCATTGATAGGACAAACATAGGGTGTTGTGAGGTTGAAGCATGGTTGGGCCTGGGCTGTGTTGCCAGGAATGCCCCAGAACTGGCATTACCTGACAAATCCTTCTTCCCCTTCTGCATGCCGGAGGGAAGAAGGCCTGTGGGCCAAAGCAGAATCAGTTATCTCTGAAATGCCATGAATAGATACTATGCGCCTTGTCCTCTGGGCTGATCTTGTCCTCAGCAAGGACTTTCAGGATCTAAAAATGCAGGCAGTTTTACTCCTTATCCCCCTGTCATCTGGACAGAGGAATTGCTGGAGGCAGGAGGTACAAAGGGAACTCCTGGGACATGAATGCTCTGTTGGCCACAAGTTGGGGTGGGCACCAGAGCTTGGTGGGAAGATTCTTTGCTGCTTTTGGCTTTGGTGGCACGGGGCTAAGTGAGGAGAATTGATCACCGCATGTCGCTGTCCCTCCCCCCAGGCCAAGCCATGCAGTGAGCAGGGAGTCTGCGATCTCAGCTGGAGCAGCAAAGCGCAAATAGCACTCACTCTCTGGCAGTGGTGGACAGGGAGAGCAGCTCCAGAGAGGCAGGTAGACTTGAGCAGCTGGTCGGGAAGAGCTGAGGAGGCTGACTGCTGTGCTTTCACCAAGCTGGGAAGTGGCTTTCCTGTGTTGGGGGAGGCTAGGGCAAGGGAAGAGGGAGGGAGGAACACACATGGCGGCTTTTGAAAGCTGTTAGTGACTCCAGTGCTGCGTGCAGCGTTCTCCTGATTCTGCACTTTCTCTGCCGTTGAAATGAGAGGTCAGTGCTTTTCATTTCCAGCTCGCATGCTAGCCCCTGGCTCCTGGGGTTAAAAATCTCCGTAATGACCTGTCAGAGAGTGGATTATTAGCTGTACAGAGCTGGGGATGCTGTGGGGAGCAGATGGAAAATGATCTGGCTGCTGCAGCCCGTGCAATGAAAGAATCCTTGGCATTTTTACAGTGTTTGTGTCTCTGGAAATGCATCACGAAGCTGCTTTCCAGGCTCCTGCCTGCTGGGGCTTTTTAAAAATGCATTTTTTAATTTAAAAAAGAAAAAGGGTCACCTGTTTTTTTTTTTTGTTTTTGTTTTTTAAGAGTTCCTCATAAATAATAACATGACTCATTGGGCCCTTGTACTTAGAAAGGAGGGGGAGTACAGTGGCACTACAGAGGGGCTGCTTTCGGAGGGCTGGTCGAGGGGAGAGTCTGGAAAGGAAGGGCTGGGTTTTGTGTTGCTGGCTGCTGGGAAGAAGCTATTTCATGTGTTAATTATGTCTCGTAAATGTAATCGCCACCAGCTAATTTCAGTTAGTGACTCTGGTGCTTTTTTTTTTTTTTTTTGTGGCTTACTTCACAGTTGTCTCCAGGGAAGTGCCCACTGCAGAATGCATCTGAGTGCGTCCCAGATCTGAGCCTGTGTTAGGGATTAGGCTGGCGTGGGAGAGGAGGTTAGTTAGTGCTGACTGGCATAGCGTGGGCAGGAGTAGCTTCTGCTTCCTTCATGCGACGACACCAGAAAGGCCCCTGTGTGGAAACACAGGCCCTCCTGCAGTGTCAGTCCTGGCTGCCTCCACAGCTCTGCTTTGCCCCTCTATTCTAACTTGCAACTGCCCCCCACTCTCCCCCGCCACGGCTGTTCTGGCCCTGGGCTCCCCCTTAACAGCTCTGCTCAGTTCTGGCCTGCTGGGTTTCAGCCTCTCTTGGTCCTGCACTTGTCACATGTTGTGATGGCTTTTTGAGGAATCAAGCTCTTCTTGGTGCTCCTATATTGAGATAACACATCGTGTTCCTTCTCTGGTATGCTCCGAGCTTCAGGGATGGAAAGTCAGTGTCTTGCTCTAGGAAATGACTCTAGTCTCCATCCCAGGAGCTTTGTTAGGAGGGATCTAGTCTCCATCCCAGGAGCTGTGTGAGCAGGGGGTGTTCAATAATTCAGAGGGAAATGGCGAGCAGGGAGCGTGTGAGTAATGTCTTGTTGAAGCTGAGAGCTGTGACCTGCCAAAGCCTGTATTGATTGAGGGAGTGATGCCAGATGGTTGCTGCTGTGGCCGTGGCCAGGGTGCTAGGGAATTCTCTGAGGAGCCCTCAGCTGGGACTCTGCGAGGGATGACTGTGATGGCCTGGCTGAGATCAGACAGCCGTGTTTCACTGAGCTATGTGGCTTTTTCAAGCAAAGCATCCATGGTAGTGGGCAGAGAAGGAAGGTATTTGGGATGGTATTCTGCACAGGCAGTGGGGTACAGCCACACTGGGACCAGCAGGACCCAGCTCCTGTAAATAAGCTTTAGTCTCTGAAGTCTTACTGAGTTAAGCAAGGTAAGCTCATGGAGCAGTGTCCACTGGGTCTTGAAGTAGCAGTCTGGTGAACATTGACCTTTGTGTCTGTGGTGGTATGAATGTGCATGCAGCTGAGTAGAGGCCTTGGGATCCTAGAGGAGTGCAGGTCCCAAGTGGGGGAGAAGTTGGGCCTGCTTGTTCCAAGACAGGTGCTCAGAAAGATTTCCCCAAGCCCGTCCCATGTAATGCCTGTTCTTGTCTCCCTTTCAGCAATGATGCCATCACCTGGGCAGACCTGGAGCATTGGAGCCCTGAGGACATAGTTGCAGCTGCTGCCTTGGATCCAGAAGGCATTGGGCAGGGAAGAGCCTTGAATCTTGAGGTGGGCTGTTAACTCTAAGATGTCCTTGAGCAGCGGAGCTTCCGGAGGGAAAGGAGTGGATGCGAACCCAGTTGAGACGTACGACAGTGGGGATGAGTGGGACATTGGAGTAGGGAATCTCATCATTGACCTGGACGCTGACTTGGAGAAGGATCAGCAGAAATTGGAGATGTCGGGCTCCAAAGAGGTGGGGCTGCCAGCGCCCAATGCTGTGGCCACATTGCCAGATAACATCAAGTTTGTGACCCCGGTGCCAGGCCCGCAAGCCAAGGAGGGCAAGTCCAAATCCAAGAGGAGTAAGAGTGCCAAGGACAGTGGCAAGCCTGCCCCAGGAACCTCCCTGTTCACTCCCAGTGAGGGAAGCAGTGGCAAGAAGGAGGTTCAGGGACGCTCTGGGGATGGCGCGAACTCTGGTAGCTTGGTGGCTGCCATCACCCCAAAGGGCTCGGAGAAATCAGCCAAGACATCCCGTAGCGTGGCCGGCTCCAAGAAGGAGAAGGAGGGCAGCTCGTCTAAGAGCAAGAAGGAAAGAAGTGAGGGGGCAGGAGCTCCGTTGGAGAAGGAGCCTAGCGTGCTCCAGCCTCTTGCTCTGGCTGTGAGGGTGGGACAATATGATGGGGGTCAGGGGGCAGAACCTGCTGCTGCCGAGCAGCTTGGGAGTATAGCTATTGACACAGGAGCAGCACTCAATCCCTTGGGAGTTAAACCAGAGCTGGAAGATGGGGACAGTGAATGCCGGCAGCTGAAAAAGGTCAAATCAGAGAAGGTAAGAGGCTGGTGAGTGGGGAGGGGGGGATATCCCTTTAGGGATCCCACAGCCACTGCAGCCTTGTCATCTTATATCAGTGGTGCTGTGTTCTGTTCACATGATGCTTTGTGCATGGGGCAGGAGGGTAGGCTGTGCTGGGACTGTGTATATCTTTTAGGAGCAGGTTGAGGCAGATTTTTCCAGTGCTCCCTGCAAGTCTCTCAGCAAGATCTCTCTGGCTTGCTGATATATGGGGGTCTGGTGAGCTGGAGTAGATGAAACTGGGAGAGCCTGCAATACCCTTTCCTCCTCCCAGGAAACTCCCTGCCATCAAAAGGTTGTGAGTCATGAAATGGTTCCCTGAAGAAAGGGAGGAAGAATGGCTTCAGTCTCTTCAAAATTAGATATAAATTGGGTCGCAGAATGAGGAACAGTTCTGCGGTAGTCTTTAGTGGATGGGCTTTTTCAGATCCCTCATCCACAGCTACTGAGTCATGAAAATTAGAGCAGGGGAAGAATAACTCATGGCTTCCTTGTTGTCCAGGTTTGCTGCCTGTAGCCAGGCTCTGGTGCATGTTGTGGGGATCTGGAGACCCCATAGAGGAGAGGGTTTTTTTTAGAATTTTGTCAGTGAAAAAGGAGTGCATTACTTTCTTTTCTTCTTCGTGGGCAGGTCAGTCACAGGCAACCAGTAACATCGGTGTCCTCTGCCTCAGCCCTCTCCTCTCCATTGAGCAATGAGGGGTGTTTACCCTACCTGGATTTCTGTTAAAATGGCCAGCAGTAAAAGAGTTTACCCTGTTAATGTTTAAGCTGTGTCTGTACTACCAAGAGGATGTGTTTAAAAATAATTTGAGCCCATAGGACAGGAGAGTTCTTATTCTGTAGATGAGGTTTTCTTGGTGCTGGCAAGGTTTTGGGGTCAGTGCTGGGGTATCTTCCCTGTCTTTGAGCTCATTCAGGCCCTTCTGGGAGACTCAGTACCGAGTGTTTTCTGAGGGACCAGAAGATCGAGAACCGTCGTCTGTGCAGTGAAGTGCATTTCCCCACTTGTGAATCCTGTGTGGGGGCGAACTCTGGAGTTATTCCATTGAATGACTGGGACCTGCCTACAGTATGTTCCCTGGAGTTACTCAGAGCAGCTTTAAATACCCCAAGTGCTGAGCTGAGAATGCAAGCTCTGGTTCGTGGCTGGTGCAGATGAAGGGATGGTTAGACATGAGCAAGAGCCTCACTGTTGGCAGGAAGCCAGCCTCCTTGTGACTTGAGGCACATGCAGTTTGAAGGGGCACAGGTTCCTAGGGGAAGCAGAAGTGGCCTGTGGAAGCCAGTGCAGTACACTGTGGGTCAGAGGAGCCTCATGGACTGCCCTGAAATCTTGGCTTGGTTCTGGAGCTCTTAGGGAGAGGGTAGCTGCCAGCAGGAGCTTGCTCCATGCACTGTACGTACCACTGTGGGCTACATTTGCTCAGTGCACCAGTGTCTGGGATCCTATAGAGCTGTTTGGAGATGGCTGCCACTGAGGCCTGGAGCTGGCTGTGTGGGCTCTGTTGCAGGTGCTTTGCATAAGATCTCTGCTGCTCCCAGATCACCTGAATGAGGTGTTCAGCCTGGGAGGCATCTGTGGCCCCGGGTGCTGGAGATAGTACAGAGCCTTGCACTTGGGCTCCCCCCCAGCTCCCAGCAGAGTGAGACAGACTGGCTGGTTGAATGGGCTGGACATGCTCTGCTCCGTGCTGGGCTCACCGCGTGTTTAGCTGATCCCAGCAGCTGCTGTATAAATTGATTTTTCTGTAATTGCATCAGCGGCAGCAGATCTGTTTCACTATGGGAGTGTTAATAAATATGGAATCTATATGGGTGTACTTTGAAGGTTGAAGAGAGATGCAAGGGATGATAGGGCCTTCTCCTCCATCTTCTCTGTGCTGCAGTTTGTACACTGGCTCTGTTCCCCTTATGCTGAGGCCCAGATGCCAACTACAGCTATGGCTGCGGGGAGTTCAGTGCTGTTCCTCAGTGGCTTACCCCCGTGGCAGCTTCTTGGGATGGTGCTGCTGGTGAACTGCTGGGTGGAGGGCTGGGTGCTAAAATTCTGTGACTGCTCCTGCCAATAAAATGCTTCTGTCCTTGGAAATACTCCATTTGGAAAGCTGGCTGCTGGGAAATGGCTGAGTTTTCTATAGTGTTCCTGCTCAGTGTGTGACTGTGGATCACTGTGGTAGCATTCGAATAGCTACTCGTTTGGCTGCTATGCAGAAGCAGCTTGGGTTATGTGCTCTTGTCTAGAGCATTTCCAATGAATTGAGTGATCTTGGCTGGGGAGGGCAGGATGGCTCAACTGACAGCTCCCTGAATGCAAAAGGCTGTGCCAAGACTTGGCTGTAGAGACTTGTCTGCAGTAGTGATAATGCCCAAATTCTCCACTGTTGCAGCTGCCTAGGACAGTGGTGCTCACCCTGTCTGGCTCCACAGGCTGGATGAGTGGTGCAGGGCTGGTCTGTGGGCTGGCTCTAAAATGGGTTTGTTCTCGTGTGCAATCTGGTGTGCTGGCCACACCTTGTATGCTCCGATCTGACTGCACACTGGGCCGGTTGCAAAGTAACCCAGTGTGCTGGCGTGATGTAGCACAGTGGTTCTCAACCTTTTCTATACCGGAACCCATTTGTAAACATTGATGGACAGTCCTGATCCAGTGCCCCTCACTCCTGACCCACTGCCCCCAGGCCCTAGCCCCCAGTATGTGTGGGGGGTGGGGAGCAACAGCCCCTTACAGGCTGGAACTGATAGTCGGCAAGGAAAAAGTCACATTTTTCTCCTTTAAAGGAGAACCCTTTTTTTAAAGTTTGTTGATCCATTTTTAAAGTCTGTTCCTGACCTTTTCATATATTCTTGCGACCCACTGGTTGAGAAATGCTGATCTGGTGTGCACAGGGTCACATTGTTTGGCCTGCAGGGCTTCCCACAGGGCTGGAAATGTGCAGCAGGGGAGCAGCAATTAATGCTGCCACCATTGCCACTTAAGGTGCCTGGATCTAACCTGCAGGCTGAGAACCACTGGCCTAGCATAACAGTAACACTCTGCATATTTATATACATGTGCTTGCAGTGGTGAGTCAGCTTTTATATCTGTTGGGTTTGTACCAGCTCTGAACATTTCATAGAAGAAACCAAAGTTCAAGCTGATCTTCTGTGATGAACTTTTGTGATTTTCTGTGATGCTGTGGAAGCCCCAGGAAGATGTGGAGCCCCAGTGGAGTAGGTTCCATTTACCAAGGCCCTGTAGTGCTGTGTGAGGGTGTAGTGCATGCCCTTGGAGCGGGAAGGGTGAAGATTCAGAAACACTGGGCCAAGTTGCCATGCTGTGTTTTCTCTTGCCGACCTACAGCCTCTGCCATCCATAGCAGTCATGTTTCTGCCTATGAAATACTTGCTCTCAGGACTTGGCTCTTTCCTTTAGGAGTTGTTGGGAAATCTCTGCGGGGTAGGCGGAAGGCCAGCACTATGAAGCCACGGAGGTGTTTGCTCTCATGAAAGGCTTTGTGGAACAGGCTGTCTGGTAGAGAAATAATTTCTGAGCAAAGGCTTTATGTGGGAGCCAAGTTTGTCGGTCCTCTTTAGTTTCTGATGGAGGGAGGCACGTTAGGGGCAAAGGACATTGGGTTTGTTCCTTCTCTCCTGCTTTCCTTCGAAAGGGCAAGGGGACCTGAAATATTTCTCAGCATGGTTTTCCTCCATAGTGATATTTTCATTTGTGATCCAGCCCTTGATTTTACTTCTTGGGAACAATCCTGGTAAAGAACTGGAAAAGATTATCTCTCCCCTTTGACTGGCCTTTCCAGACAGGCTGCGGTAACATAAAGACAAGTGATTTTTGCCTGATACAGTTGTGTTGTTGATGGGTTTTTTTTTCTTTTGCTGATATAGCTCTACCAGGGCAGTTCCTAATATACAGATGCAGCTTTTCTGAAGTAAGTGTCTTGAGCTGATATAGGTTATTCCTTCTCTTGTATGGAAATAAGTTACATTGGTAACTTAGGTTCCTAAGTTATTTAGGCACAGCGGATGATTTTACTACTTCCTCTCTAGCCTGTAGTTCCCCAAAAGTTCTCCCTGACTTAAGGTCACAGCTGGGAAATATCAAATGATTGTTTAGATTGGGTAAAGCGAGAAGGAGGGTAGAAAACAGTGGCTTGTAATGGGAGGCTCTTGAGAGATTAGTGTGTGTGCAGCGAGGCAAATGGAACCAGTTTTGCCTCTTGAAGCTGAGCGTGTGGATGGACAGATGGTTGGACAGGCTGCTCTTGGCATAACGCTGTTATGAACAGCTCTTGCTGGCTAATGACAGGCAGTGTGAGGCAGGACGGCTGTTGTTAGAGGCCTGCGTTTTGTAGAGGTAAAGCAGGACCTGGTGATCCTAGGCTGAGTGAGGGCCTCAAAGGGAGAGCTGAAGGTTGTGGAGGAAGAACATGGGGGAGAGGGCAGGTTCCCAAGGGAGAATGTGCTTGTGAGATGGAAAAGCTGGTGGCTGGATGCTGCTGTTTCCCAGAAGCTGTAAGTGTCTGCAATGAAGAGGCTTTTTTCCTAATCTGTGCATAGACATTTCTCTGGAGAGAACTGGGGTGGGGAGGAGGTGTTTGCAGTAGGAAAGAGGAGTCTGCGAGGGCTGCATCAAAGAGCTGAGAGGATACTTAGAGGCTTCCCACTGCGCAGGTGGGCAAACCCCTTGGAGCCTGGCAGCTTCAGGGAGCTCACGGCCAGCAGGGACCGTTAGATTGGCTGCTCCTACCTTCTGTTTGCTAGCAGGCTCTGTGCTTCACCTAGCTAACCCTGTAGTGGGAGCAAAACCTGTCTGGCTGAAGCAGATCTTCCAGAAAGGCGCCCAGCCTGGGTTTGAAGATGCTCCGAGGTGAAGAACCCACCCCTTCCCTCCAGAGCATGTTCTTCTGGTTATTCACCCTCGCTGATAAAAACAGGTGCCTTATTTTGAAATTTAATTTTTCAGCCTCTGACTGTCGGTTCTCACTGTTCCTTTCTCACAAAGATTAAAGAGCTCTTTAGTACCCAGCGTATTTTCCCTGTGGGGTTACTTATGCACTGTAATCAAGTCACCTCACAGTCCTTTTCTTTCTTTCTTTTCTTTTCTTTTTTTTTGAAGAACTAAGCAGATGGAGCCCTTTTACATTTTCATTGTGAGGCATTTTCTTCAGGCCTCAAATAATTTTTGTGACTATTTTCTACTGGAACCGAGTGTAATCTCACCAGTGCTGTACGCTGAAGTGTAATAACCGCTCCTACCTCACCCCTCTGCTCATGTGTCCCAAGGTCACATTAGCCTTGTTTGCCACAGCATTGCACTGGCAGCTCAGACTAAGTCAGGTGTCCACTATATCCTGGTCTTTCCCAGTCCATGACCCACTTCTGGCGTGCTCCCGCTCTGCCAGGACAATTTCTCTTAGGTTCGTGCCCTCGCTTGTCGCAGCCCCTGGTTTGGGCCCGAGTCTCACTTTGTTTCCAGAGTCATCATTTTCTAGGACGGTTCCCCATCTTCTCTGTCTGAGCTGCCTTCTCTGTTCCTGGTTGTGTAGCTTGGCTGCAGTAAAAACCGTTTTGTTTGAGTGAGCCCAATTACCAAGCGATACAGATTGCTCTGTGTGACTGTTCTGTCATCGTTATTTATCCCTTTGCCGATCTGTGTCATCTGTACGCTTTATCAGCAGTGACTTTCATCTTTATTTCCAAATCCTTGATGAAAACGTTAAATAGCATCAGGCCTAGTACTGCTCTCTGCAGAATCTCATTGAACCCTCCCCTACCCCCACTTTGTGAGGACGATGTCTCAGTCCCTGCTGCTGCTTGAGGTCTGTCAGCCAATTCTTAATCTAATTAACACACGCTCCGTTGACAACGGCCAGTGCTGTTTTTCAATTGGAGCGTTATGCAGTATTAAGTCAAACGCCTTATCGAAGTCTAGAGGCAGACAAGGTTCTTTGGGTAAATCTGATATCTTTTATTAGACCAACAACTCTGCCATTATCAGCACATCTTGTAGTGTCCTTGTAGGGTGCTCCTCAGGAGGATGGGGATGTTTGACTTCTCGCAGCACGGTAGCTAAAACCTGCCCCTGGCGGGGGTTGTCTGCGTGCTGTGTGTATACGTCCAAGCTACCAATGTTAAATCGTGGCTGTTTTTCTCCCCTGTTGAACTGAACTCCCAGGTCAAGGCAGGTTCTGGGCTTCTCCGCCCTTGGTATGGGGTGAACTGCCAGGGGGCACAGGTCCCTGGGGAGCTGTCTCTTGCCAGGAGGGCTTTTCAGTAAAATGGCAGCTGACAGTAACAGATGCCCTCCTGGCTCTGACGGGGGTGAGATGTGGAAGTTGGCGGTGCTGTTTGCTGTGTGAACTCCCCGTGGCTGGGGGTGGTGGGAGAGGAAGGTGGGGGACGTTTGTGTGCGGGGCAGAAGCATGGGGAGGCTTTTCCTCTGTGAGCTGCATGCCCATAGCAATGAGCAGCTCCCTCTGCCAGAGCTGTCGGGGAAGGCTGTCAGGGCAGTGAAGAATGAGTGCCTGTGTGGTGCTGCTCTCTCCTCTCTCCCTCAGCTAATCGCTCTGTAAATGGCAGCCCCTTGACATGCTCTCCCTGCCCCTGCTGCTGTGGCAGAGAGCGACGCTCCAATGCCTGAGCTCCCTGCTCTGTCTGCGCGGAGCCGGAGTGGGAGGCGCATCCCCTGGCAGCTGCTGCCTGCTCCCATTGTCAGCTCAGCCCTCTGGACCTGCCTCCTTCCTCGTGCTCACCTCTCTCTGTGCTGTGGCGGGGGATGGGGAGGGAGGGGATATTAAGCATTAAACAAAAGAGCCTCCCAGCTCTTAGCTGCTGCCCTGGCTTTGTTTTGATTGAGAGGTTGTTGAGGAGGGAGAGGGCACTCATGAGGAGCATCCAGATGTGACACCACTGCTGCAAAGGAAGGGGAGGCAAACAGAAGTGAGCGGCTTTAAAGGCAGCCCTTTCCCTGGTGTGTGCGTGTGTGTGCAGGGGGACAGTCCCAGTGGAGGAGCTCCATTTTTCACCCAGGAGAAGGAGCTCAAAACAAATGTGCCTCCCTTGTTGGCAGTGGGGAGATCAGGCTGTCAAAGTGCCCATTCCTCCCCTCAAGGAGGCATTTGTAGTAGCTTTCCCTCTCCCAGGTTTCCTTCCATGGCTGATTCTGGAGAAAGGGGAAATCTTAGGGGCTGGGATGGGAGGAGAGCTGGCGTGATCGAGGCCTAAAATAGATGCCAGCTGAGTGAACTCATGGCTGAGGCTCAGCTGTGCCATGGCACGATTTCCTCTTGCCTGTAGAGAGACAGAACACGTCAGTGCGGGGCTGTGTCTGGATTCAGGTTGGGCATGTCTGCATGGGGGAGACGGCGACCCATGTTACAAGCAGAGCCAGCAGGTGTGTGACAGCGGTGGTGCTGAGCAGTGGGCTCGGGGCAGCCTCAGCGCCCTGCCTGCAACAGTGCAGCTGCATTGCTGGGTGCAGGCAGAGGGAAGTTTTGCTTCAAGCGCACCCAGAAGCTTGGATCCCCAGAGAGGAACGCAGATCTGTGATGTGGCTGCAGTGCTTTGCTCCCCTCCGTGCTGCAAAGAGTAGCCATTTTCTAAGGTAGTACAGACCCAATCTGCAGCGCTTACAGGAAGGTCTCTCCGGGGTCACCCTTGCTTTGGGTTCCCAGTGCTGTTGGGATGGTGCTCTGTTACTGCGCTGAGAGCAGAGGCCCAAATGTTGGGGGTGAGATTTCTGCACTGCCCCCCACATCAAGCTATGTCTCCAGCAGCCTAACATCCCCAATCATTCCCACCTTTGTACTGCCCGTGCGAGGAGGAATGTAGGGCAGCTCCTGTAGACCAGCTGCTGCTGTGCTAGCTACCGTGAGCAAAATGAGCCCAGGGGAGCCCTGGGAGTCACTGGCGCAGCCTAGAAATGAGTCACTGCATGTCTTGACCTTTTCCATTTGCAAGGGACTATTTAATATAGGTCGTGGGTAGCGTTTTGGCGGCTTCTTAGTTGGGCAGCAGTTGATACCTTGGGCTTGGGGGAGAGGGAGGTTGAGAAGGGCTGGGCTAATCATTTGGGGGTAGCAGCATAGTGCACAGGACTGTAAAATCACAGCCTTTATCTTTGTGGTTCTACTTCAGGCCACTCCTGCCAGGGCCTTTTTGTCTCGATGTGCCAGCAGTCCTCAGCCATCCCCTGCCTGCTGGGTGTCTCCGCACCTGTCCTGCTCCTTTGTTAGCTGGGAAAAGAGGTCAGTAAGAGAGGGTAATGAATGCAAGTTGCTCTTGATGTTCCCTGTCCAGCAAACTGTTGTCTTGATGTTGCCTCCAGGACTTAACCTTTCACTCTAGGTAGGGGGCTGTTTAAAGTCCAATACAGGATAGTTAATAGCTTCTCCACCAGGCTCTCTGTCCTGCTCTCAGAGGAATCAAGCACTTAGCAAAGGTGACAGTGGGATTCCCAGTCTGGTGTCCTAGGTAGGGTGGGTGGGACTGCAGCTCCTTCCTGGTTTGGAGGCACCCTGCATCCAGCTGTACTGAGGTACTGGAGGCTGCCTTGTGGGTGCTGCTCCAGTGGCAGATCTCCCGGTCTCCAGGGTGCTCTGGAACGTGGTGTTTGGTCACTCCCGCTCAAGGGATCTGTAAGTGGAGAGTGTTTCTGAGGGACTCGCCCAGGTCCACCCTTGCATCAGCTGTGTCTTTCCAGGCTTGCTGAGCTAGTGTTGCAGCATTTCCACAGGCTTTCCCCTTTGCAGGCTGACCTCTAGCCAAAATAAAAGGAGACTGTGCGGCTGTGGGGACTGCAGTAAGGAGGCGAAAGCTGGGAGAATTCACAGCTAAGCTTCCATATCCCAGGGCCCCCTCAGGTCCTGAACTGAGCACAGTGAGGCGAGAGATGCCCCTGGGCTGTTCTGGCCAGCATCCAGGTGTGTCACCGCCCAGTGCTGGCAGAGCAGAGTGGGGCTTTGCAGGGCTGTCCAAGCCTCCTGTTCCAAATGTGTGCTTGTGTCTTTGGCTCTGTGAACCCTTGGCACATGTGGCACCCGTCACATGAAGGGCAGTGGCTTCTGGGCCAGCCCTGTTGTGGGGCATAAGGACTCCAGGAAGCTACTTGCGTTGCAGGTCTGTTAGGCAAATGGAAAAGGCTCTTGCTTTAACCCCCCTTGGGGGCCTGAGAGGCAGGGTCTGTTGAGTCACCCCCATCCATCCCCCTGCCATTCCACCCTACCATTTGCACATCTATGCTGTTTGTTGCTATCCCCTTGTCATAAGCTCATGGTGTTCTCCTCTGGCTCTGAGGCCTGTTCCCAGCAGCTGGAGGAGTGTGGGATGGAGCACACAAGAGATGGCTGGTGTGGCTCCCTCCCCTGTTGCTCTTTTTCCTACCCACTGAGGATAGGAGGGGACTGACCCACGGACATTCACAGCAGTTCCCCATGTTTGCAGGTTGCTTATACTGATGCAGGGCAGTTTCTCATGCTACTAGTAAATTTCAGTAATTAAGCTCTAGCTCTGATCTAAAAATGGAGGTGGATTAGATGGCTTCCCTTGCAGAAGCAAAGCCGTCTTCTACGCCTCATAACTTCTGGTGGTCCCTGGTGAGCCCTTGGGAGAGAGCGCTTCTGTTCAAGGGGCCTGGGAATCGAGCTTTTCAACATTGCCATCTCCCACTCAGGTCTCCGCTCCCTTTCCAGGGAACAGCAGTTGGAAATGCTTTCACAACCTGAACCAATCTGGCCAGGAAGGCTGGGCCAAAGGCTTCTGGGAAGCGTTGGGGAACACGTATCAGCAGCTGCTGGCTCGTCCTGGGTCCTCTCGTTGTGGTTTCCCTCTTCTAGCCACGCTTGAGTAAGCTGCCTCCAGAGCTGCTGACAGGGCCGCGTTTGGAGGCCTTGGAAATTACACCGTTCATTTCCTTATCGTCCCCTGACCTGCAGTGCAGAGCCTTCTGGTGCAGGAACGAGGCGAGAAAGCGGCATGCAGCCAATGTGTCAAGAACTATGAAGGAGGAAATTGGACTTGCTCACTTAAAACCGTGGGGTTAGGCTTTTGATTTTTGGCTCCTACTGAGAGGTTATTTATATGTGCTGCTGCTGCTGCTTTTTTTTTTTTTTTTTTTTAACTGCTAGATGGAGCAGGCTGTGAGTTTCAGCCAATCCCACCTCTGGAGTTTTTCTAACCAAGGAGGGCAGGGGAAATTGCATCTCTCTCCATTTAATTTCCCAGCTGTGCGCTCCAGAATGGGCTGGCAGTGTTAGCATTAGGAAAGGCTGAGTAAAGGGCTGGCTTATCGTAATATATTTGTGCTGCTGCTGTTCTCTCTTGCTGCCCCCGTTGAACTGTTGTCAGGCCCTTGCTCCAAGCCTGACGTGTTGCCTTTGCTAGAACAGCAGTTGCCTCCCGCTCCCTGGGAGCAGTGACATGGGGGCGCCCTGTGGGAGACTGAGAGGGGTCCTTGCACTGCACTCTAACTGCTGAGAAAATGGATCAGAGCTCGCCAAACGGAAGAGCAGAACAATGGTGAGGCGGATAAAAGAGGCGTAACTGCTCTTTGATGCCTTGGCTTACCCTGGCTGCACGCTGCTTCCTCTGGCGGGTGTAAATCAGCCCCGTTGAGTGTTTGTGCAGCTCTCCAGATACATTGTGATTAAAGACTTTGATGAAAAGGCCAGCATGCGACCCAGCCTGCTGACTTCTATGTGCCCCAGCTCCTCTGAAGGAGACTTCTCGGCAGACGGTAACCAATGGCTCAGATTGTGTTTATTGCTTTGCTTCCAGTCTGATGTTGGCGACTTACTAGCTTAAGAATCCCCTCTGCACTATGCAGGGCACGTTTATCCGGCTGAGTGATGTTTGCCTGAAGCAGGCAGAATTCCTGCTCCCCTTTCTCTCGCCCACTGCAGCCTCGAAGTCTTCAGAGTGTGTTGCACACTAACCTGGAGAACATCTGTTCGAGCCTCTACTCTCAGGAGATGGCTCCCTTTTAGGGAGGAAGTACCTTCTCCAGCCCTGCTGCGAACACAGACCTTTCTGTGTCATTTGCTTCCACAAGTCACTTGTACTTCACACAGCTCTGTCCTTCCCTGTGGCTCCACTCAGGCTCAGGGGAAATGTTAACGCCTTCTCCTCTCTGAATATTTGGGGAAGTCAGTCTCTAGCAGAGGAGTGCTGTGCATGAGGATGGTGGGACTGATTGGGTGGACCTGAATCCTGTCAGGTTAAGAAGGAAGCCACATGTCCCTATTCCTCATACCTCCAAGATAGGCTGGTGTGTGGAGCATCCCTGGCCAGAAGAGGTCCAGGAGAATTGGGGCCTGTGGGGTGTTGCACAAAAGCAGTGATGTCTCTATCAAGGCTACCTACTGGGAAGGTGGTGGGAGGAAGAGTTGAGCCAGGACATCTGGGGATCAAGGAGAAGGGTGCTCACTATCTTGGAGGGAGATTGCAGGGCTGAATGCGGGGTGTCCTGTTCTCTGCTGTGGCGGTAAGCCACCTGGGATGGCTTCTCTGAAGTGAAGGCAGCCTGGTAAGATATTGCCCCCCCTCTGGAAGAGCTGTCCTTCTTTGACTGGGCCTTGCTCATTGGGTCTCCTAGCAGTGGGGAGGCAGGAGCCTCAGAGCACACTGCTAGCTTTGGAAGGCATTGTGTTTGGCTTTTGGCGGATCCATGTTTGCCTTGGCTACTCTTTGTCCTGCGGGGCCCCAAGCTCTGTGAGGGTCAGGCCCTCCATTTGCAGATGGTTTGGCCTTGTGCAATTAGTCCTTGTGTGTGAGTTTTTGTTTCTTTGGCTGTCTCCTGTATTCCTATGTGCCTCCAAACCCTTTCCAGAGGGGTTGCTGGCCACTGCTGAGCACAGCACAAAGACACTCAGCTCCCTCCTCCTTCCTGCTGCTCTTGGCCACTGAGCTCGGTGACCCCAGCAGGCAGCTTTGCCTTTCATGCCAGGGGGAGCTGAGAGCCATGGCTGATTCTCTTCTAGGTGTATGGGGCACTGGGGTGATTCTTCCTTTGACCTCACTGGCAGGACTCTTGTCTCTCAGGATCCTGTCCTCAGAGGTGGCTGCCTCTCAGCCAGCTGCTCTCGTGTCCCCATCCGCCCCAGGAGAACTGTGTTTGTGGTCTGCTGAAGAAGTTGCCCAGTGATCTTTCGAGGTCCCTTTTAGCCTTTAATTTCTATGATTCTGTGATTCATACTGAAGCAACCACTCCCCCTGGCATTAACCTGGAATTTGGGCACCCTGGGGCTAGGGCAGCCACACCAATTTCAGGGACTTGGTTGGGTCAGATCTCCTCATTCTCCAGCCAGTGGGAAGAAATCTGAGAGGCTTTGAGCAATGCTGTTGTGGAGAGGGGGAGGGAAATGGGTCACTGTGGAGACTGAAGTTGTTTGAAGCCATTGCTATGCATGGCTCCTATGCTCCTGTTCCCGTTTTCTCATGATTCCTCACGTAAACTCAGTTGTGCATTTAGTGACCTCTAGCCATTGAGGGGAGCTTGTAGTTCCCGGTGGGTTTAGGCCCTGTCACCATACAACAGTAGGCCTGTGTGAGTCCAGTGACCTAGAGGCCTTTCTCCTGCCCTAGAGATGGGCTGATGCTCAGGCAAGTCTTGCTTGCCTTACCATCAGCTGTTGTGGGGGTCCTCAACTTCAGGAAGAAGGTCCTGTGATTAGGGCCTGTTTCTGATGTTGGAGGAGGTAGGCTCAAGCCTTGAAGTAGGGGCTAAGAGATGGGCCTTGTTGTGTGCATGTTCCCTTGAGTCATAGAGTGCCCCCACCCTCATCCCAGTGCTCCTTCTTGGGTTCCAGCAAGATCTGTGCCTGCCCCTTAGCACTGACAGCCTGCCGTGTTGGAGCATGCTCTTCCTTTCCATTTGTGCCTTGTCTCCTCTCATGTTTGCCTCTGAGCACTCCTACTGTAGCAATAGCCAGCCTCCCACCCAGCCCCAGGTACTGCTGGAGAACTCTACAGGTCAAGCATACAGTGATACCAGACAAGGATTGGGCTCCTGGCTAAAGCCCCCTGATCTGGAGCAAATGCTGTTTTTGCCATGACTTGGCTTCCTCCCAGGCAGCCTCATTAGGAGAATGAATGCCTGGGCTAAGCTGCTGAATACCCAGCCTGTTAACTGGGCAGCTGAGGGCTGTGTAAATGCCCTGTGCTGGTGCTGGATAGGCATGGGCAGGATGGGCTCTGTTCATCCCTGCAAATTGCCTGTGGCTCTTGGCACTTGAGGTAAGTCACTGCATGAAAGGGAAATGCATTAGAGTTTTGTACGTATCCACAACTCCCCCATAGCCACACGTCTCCTCCTCTCTGCTTGGCAGTGAATTGTCATCTTATACCGCGGAGGGCTTCCGCTTATCTGCAAACATTCCTGTCCCCGTTATCTTTTCAGTCCCGATTCAGGGTTTCTTGAAAGCTCCTGTGCACAGTAACACAGAAAGCAGCCAGACGTACCTTGTTAGATGCAACGTCCCTGCTGGCTTATCGACCAGCTCTCATTCTGGTCAGGATGCAATGACTCCAGTAGGATTTTGCCAGTGAAGATCAAAATGGGGAGGCGGTGGTAGCAGGTGTTTGGAGGGGGAGGCTGGTTGTCAGGCTGCCTGGCTCATGTCCCCAGCTGCACTTCTGCTGGGCTGGGGTTCTTGAGCAGATTGCTTCCTTGCTCTGTGCCTCAGTTTTCTTAGCTGTGAGGGGGGTGCACTCTCCTTTTCCACATGGGGCATCCTGGGTTTGCTCGACACTGGTAAATGGCTCAGCAGTCACAGCTGGCAGGTGCTGTGGGAGGGGGAGCATTCTTCTCTCGCATGTGTTTCCTTTCCAAGCTGGAGAGTAATTGAATTCCAGGAAACGGCTCCCCCAATTAGCTATGTAAATGCATGGTTGTGAGGATCCCAAGTGCTATGTAAATGAGGGCTGCTCCCCAGCCCCCCTCTCCTTCCAGCTATTCATATTCAGGTGAGTTGCCTTCATCTGCAGATGGAGCACAACTCCTCCCATCTGTGTCCTGGCTAGATGTTGCTTGTCTTGTTGTGAACTGCAAGGCTTGGGGCGTGCCCTGATTCTGGGGCAGATGCCTCTGCAAAGGGCTGTGGCGGCTGGTGTGGCCAGGAAGCCCGGTCCAGGCATCTCCAGTGAGAGGGCTTGATGGGGGAACAGCTTCTTCCACTCCCTTGCTCATCCCAAACTCAGAGGCCAGGAGCCTTTGGAGAAGGGCCCTACGCTCCCTAGGCACAAGAGCCCAGAGGAGGTGCCGTTAGCATAGTTTCGAAGATGGCATTGATATTGGAGCCCAGAGCACTTCAGCTTGGGAACTTGCTGTGGACTGTCCCCTCCTTGCCCTGATCTCCCCTCCTGTCCTCCTCCCCTCCCTTCCTTCCACCAGGCACCACCCAGAGTTGCTCCAGCAGATTCCCTCAGGCCCCCACCTTGGCTGAAACCCCACAGAATTGGTTCTCTAATGCAGATCTTTAAAAAACAGAAAGCCCAGGGTGAGGGCATTTTGCTGCTTTACCCGTTAAGGTTGCTCCCCCCAGGGTTGTGGGGGGGTGGGGCGGGGAAAGGAGAGAGAGGCAGCCCTGAGGCTGAGACACGCCACTCAGCTCCTGGCAGCGGCCTTGAGCTGGGGCCAGGCGGTGCCTATTAGAAAGCTGAGGGAAGATCCGTTTTGAAGTCTGAAAGGATCCTGTAGGGAGAGGACTGGCTGGATGCCAAGGAGCTCTTTGAGGTGGTAACTAACTCATAAACAAGAGCTGGCGTGTGCCAGCGAAGTCTCTCTCGTCCTGGCTTTGGGGAGACAAGCAGATCTATAGGATGCCTTGTAAGTAGAATGGTGTTTTAGTGTTTCAAGTGCTGTTTGCTGTTCTGTGGCTCGGAGGGGAGGGAGGGAGCTGTGTGTGTATATCATGGGGCCCAGCCATTTGCTAACAGGAAGGCTCCTTTTTTTTTGCTTAGCATTAACATTTCAAGGTACAGGAACCATTTAGGTATTTAGTGTTTTATGGCTCTTCCAGGGCCAGCTATTAATATTCCTCTCTCCGCTTTGCAGGGTGAGAGGCACTGGAGGGGCCTAGTCTCTGTGTTGGGAGGGGCGGGAGGGCTCTGAGTGTTTCCAGTCATTTCCTAGTCACCTTAGAAGAAAACCTGCTCCTAGCTGGCAGTGTGCAAGACTGGGTCACCAATGCAAGGCATGAGTCCTGGCTTGATCTCTGCAGCCGTCTGCATCAGTCATGGGGTCCAGCTCTAAGAGTGTGTTGGTAGCACTGTGGATATTGGCTCCCTGGGGCACCAGCTGTCCATGTACACTGTAGCCTTCCCCATCCTGGTCAGAGAGGGGTTAACTTTGCTGCCTGGAGGTCCCACAGCATGCCAGAGGTCAGGCTGGGATTAGGGTGTGGGACTGCTGATCTCTCAGCTCTGGTGGGGTGCTGGACCACATTGCTGCTCTACAGAGCTGTGATGCTTAGTTGCTTCCCTGAGAGGTGGGGTAGTTGATTGCTTGCACTTCACAAGCATCTCTTGCTTCAGGATTTCCAAGCCCTTGTTGCCTGTGCATGTGGCAGAGCTGCCTGGTAGTGGGAGAGGGTGGTGCAGACTGGATGTGGTCTGGTTTGGTAGCTGCAGAGGCTGGGGCAGTTCCATGGGGGAGGCCCTGCAAGTTTCCCATTGTGCCCTTCCCATTTAGGGAGGCAAAAGGCCTTGATGGGAAAGCTTGTCTGGGAGTTTTTGCCAGATTTCCAGTGGGTAAGATGCCTCCCTCTATGGCAGTGGTTTTCAACCTGTGGTTCGTTGACCTCCGGGGTCTTGGAGACTGTGTCTAAGGGGTCCACAAAAGATGACTATGATAAGTCAAAAGTGTGTGAATACTCACGCTTACAATTCAAAGGAATCCGCACCTCCATTCAAAATTTCCAAAGGAGTTTGCAGATGAAAAAAACTTGAACTACTGCTCTATGTCCTTGCCTGGCCCAGGAAGGAGAAATGACCTCATGAGAGGATGAGTATGGCTGATGTTTGGTGGGGAAGTGCCCATCTGTCACTAGTTTTGCACTGCTGCGATCTCTGCAGGCCAAATTGTGGGCTTCTGTTCCCCTAAATCCACAGAGTTCCACCATCTTCTGGGCAACCTCCTCCTGCCTGGTCAAGCTCTTCATCTGCCACACCAGAAGGGAGGTGCTGGCTGAGGAGGATCCAGACAACTGTGGGACTGACTTCCTTTCACTCATCTATACATGTCTCCTGACAGAGTTTCACTAGGTGGTGTCCACAGGCCACTTAGATACGTTCAAAGAGCAGTGGGCACTAGCTAGAGTTTTCTGCTTGGGGTCCACACTTCCATTCCTGTTTTATCATCTTTTGCCCCCAGACATGGTTGCAATACAGTTAGCGGCCTCCCTTTAACCACTGAAGGAGGCTTGTAGTTTCCTGGTGGGCTTACACCAGTAATTTTCAACTGGGGTGCCACGGCACCAAGGGTACCTTGAGGGTCTTTCGAGGATGCCCCAGGTGCCACACGGTCTTAGTGCTTTCAGGTGTACAAGCTCATATGATAAGCTCAGATTTCAGATGGGAATCCATACTGAGCAGGGGGTTGGACTGGATGACCTCCCAAGGTCCCTTCCAACCCTCATTTTTTATGCTTCTATGAAAATACTAGCCAATTACCTGTCAAGGATGATTTTGGGGAGGAGGGGGGGCAAGGATGGAGGGCCGCCACCCAATGCCCTGTGCTGATGTTGCTCTACCTCTGGCCCTTTGTATCTGCTTTGTGCACTTCCTCCTTCCACTTTTCCTTCCACTGGAGCAGGAAGGGGAAGTTCCCAGGCCCCAAGTTCAGTAGCAGGAAGTGATTGGAGTTCAGCCTGAATAAGATCTCCAGGACAGGAGCCTCACTGGGAAACTGGGACAACCCAGTGATGGATCCAACATCTGGGACCATGTCAGTCCCAGGGTAAAACTTGCAGAGGTCTATGGGTCTGTCAGTCTTCCTAGGAGGGAAGTGCTGTCCCTCTGCAACACTGCTCTGTGTTTGTTCTGACAGAGGGCAGGTGCTAGGTGAATGGGCAGTGTAGGTTGTAGAGATTTGGGAAACCATTGCTCCAAAGCCTGGCCAGCCTCTGCATAGAGAGGAGAGGCCTGCTATGGGCCAAGCATGGCGTGGAAGGGAGCTTTCTCCAGTCTGTGGTAGAAGGCTGAAATGAACCAGGGTTTTTCTAAAGGTACCTTTTGGCATGTATTCAGGTAGGAGAATCCCCTTCCTCCAGGCTGGGTTCATCTTGTATAGCTGGGACAAGCCCTTGTGTTACTCCTCCTCTTTGGGCTTTGTTTGGTCTTGGCACAGATCAGAGCATGCAGTGTGCTGGGAGCCTTGGTAAACTGCCTTTCCAGTTACGAAGAGCATTGTGAAGCGTGTTCTCGTGTCACAAGAGGGTTGGGTAACTACTTTCTCTTGCCAGTTACTTCTGAACTCCTGTACTTCCTGCACTGACTGAATGCAGGAGCCTTTACAGTCCTCCTCTCCAACAGGCAACACCCATTTACGTGCTGGCAATAAGCAGGGCCCATGGAGACGGTTCCACTTGGCAGTTGGAGGACGTCCGGTTAGGGTACGTTGATGGGCCCATACAAACAGGGCCATTAAGAGCACTGTCTCTAGGGAGGCGCTGGTCTGACAGGAGATGGACAGAGACTGTCTTTCAATTTCCCATTGATCCAAAGGAGAGTGCGTGCGAGGAGACACAGATGCCGAGCCTGCACGTCTGGTTATTAACTATGCCCTAAGTGCTGCTCTTGGGTCTGCTGGGTTTCTCAGTGCTAGGAAATCGAATCAAGGCAAAAGTACTTAGGAGGATTTTAATCAGAACTTGGCAGAAGACTTTAAGGAAATCCAAGAAAGCCTCTGACAATCAAACCTCACCTGACTGACTGGGACTATGGATGAATGAAAGGTTAGAAAGCAGTGTCACGGCCTGGGCTGAATGTGACTGGATGGGTAGGATTTCAGCTTCTGGCATGGGAATCCTGATGGAGTTTGTTTTCCTGCCCTTGTGCACTGTGTGATAGAAACAAGAAAATGAGCCTTCTTCAAAGTGCGTGAGACTAGCTGCCAGCTGGAAATGCAAGGCAGAGCCATAGGGAAGCTGGTGAGGAAAAGCATCTCAGAGCCATTAGAGACAGCCCAGCCCTCCCAGAGACAGAGGCAAGTTCTTCTTTCCCTTCCACTGAGAGCTTATGTGGCCTGGGAGACAGGCAAGCAGGATGTTACACTTGGCTTATTCAGGAAGTGCTTAGTAATGGCAATGTTGAGCATTGTTGGCTACAGAAAATCTCAGTGCCGGTGTTCCAGGTAGAGCGCATTGTTGGAAAACAAATTGGCTAAAAGCCAGGGATTTGCTTGACTATAAATCTCTGTTTTTCTTGCAGACTCTGTCTGTAGAGGACATTCCTTCACAGATGAGTTTAGAGACCTCTGGTTTGTGTCATTGCAACACTGCATTAATTGTGCAGACAGTCCTTTCCAGGCTTTTGTTTATAGTTGTCTGTGACTTTCCCATAACATCTTTTCAACTGAAGTTTTTCATTTTTGATCATGGCTTAAGCTGCGACTCCTTGTGAATTTTATTTTGGAAAGTCTGATTAAAACTGGATTGAGTAGCTGGGGTTGTGTGACCATGTAGGGGAAAGCAGGAGCGTTTTTTGGATGTCTCGCAGACGGGTAACCCAGACTGGGTTTTCTTTGCCCAGCTCCAGCAGAGATGCATCTGTAGTCCAAGAGCTACAGATTTGGGGGGAAAATACACCATAGGTTTTTGCAAATAGCTTTCCAATGGCACCATCCAGTTTATCTTAACCTTATTGGCACCCGGGAATGAGATCTGTTTCTCCAAATGCTTTTTTCACCCAAGAGAGAGTTAAGGGAGCACGAGCTGTTCTTCTCCACCTGCCAAAGGCATCTGCCCCACAAGTGAGCTCTGCTTAGTACCTTTTCCTGTCGGGTGCGTGGATACCACCATGATGAGCAATAACGTAAAGCCCAAAGATTGTGTCCCTCCTTTGTGTTCCAACTCGCCATCTGTGCTGGGGGTTTTGATGCTGTTAAGCTATAACATATGTATGAATATTTACATGTGTTGATTGCTTTGGGTGGGGGCCTTATGGCAGTCAGTTGTGGTAGCCAGATGCTTGAAAGAAGGTGGCCCAGTATGCGTGGTGTGATTTTTAAAAGGCACAAGCAGGCAGACCTGTTTGTTGTATGATGATGGTGGGCCTAGGCCAACCAGGAACTACAAGCCTCCCTCAGTGGCTAGAGGGAGGCCACTAATTTCATGGAAGAAGTCATAAATAAAGAGGAATGAGAGAGCAGGTAGAGGGCAATAGGTAAGTTGCCAGGGGAGGACACTGAGCAGAGACCTCTGATGTGCAATGAATTCCTTTGGGTGATTTGAAGAGACCCTAAGACCTGAATCCTGTGATGAGTTAAAGTCCAGTCATTTTGCCTTGTAGCTGTCGTCGTTGTAGGGTAGGGGTGAAGCTGCTGTGATAACTGAGATGACATTTGTGTTATGATGATCTATAAAGTAAATTGCATGCAAACGCTTGTATGTTATGGCAGTAGGAGGGCTGAGTTGTTTTCCTCTCGGAGGCCAGGAAGTGCGGAGTTAACCTGCATGGGGGGCCTTGACTCTGGCCTCCTTGTTTGTCTGTCTTCCAGCAGTATTTTCCTTACGAGATCCCACAGCTCTACCCTGTGACTTTGTTTGGCAAATACCATGCACCGAAAAGGAACTGCATTTTTTCCCTGACTATGAGTGTAGGTACATAGCGTGTTCTTTCCACATGCTGTGTGATTGCAAAGGAAAATACTCTTTCCCTGCCATATGCTTGAGGGGGCACAGTTAGAATGGCTGTGGGAAGCTTAACCCTGTCTCTACCATCCTGTGTGACTGAATTCTTGACTTTGGCACTGCATTACATCATTTACAGGGGCATTTGAACTGTCACCTCAGGTTTGCTCTGGGCTAGAAGGCAGCCTCCATGTTATAGATAAGAATTGGTCATTATCATAATGGATAGTTGATTTTCTCTGTAGGCAAGTCCTTTTCTTCTGAAACCCTCTCAGTCAGTGGCTGTCCTACCCCTTGATGCCTGAGGCTTCATGCTCCTTATACTTTGTATCTTACCCACCCTGGACTGGGGCATTCTTAGGCAGCACACGGACATCTGTTATCTATTTCCTCCTGCTGACTAATATGCAAAACAAGTATGCTGAGGGTCTAAGGTGAGGCCAGGCTAAGTGCTCAGCTGCAGGAGCCTTCTAGGTGAGGAGATGCAGACAGGCCCAGCATCCATCCCACGTGGCTTTAGAACTGCCATGTCCAGCTCTGCTACCTCTGTTGCACTTGGGGTTGGAGCTGTTAGCCTTTCCCTGCCTCCTAGCTGAGTCACCTTTCAAGGTCCTGCTTCTTTCTGGAGGCCTTGGAGAACACCCATTGAGTTCTGTGGGAACAGGGGGTCCCTGGGGTCCGCTGATGGGACCAAACTGGGGAGGGAGGGCAGAGACTTCTGTCACCCAGGGCATTTGTACACGTTCTCTGCTCACGTGTATAGGAGCCCCCAGGTGCTATAAAGCCTGGGAATATCCCCACTGAGCATCTCCTGCATGCTCAGGGGCTCCAACAGCTTGCATAGCCAGAGGTGGGGAGGGATCTTGTACAGCAGCACGTGGGGCATTCAGCGGACTGAGAGGTAGGACTGGGTACGTCTACTGGTGGCGAGTGCACGCGATGCTGCTTGGTGGTGTTGCGGTCAGGTAGCTGAGTGTGTGGGTGTGGTGCAGAGTCTTGGTCTGGGACAAACACTGTGAATAATTCATGACTCAGGCTTCTTCTGAGCAAAACCTAGAGTGAGGCACTGTCTGAAAGAAAATGCCCTGCAGAGCATTGGCTGACAGAGTTGGGGCCCTCTGTGTGCTCTTGGGATGCGTGTAGAAGGGTGGCCAGGCAGCTAAATAGGCCTGGCCATGGGGAAGGCTATGGACCGATTCGCCACGAGTGAGAGCCCCACTGTTGGGATGAGCAGGGGAGCCTGAGGGAGAGATGCTCCCCCTGGCTGCCCTGAGGAGATCCCGAGGATCGTGGTGAGGGAGCTGAAGCTGGCAGGTCTCTTCTGAAGCAAATCCCTAGCACAAGCTGGACCCAGCATTTGTAGCTTATGAAGAGGTCTATACAGAGCACAAGGCTTATTGCAGGAGGATCCTGTGCATGTTGTTGCCCCCATCACAAAGGTGGAGAATGGGGAGCTGCCTTCCAAGACAGGAGCCCTGACCCACACTCCAGGGGTCCACCTGGTGTATTTGCCATGTCCAGTGGGTGTCTAAGAAGATAACACCCTTCTCTCTGGGTCCTAACATGAGACTCTTCTTCCCTGCTGCTGGGCCATAGGAAATCCCCTCTCCCTCTGCTTCCTGTTGTGTCAAGTACCAGTTATCCCCTTTCATCTGCTTCTCTTTCTGTCCTGGTTTCTGGGGCTGAGGTGCTGTTTTTCTGCGAATGCTGGGGAGAAGTGCTGTACGCCAACTCTCCTCTTGCTGGGCACTGCCCCACCTGTCTGCTGCTTCTTGCTGCTTCTGTCAGGCTGGGAGTGTTGTAGCTCTTCTCCGTTCTTCATGGTAATGCTTCTCCTAGTTCCCCTGCAGCAAAGATTGTGTCAAGCTGACAGAAATGTGTCCTGTTGTATTCCTACTGCGCAGGGACCAGCCAGAGTGAATCTGAGAAGTTTGCTTCAGGGAAACAGCAACTCTCACCCCCAAGTTGTGGGACTGGAGTTGTCTGGTTCCTCTTTTTTTCTCTCCCAGTCGTTCTTGGCCAAGGTAGTTGTGCTGTGTGTGGTCTTGCTTAATGCACTGATCTTTTATGTTCCAAATTTTGTGTCTGTTGCCCTGTGGAGGCCCAGTGTCTGTCTTTGCCCCCCCCCCCCAGATATTTGTAGACAGCTGCTGAGTGAAATGGACCTGACTCTTGTCAGCTTCTCTGTCATCCATAAAGTCCCCAAGTGGCATCAGTGAGAACTAATAAGACTCCAAGTCTGTTTTCACTCCGTTGCAGCTCGGGCAGGCCTCTGGGCACCAGCAGGGCGCTAGGTCTGTCAGCAGCAGGCTTGGGCTTTATCTTCATGGATAAAAGTGCATTTAGTGGGATAACATGGTTAAACTCCAGCATTGGAAATGAGATGCTTGTAGCGTTTACCCCAAGGGCTATACTCCCTGCCCCTGTACCTAATTTGTCTCCGGGTGAATTTATAGAGCCTTGTTCCCACTGAGGACTCGGAGGAGGACTTCTCTGAAGCTGTGAGCACTAGGGATGTAACTTAGGTTCCAGGGAGGGGGTTGGCCCTACACCAGGCAAGCTTGTTAAACTTGGTGGGGAAGAGAGGCTTTTGGCCCCAGACATGGCATTTGCTCCTCGCTTTAGAAATTTCAGCTATGGGAGATGCCATCCGGCTGACTCGCTAAACAGTTGGCTTCAGAAGTCCCTCAGTGCTCTAGTATGTGTCCAGACAACTGAGCACATCTGACTTGGGTACTGGCCAGCACTCGCTAAAGACCCTCACAGCACTCACAATGCTCCCTTATATGATAGCTCCAGGCTGGGAGGTGCAGCTCCCAGGCAGAAAGAGGATCCTGGGAGCCTGCAATGTGGAAATGGAACTCGGGTGAGGTGGGGCAGGTGAGTGGGGAGCCTTGCATGCCCAGATCGTCTTCGGACTTCCAGCTGGGTCCTGCACAGCAGGTTAAAGGGAGTCCCCATCTCATCAGTTTGTTCTGGGGCCAGGAATTTCTAGAAGCTAATTGATCTGTACTGGAATTGGGCTATAATGCTGCTTTAATGTTAGATTTATTATTATTGGCAGAAGCTTGCTTAAGTGCCCAGTGGAGCTTTCCATAGTTGGCTTGTTGCTAATGGGGAAAATGCTGTTTGTTTTTCCTGGAGTGAAATTCAGCTCTCGGTTTAGCTTGTGCCCTACAGGGCTTTCGGCAGTTTCAGGATTCAAGTATTACAGCTTTTGATATTCTGCCTCATCTCCTCTCTCTATTAGAAAGATGTATGATTTGCACATAAATGCAGGGTCGCTGCAGAAATGTCTACAGCAGCTTTGCAAAACTTTGCTTCCCCTCCCAGCTCCCTGATATACACCCTCTCTCTGTCTCGCAGTGGGAGGAACAGTCTCTTATAGATGCCCATTTTTCATTAGCTTAGGCAGCAGCATAAAGTTTGACTTTTGTGTGCATTGTTCAGTAGCTGCTGGGCTGTTCCCAGGCTGGCACTGGGTGACGTTGTTCTGCTCTGAAGGAGGTAGCTTCTAAAAGAGGAACGCCTAGTCCTTGCCTGGCAGAGGGGCTGGATTTTCACCTGGAAACAGAGGTAGTTTGCCACGTTCATCTAGTGTCAGGTGGGAGGCAGAGGAGGGTTTCACTTTTCAGACTAAGTGGTTCAGAAAGGCATAAGCGTTCCTAAGGAGCAGCCTACTTAGATGCTAAAGGGTTAGAGTGCCTTTGATTTGTAGCCGTCCTCTTAAAGAGGCCAACCCTGCAAACTACTAGTTCCAACGTGCAACACGTCATCTTGGTCTGAGGCTGAGCTGCCTGCCTCCCCAGGGAGCACCACATGCAGGAACGTGGAGTCTCTGTGCATTACCTGTCCACAAAGCTTATTTGCTCTGAAGGGTGATTTTGCTAGAGTGGCCTTATCTCACTCTGCAGATTTGCTCCCTGTGTAGATCAGCCTTGGCTGTTGTCTTCAGTGACCAGAACCAGATGTTTTCACAGCTTTCCCCCCTCCCTTTATTCCTGCAGAGCCAGCAGTGGGTGAGCTGCATTCCATCTTAAGCATCCAGAGCCATCTGTCTGTCTGTGAAGCCTGCTGAAGGCTGGAGCTGCAGAGGTCTTGTTGAGGGTCTGTTGTTAGCATGCAGAGCCTCTGTTAAGTGGTGATGACCCATAGGACAGAGTCCAGCACAGTGTTCTGTGCCCAGGGGAAATGAGTAAGGCTGAAAGGTGAGGCAAGCTCTTCCCATATTTTTTTCCTGGTGCAACAAGCAGATTGGTTGTGTAGATCGTCAGAACAGTAAACATGGAAGCTGTCTCCAGCACCCAGCTCAGTCTGGTCTTTGGCCCTGAAGAGTTCTGGCCCAGAAGTCACTCTCTTCTTGAAGACCTGCCTCAGTGCAGTAGCCTAGTCTAATGGCTGCTGACTGGATGCAGATCAGATCTGATGCCATGTGTGCGGAGACAGGGTGGCATCCAGTGTAGATCACTGCCATCTTTTGGGGGAGTTGTGAGCTCTCTCCTGTGCAGCTGCGTCCCTGCGAGCCTGTGAAGAGGCACTAGGGAGGGCGGTTTCTGCTGACTGTGAACCGGCAGCACAGAGATACTTCTGGTTAATGGGCATGCATTTTGTGGCACTGCACAGATTGACAGAAGCATCTCGCCGAGGCCCACCCTGGTCTTCCTCCTCAGCTGCCCTGTAAATATTGTCAGAGGCCAGATGAACCGAGTGACCTGCCCTGCCCAGAGCTATTTTGGCTGGTTCCTTCCCCAGACAGATAGTTATTTAGCTGTACATAGCTTATGCACGACTAGAATGTGGCATGCAATGACCCTATAGTGCCGTTGGAGACCCACACTTGAGGCAGATTTGTCTTTGGGTGAGTAGCTGGGGTGTGTGTATGTATTCTTCTCTCCCCTCTCATTTCTGGGGTGAGTTTATTACGGTTCTCTTTTTGTCTTCAGCAGGCCTTCCCCAGTGGCAGCTCTACTGCCTCCTTGTGAGTGGGGAACATCATCTCTTCTTTCTTTTCTACCTGGGGGCCTGAGGGCAGTGTGGGAGGAATGCAGGGGATGGACCTAGCAGAGGGCAGGTCATGGGGTGAGTAGCATGCTCCTGTTTTTCCTGATCTGACCTTGCCCCTTGTTATCTTGTCACAATGGCTACCCAGATGGCAAGTTACTGGTCAGTACCCAAGCAACAGCTGCCTTGGCATTCTCAAGATCTCTTGGAGTTGGAAAACTTCCTGCCAGAGTTTCAGTGGAAGGGACCGATGAGCTCTCTCTGGACTGAGTCCAAGAGTTCCCTGTCAGCATGGCCTGTGGCACAGGGATGGAGTATTTGTTTGGTTATGCAGCCTGCTACTGGTGTTACTGGGGCAGCCTTGGTGAGAAACCTGAACCAGGCGGATACTGGGTATCTGTGTGCAGATGCATTTTTTTTTTCACTGCAATGCCCAGCCCTGTTGCAGTAGGAATAGGAGCTGAGGGGGTTGGTGCTCTGGTTGCAAGGAGGGCTGTCTTTTACAGCTGTGTTTCTGCGTTTCTTTTCTTTTGGGGCCCTGGTGGCACAGTGGCAGAGAAACTATGCTGGCAGCAGGTGGAGGAACATGAGCCACTCTTTTCCCACCTGCATCTGTGGGGTGGTTTTAGTAATACTGAATAATCTGATAAACTGCATCAGTGCTGAGAGGTCTCAAAGCAGCAGATAAAATTCAGAAGTTCTGTGTCCCCTCCAGCAAAAGCAAGGCTGATGGGCCCATGGCTGGGCTGTCCCTACACTGGGAGATGATGAGCAGTTGGTCCTAGACAAGTGGATAAGGCCTCATCTTCTGTTTGGAGAGCATAAGTCCTCTTCTGGCACATGGGAACTGTGGCAGTTTATGAGACATGCCAGCCCATCGGGTCCTGTGTCTCTCACTCCTCTTACATGGTGCTGAGGCATCATATCCAGACCAGAGGCCAGTACCTCATGCTTCAGAGGAGCATGCCCAGGTGGCAGGGAGAAAAGCTCCCTCTGGGGCAGGACGGCTGCTTGCAGCTGCAGGCTGAGAAACCAGCTGTGGTCTTGCCACGGCTGCAAATATGGTGGCATGTGACCCAGTTAATTTGCAGACACCCCTTGGGCAGCCACATTCTTGTTGACCTGTCCTTTTCCCTGGGAATGCACAGAATGGATGCAGAGCCATCGTTCGTTAAGGGGAATGTGCAAAGAGGAAGTCCTAGTGTAACTAGGAAGTATAGGAAGCCTGCAGCCATGGGTGCTCTGTGCCACCACGGCAACTCCCCTCCCAGCCCCAGGCATCCCCCACTCTCTGCCCCTTTCTTCCGCAGCTAAGTCACCAAGGTGCCCCTGCCCTATCCTCTCTCCTGTCCCCTTGTCTGATCAGCTTCAGTCACTAGCTACATTGACAAGCTTCTCACTTTCCACCTGTCTTCTGTTCTGACACACTAGTGGCTCTGTATATCAAAGACCCATATATCCCAGTACATCAGAGGTGGGGCCCTGATAGTGGGGAGCCTATAGGCTGCTGTCTCGCTTGTCAGAAAGCAAGGAAAGATGGGGAGTGGTGGCTTCTGACTGAGTTGCTGTGCAAAGCAGGCCGCATGCTTGTTGTCTTCACTTTCTTCCTCCCCCTCCCATCCTGAGTGTGCATGGGCCACCATTGGGGTTTACCACCAGGGCTGTCATCAGCAAAGTCGTGGCTAATCCTTCCCTCAAATCCTTTAAGCTGACAGCAAGCAAACCCCTTCTTAAACTTCTAACACGCAAACCCTGTTCTGGGAGAGAGCTCAGTTCATGCACCTGGGGGCTCGCTTCTCCATCCTGTATGCCAAGCCGTCAGCCCCATTGTTGTGATGATGCAGAGCAAGAAGTGGGTGGAGTGAGCTGTTCTGCTGCAGTGTCTCCTGGGATGATGTACCTGGGAGTGGAGATTCAGGTTCCTAATTATCTAATAACAAGTTATTGCTCCAAGGAAAAGGAGAAAGAGATTAAAACTGGCTATTCAACAAAGGGTGAAGCCCTGTTTGTCTTGGAGGCCTCCGTGTTGCCCACTAGTAGTGCTTTCGGGGACATTTGGGTGGTAGCTGCCTCGTGTATCTGTCTGGTCTAAATACTCATCATGGCTCTGTGGGAAGCTGGGACACCTGGATCCTGTTAGACTCTGCTTTGGGTGAGTCAGTACATTAACTTCTATGGGACAAACAGACCTGCAGCCTTGGACGATGGTGGATGCCATGGCATGAAGAAGGCTACACTCTGTGCTCATCGCCTCCAATGTAACTGAGTTTTGTACAGTGTCATAACTTTTGGCTTTCTGGGTCCATTTATTCCATCAAAAGGAAACATAATATCACTTCTCTGCCTTTTCTCAATTTTCAGAAGTGACTGATGAGTTTAGGTGCTTTGGTTTTTGAGGGCATCTGCTCTTAGCCAGGTGCTGGGGAGGGGTCCTGCATTGGGTCAGTGAAAATAAAGACACTAGAACTCACTAGCTGCTTTTTGGAATGGTAGGGCTTTGCACCTTAGTTTCCATATGCATGTCATTCAGCTTCTTTTGAGATGCATCATGCCTTAGAAGTATTGTGATCAGGTACTAGCAGTTAGTCTCTGGGATTGTTAATCCAGCACCTTGAGCCTTTTCCTGAATTTCCCGACCCTGGGTTCCATTGGAATAAAGGCCCCATATACCCTAAAGAACATAAAATGGCATCTTGTCTGGAGCATTTACACATAGTGATTTCATGGTGAAACAATGTGAAATTCGAAGGTTAATGTTGATGTCCTAAATAAATGGTGCTCAGCCTTCCAGCCCTACAGCCCAGGTGAGTGGCATGGGGCTGGATCCTGCATGGGATTGGTGCATAGGATCTGTCTGTGGTGAATTGCAGTGCATCCACCCAGCTTTGGAAGTTGGATCTGGCCAGGGAGAAACCCCATGTGCTAAACCAGGCTCATGTTCTGGTGTGATCCAGCCTGTGGCACCATGTCGTCCAACCTGCGTCCAGGCTCTATTCAGCCCACAAACTGGGGGCTGAGCTCTACTGTCCTAAATTGCTGTGCAAGTAAAATAGGCTGAAGGTACAGAACTGAGAGAGGCAAGATGCTGTTCTCTCTCAGGCCCTTGCCCACACATATGGATTTCCTTGTGGGCCATGGAGAGAGTAGACTGTAGAACTGCCGAAGCAAAAGTGAGTTATGGCCACCAGGTGGCTTTACCCAGGTGGAGAGCCAGCTCCTGGCATGGACCATGAGGGAGTTCAGTTCCATATGGGCCTCTTCTGTGTGGGAAGACTGCAATCAGTGTTCAGGGAACTGAGCCTTCTTCCTCTACCAAGAGTCAGGGACCTAGTGACCTGAGCACTTCTACAACCAGGATGTCCAAGCAGAGTCTATGGTGTGTTGGGAGCACTTCTTTTGAGATGCTAAGAGATCCATCTGAGAAGTTGGTGGGGGGATAATAGCAGACTAGCTTACTGCTCCCTGTGTGCAGATGAGTGTACTGTGGTGAGAGCAGCCAGATGTACACTGCACTTTGCAAGTGAACAAGATACAGATGGTGTTTGTTGGCTACAGAGCTCCTTGAGCAACCTTCATAGCCAGTTCTCTTGTTCCTGATGACTGTTATCTGGACACATTCTCCTTTTAGAGCTCCAAGTTGTGTGTACGGGGAGGAAAGATGATGTGTGAGCAAGTTTAAACTGTTTGACCTAAGACATCATTTTCCATTGCACAGTGTGTTGCTGGGGTCCTTCTTCCTCATGCCAGATCCTGCATCTCCAGGATGCTTTTCTCTTCTCACTCCTGGCCTCCTTTTCTCTCAAGTCCTGGTGATTGAAACTAAGCTGTTCCAGTCAGATGGAAAGTGTTCTTTCTACCAGTGCCAGCCACAGCAAACCATATTACTGAGCATGACTTAGGTGGGGTTGGGAGGCCTCTCCTTGTGTCTGCATAGGATCCTGTAAAATATTGATCTAACACTCGTGTCACTATAACTTGGTATAGGCAACATCCTTAGATGTTACCAATGACATCTAGTGGAGTCCATCAGTTGTCAGCCAGTGTCCCCTGAGTCAGGATCGGCATCATTGGCCTGAGCTGGGGAGGACAGTACATCTGTTTTCCTTGGTTGTCAAATTGAGTAAGGTTTTTGAGGGTGTGCTTTCTTAAACCTCTCTCTGCAGAGTATCTGTGCCTGTACCCACCATGGAGGTTTAAAAGAGCCAGAGCCCTGAAGTGCCATCTGAAGGCAGGCCTTCTCCCAGCAAGTGGCTCTGTCAGTGTGGTTGACTCTTGACCTGCTGCATAATCCCATTGCGTTGTGGAAGTTGAGATGCTCTCAGAGCTGTGTTGCCCTTGACAACTCTGCTGGGAGATCAGACTTTCACGATGAGTGGGGAGGTGGATTTCTATTCGCCATTAAAAATCAATATGACACAGAATGCATGCAGTGTTTAGAGTGGAGCTGCCAGCGGCTGCTCTTCACTCTGGGCATGGTGCCGTCTAGTTCCTTGCCCAGCAGCCTAGGGTGGGGGGGAAGAGGAGGTCATGGTACTGATAGCATGGCCCAGTGCATGGCCAGTATAGCCCTGAGCAGAGGTGTTCCTAAGGCTGCTGGCATAAACAGTGAGGGGGTAATACTCTAGATGGCAGGGAGGCCCGGCGGTGAGTTTGGGACAGCATGAGGTGGGGAGTGTGGAACCCAGTGGAGGGACAGACAGGCTGCTGTGGAGCTCCCATTAGAGAATTGCTGTCTTCTGCTGGTTGCCATTGCTCTTTCCACTAGGGCAAGTGAGGAGCAGTCTCTAGGTGGGATACGTTTTTAATGCAGGTTGACGTGTTTGTCACAGGCAGATGAGGACTCTGGCAAAACTAACCACCTGCATGCAAGCCCTTCTGCAAGCGAGCTGGGTGATCTTGGCTCTGCTGTTGGCACTGCATCTTACAGCAGATGACAGATAATCACCCTGGCTCACAGCCCACGGAGGAGGCAAGACTCCTATCAATATGTGACCTGGGATGGCACGTATTCCTTATAAATCATTGCCCTGCTGCTGGAAGTATAGTCATAGCGCTTTGCCTTTCCCTAGCACGTATCATCCAAGGATTTCAAAGTCCTTTGTAAAGGTGTCTGACCCTGACTTTCCCCTGCGTTGCAGCAGGAGACCCTGAGGCACAGGGCGCGGGGAGTCTGTGTCAGTGAGGTGGAGAAGCCAGGACAACTCTGACTGCTAGCACCCTGCTCTAACCAGTAGAGCCTGTTGTAATTCAGTCTCTTAGGGCCTGTCTGCTGAGGTGGTCAGGGACCTGCATGGAAGAGAGATGTATATGTTTCCATCAGGAACCCACTTCATTAAAACGAGACTTGCACAAGAGGCTGAGCTGGAGGGAACCAAATACGAGTCTTTGAGATTTCTTCTGATACCTATTTTTGGGATGGCTGAGCTCTAGGAGGAGTCTTCAGGAAGTAGGGAGGAGTAGGCTAAGGTGGATGTGGTGGAGGGGAAGCAAAGGAATAAGAGAGCACACACAGGATCTGTCTTAGCAAAGGGAAGGTCCTGAAGAAACAGCTGTGGGTAGGTGAGCATGTGTCCCAGTAAGGCTGACAGGGGCTGGGGAACCTCAGGATAGTGAGGGCCCATTGTCTTGTTGCTCATATCTTATTTGAAATGTTCTTGGTAAATCTCCCATCTCCGGACGAACTTACGTGCCTCCACTGCAGGCAGCCAGGCTGCCCAATGCCCCTGGGTCTTTTGCCATGGAAAGAAATTTAGAGATGCCTGGCTGACTGGAAGGGGGCGGGGGGGAGTTGATTCTTCGGGGTTTCTAGGATCTCTGAAAGGATAGCTCTGATTAAACCTCCTGCCCAGGCTGCTCTTGTCTGATTATGACACCAGTGAGAAGAGTTGCCTGCTCCTGCATGGCTCTCCAGTGACAGTAACCCCCCCTGAATAAGTGATCTTAAAGGCGGATCTTGAAATGTCAGACCCTTGGACACTGCCCAGGTTGAAGTGGGGAGGGTCTCTTGGGATGGCTAACAGAGGGTTCTCTGTAGCCAGTCTTGGGTGTACCTAGCTGCTCTCCAGGGTTTAGTGGTAGGAAATCCAAGTGGTTTCTACTTAACCCATGGGGAAGGGTCTGGGAGTTGGGACTGTTTGCGAACATGAAAAGCTTGATTGTGTTTTCCCATTAGAGAAACAGCAAAATCAATGGAGTCAAATGATCTGGCATCTCCTTTACAGTTGCCAGGCAGACTGTCTCTGCAGGCATCCAGGGGAGCAGCCCCCCCATGCCGGAGCTGACCATTACTTGCTGATGGTTTATTTGAGGTAGGACTCTCAAGAGGCTGTTTCCTGATCCAGACAGATTCATGCCTTTCTCAAAAAGTTCTCCAGGGACCTGGCTCCTCCTTTCTCATGGGTCAGCCAACGATTTGCCACTGATGGTGATGGGGAGTGGGATTAGATCCAGTGTTTTAGGGTGGGAATCAGGAGGCTCTGCTTGCCAGCCGTGCTTTGTATCCAGGGCTACATCTAGTGCATTACTTTGTGGGAGGGGGGGATGGAGGGGCTTAGCTTCTGTGCATGCCACTGTGGGCAAGGTGGAAGCAATCACTTCACTGAGCTGGCCGAGCAGGTTGAGCAGTATAAATATTACATGCGCTGGCTCCCCAGGCTAAGACAGGAGCAAGCGTGCTTGTAATGACTAGATCTAGCGGGCCTGTAGCGGCCTTGACTTGCCTTGATCTCAGTAGACTTGCTAATGAGCTGCAAGCCATTTTGTGTCGATAGTTAAACTGCTGCAGAATTTGTGGGGTAGGGGTGCATCTGGGCCCTGAACTTTGTAGGCATCAGCGTGACCCAAACAGAGCAAGGATTGTCGGGCTCTTTTGCTGTGGTAGCAGTGTGAGGGACGCGGGCACAGAGGCGGTGACAGATCTGGGCTTGCTGGAGGAGGGGAGTGCTGGGGGGCTGGCATGGGGAGGGTGAACTGAGGACACGGCGAGCCAGCTGGCAGATGGTTACTGCAAACACTTTCCTCCTCTGTGTTGAGCTTCCTTCCGGGTCAGTCTCTCCCTGCTGGGAATCTGACACGCCGTTACTGTTTGATTCTTTCCCCCTTCCTTTAAGGCTTTGGCTCCAGCTGTCACTTCTGCTGTGAAATGGTGTTTCCTCGTGCAATCTGCTGCTTGCGGGCTTGAGATCGGAAGGGCATGTCATAGCATTCGTCCCTGTTAGAGGTTGGATCCTGCTGTGCAGCAGGAGCCTCTTGAGCCAGTTCTGACAATCCGGCTCTTCTGTGTTCCCAGCTCAGCCCCAGGAGTTGTGGTCTTTGGACTGGAGGTGAAGAAGCATCTGAAAGGAGAATCCTGCTGCTGGCTTGGCATGGGGGTTGGGGAAGGCCTCCCTTCCCATCAGATCATGGATGGAGTGAAGTGCCAGGAGTTTAATGGCAGGGATTGCAGCACCTTCCCTTCAAAGCCCTCTGAGTGTGGAGGCCTGTGCCTACAGCTAACGGGCTACTCTTTGCCCTGCTGAATCCTGAGGTGTGTGCAGCAGAGAGGGGCTTCTTGGGCTAAGGCCCCCGGAGGGTGAAGTTAACTCTGTCCAGTTTCTCTCCCTCTCAGCAGAGGCCTTGCCAGGCTGGAGATTTATAGGCAGGTGAGAGTATGCACAGGTGAGTGGGTGGTTACCAAGCCCCGGGCCTTGTGTAGAGTCCTGATCACTAGGACTAGAGCTGAAGACCTTTGGTGTCTGGGGGCTCCTGTTAGCTGCTGGGCTTGGCCTGTGACTGGCCTTGTTCTTCTCAGAGAGGCACAGCAGCGGGAGACTTTGTTTCCAGGTCTTTCCTCCAGGCTCTCCAGTGGCTGTCGCTGCCCAGCCTGGCCCCAGAAGGGTCTGTCTGAGGAGACTGGGAGCTCCTGCCCCACTTGCAGGGGATGTTCCCAACAGCCTGCTTGCTCCAGGACCAGGGGCTGGGGGCTTGGACCTGGGGGGAGGAAAGCACTGGGGCCTGGTGCTTTTGCTTGTGGATGCACAGGGAGCCCTGGGAGCTCACGTACAGCAGGTGAGGCTCCATGAGCAGCAG
This sequence comes from Crocodylus porosus, assembly GCF_001723895.1. Lineage (NCBI taxonomy): Eukaryota > Metazoa > Chordata > Crocodylia > Crocodylidae > Crocodylus > Crocodylus porosus. Next base: position 902,002 of record NW_017728911.1, on the reverse strand, counting down.
CAGCTGCTGTAAATAATGCTGCTCCCCCTGGGGAGGAGGAAATCGTTTCCCCTTGCTCGCTCCCTGCATCCCTTTCTCTCTGTCCTGGTGCCCGCTCCCTCCTCCTCTTTTCTCCCACTAATTGCTTAGCGATTGCTGATGCAATTAAAACAAGATGTGTCTGCAGCCTCTGAGCTCAGGTTCCTCCCTCTAGCCTTCCTCTTCCTGCTAGGGATGGCTGAGCAGCGGCTGGGTGGGGGAACCTGTGGCATAGTGCTGTGCCTGTCTCATCCAAGCAGCTTGTGTATGGACTAGTCCTGCTCTGCCCTTGACCCCACAGGTGGGGCAGAGCTGGGGAGGGGATGGGGTAGGTGGAAGCACTGGCTTGGAGGTCGAGTCCAACTGTGGAGGATTTCCCATCCCAAAGGGGCTGCTTACTGCAGGAGAGAGGGTTGACCCCGTTGAGTGTTTAAGGGGGAGCTGGGCTCCATGCTGGCGGAGCAGAGGGAAGGCAGGGCTGAGCTCTGGAATGCAGCACATCACCTGGGGGAAGGGCAGGCCCAGGCTTAGCTCACAGCACAGCGGGTGCTGTACATGTAACCAGCTGGAGGATGAAATCCTTGGCCAAGTGGCTGAGTGGAGGGGGGCTGGTCACAATGCAGGAGGAGGAGACGGACACTTCCTTAGGGGGCTGCCCTTGGGGGTCTTTCTAGGGCTATGTCTTCCTGTGCTAACAACTGCCCTCCCTGCTTCCCAGTAACTACTGTGCACTCTCACAGAGAGGTGAAGATGACTGAGTATTTGGCAGTGGGGGAGATGTGCCTTGGGTCACATACTGGGGCTCACTGGCAGGGGGCTGGGAGCAGAGTGTTGCAGCTCCCAAGTGACTGTTCCCTGGGCCCTTGGACTCCTGCCTGTCACCCTGCTTCAGTTAGCTTCTCTCTGGACTTTGTCCCTTGCTAATGCCTCTCCTGCAGAGCCAAGAGAAATGGCTTTCTCCTTGTGTCTATTCCCCAGCGCATCTGGTAGATGCCAAGACCAGGGTTACATGACAGGTGACTGACAGAGGACTTCGGGAGCCTCCTGGCTTACACAGGAGAATGACAGCCACCTACCAAGGGAGACTCATCTAGAAGAGTGACCACGTCTTGGGGATCTGCAGAAACTGCTGGCATGGCGCAGGGTAGAGCAGATGTGTAGGGCTGCCACTTAAATTTCGCTTCTGTGTGTATGGCCAGGTGTGCCGCCTCTAACCCCTCAGGAAATATTCCCCCCTCCCCAGTCACTCCATCTCCTGCATCTCCCCCACCTAATGCCTTCCCTTTCTGGAAATCCTCTGCCTCTATAGCTGCCTGCTCTCCAGGGGAGTCTTCTCTCATGTGGTGCTCCAGGGTAGCCAGCAAGAGGCATCATGTATGGTTGAGCATCTTGCCTCTCCTGGGAGTTGTTCTTCACCTTCGTTATCCTTAATACTAATGTCCTACCTAGTCCTTCTGTCACTGCTCTTCAGCCTTGGCTTTTGCCTTTGCTTGACGCTGCTCCCACTTTCACTGATTTCTTGCTGTCTGATCCCCTTTGGCTTTTCCTTTTCCTGGTAGCCCGTGACTAGTTCTGCCATGCCTGCTTCAGCTACCACTCCCTCAGGTTTGCTTTGATAACCTTGCCTTGTCATCCAGGGCAATCAGGCACATCTGTCACTACCAGCCTCATCTAACTGCCCCTGCCTTGATTCCTGGCATTTCATGTTCAGGCTTCTTGGCTTTGCCTCCATGTTTTGCATGTTAGGTTGCTTGAGCCTGGTGCATCATGATATGTTTCATCCTCTCCTCCTAATGACCCCTGCAGGTGGCTTCACATCTCCAGGTCTGTGGGTAGCATAGAAGGAATGCCTTTCCCAAGCCTGGGGACCAGATTGCTGTCCTCTTTCTTTCTTACACACTGCTCATCCTCCTGCTACAAGGTGAGGGATAGGGGAGGGGACTGACCGGTGGATCATGCCAGCTGTATTCTGTAAGCTCTGTGGGGCAGGGATTGGCTTTGTCTGGGTTGTGAGGTGGTTATTACCCTCTAGAGCATTGCAGAAGTCCTGGCAGAGAAGGACATCCTGCCCTTTTGTGGCAGGATCACGGTGAGCTCCACAAACAGGGACCTGAAGCCTCAGAGGGAGCTTGGAGAGTATCACGCCCTGGAGCAGGTGCAGTGGTGTTGGGAGGCCGAGCAGCCTGGGTGAGATCACCTGGTGAGTGGCCGAGCTAATAATAGAGCTTTCATTGCCTGGCTCCCTGGGCGGTAATCACCAGCCATTCGTCTTCTCCAGCGCAGAAGAAGCCAGTAACGGTCGGATTTCTCCATGGAGCCCAGAGCTGGCAGGGCTTCGCATTTGTTCCCAGCACCCGTGATACGAGTAATGACACCAAATGCTTTTCCAGCCTTCTGCTCTGCTTCTGAATCCTCTATTCCAGCCAGCCACAGCTCTCCCCGGACAAAACAGCCCATTAGCAAATCCATACCTAAATTTGTTACTATCTCGTGTCAATATCTGGACCTGTTCCTAGCTCCTTTTTAATCAGTGGAACTGTACTCATAGCAATTAAGCCTGTCTCTGAAGCAGTGATGTATGGAGGGTAGTAAGAGAGCGGCAACACCTTTCCATGGCAGATACTCCTCCTTTGGGGGATGAATAAAACCTGCAGTCTCTCAGACTGTGTCCCCAGCAGGGAAGTGGACTTGCACTAACTGTCCTCAACAGCTAGGCCTCCCCTCTGCATGGTGCTGCTCAGCACTGTACCAGGCAGCCTGAGTTGTGTGACTGTGCTCCCTTCCTCCCAGTGCTGATAGAGAGGGCTTGTCTCACTGTGTGCCAGGAGCTAGGACTGAGCATTTCAAACCATTGTGCTCCTGTCAAACTCAGTGGCAGCAAGGAATCCTGCTGGAAATGGCGTGACTGTGAGCAGGAGGCAATGGAGCCTTGCTGCTGGCAGTCCTAGTCAACCTGGGATCAAATCCCTAGTGTAATCAGGGCAACTGGGTCTCAGCACAGCAGACTCACTGGTATCACTTCTTGGCCGCTGTTTTTTTGCTCACCTTCCTTCATTCAGGCTCCCTACTCCTGGCGGATGTTCAGTAAAACTCCTTCTCCCCATGGGAGAAGTTTGGGGGTTGACCCACTCACCCTGTTCCTACCCCTTGTGCTCCAGTTCCTCCCCTGGTGAAATGAGGAGCCTGGGAGCCAGCAGGGTTTGAGAGAGACTTGTCTGCCCCTGGGCACCTGCGCTGGGTGAAGTAGTGCAGCAGGTTGTTTCTGCATGCTAGTCCCCTGGGATGTGGGCACTGATCAAACTCTGGTGTTCAGCATCTGCAGCATCCTTGTGATGACAGTGCTGTTCAGAGCATAGGCTCCCAGAGCTCTCCAGGCTTCTATCTCCTACAGAGTCAGACCAACATTTGGATCACAGGAGGTTTCTTTGAGGTCTGAGAGTGAGGCCTACAATTATTGGAGTCCCTAGAGAGAGAGCCTCAAATCCATGCAGGGGCATTGCTTTTCATCTTGTCCTGTCTGATGTGAAGGGATATTAAAGGTCCCAGAGAACTCCTGTTAAGAGGGATCCCTTGCCCTGATGTCCCAGTGTCATGCTGTGCGCTGCAGCAAGATCATTGCTCTTCCCAGGCTGTTAGTTAGTACTAGTAGGGGACCCTTTGAAGAGTCATGCTGATCACCTCATTTGGGAGCAGGCAAGAATTTCTTTTCTTGATCAGATCCATACAGAAGTTGTGGGGCGGGGGGTTGCCTTCCTTTACAGTGTTGTGTTCTGTCATTTTCCTAGGGTTTTCTGAGCATGTATTACCCAACTGCCTCCCTGTCACTGCAGTGGCAAGGTGTTGGTCATGTCCTTATCTTCCTTGCTTGTTTTTATCTGTGACCTGCCGTAGGGTATTGCTGGTATTTTGGATGTTGCTCTTTGTAGTTGAGTGTATGATGTTTTGATTTTGGGGAGTCCTTTGGGTAATGACTGCCTGTTTATGCAGGCAGGTGGATGCAATGACTCAGAAAACTCCATCCAGCCCTGCTTTTCTATGCAAGATATCATTGTGGGAAAGGGGTGAGGGAGTAGGGATGGGACAGCCAGCCAGATGCATTTGCCCCAGGCCAACAAGTAGAAATGTCTCAATTTTTTTTAGCTAGATAAGATCCCACATCCTGGCAGTGGTTTGCTGGGAGTCCCTTGCAGTCCTAAGCCCAGGCTGAGAAAGAAGCACCTAAGGCAGTCAGTGATTGTCTCAGTTTGTATATCTTCCAGCTTTTTCTCATTACTCTTTGTTTCACTGGCCATTTTGGATGGTATCAATCCCTTCCCATCTGCCCTTAGACAGTCTGTAATCCTGGCCACTTCCAGGGGTGTCACAGCTGTAGGTCTTTGCACACTAGAGTTCAGCCAGACGTTTTTATGAGCATGTAGTAGAATAACCCAGTTACCAGACTAGGCTTCCCAGCTCGGTGGTCTTCTCTACCAAATGCCGAGGCCTTGATTCTTGATGCCTGTCCCCAGGGGGCTAAGAGTACTACTATCAGAATACCTTTTCCTAGGCCTAGGGGGATCCTTATTACTGAAATTTAACTTTCCTGACTAAGGAGCAGCACTGGCCAGTTTGGAGTGGGGAGTCCTCCTGGGCAGGATGCTGAGGTATGACAGTGATCTATGAATGATATACGTGATGCTAACTTCAGCTAACAACTGGTGGTTGCTGCCTGAATTTTGCCGTTCTGTTCCCTGTCCCAGTTGTCTGGGTTATTTGTAAAGAGCACTTGTAAATGTCATCGCCCTCCCTCCCCTCCCCCTCATTTTTTTTGTGTCATGGCAAGTACTAAATCCAGTAAGCCTCCTGTAGCCAGGCAGATGAAAAGCACCAAGACTGGCGGTGTGAACTCCATCACAGAAACCAGAGTGGGACCATATCAAGCTCTTGGTTGGACATGCGTGAGCCTCAGGCACGCAGTGTCTTCATGGCAAGGGTGTTCTGTACTGCGTCACGCTGGGTGGTCATGGGAGGGGCGCGGTGAGGGCAGCAATTGGAGGCCTGTTATACCAGCTCGCTTTACAGACACTCTGTGTCCTCACTGCTGTCATGAGCTGCCATTAAAAGGCTTGTGAAATAAATACTCAGGCCTTGTGTAGTAGGCAGGCCTGTATTTTAGTGCTTGCCCTTGTGCTGGGATCCGTGTGCCTTCCTTGGTGCTGGTAGCATCAAATACTCAGTGCTGCTTTTGCCAGGGACTAGAATTTCATAGTTACGTTTGGGCCAGTTCAAAGGTGGAGCTGAAGCTAGGTGGGCTGTCAGGCTTGAAAGGCTTCTAGCTGTGGTTTCTGAGCCCCAGCCTCACTTTGCTCTGTGACCTAAAGCCATGTGTGGCTATAGTTGCTGTTCTCTGCTTTGAGGCCTGCGTGGATGAGGCCTGTGGTTGTACCAGAGCTGTTTAGACAAGTTGTGTAAAACTGCCGCTGTTCTCAGGCAACAATTCTCCAGCCTGTCTTGGTAGAGGGGGAAGACAGCCTTTGTGCTGGGATGTTGCAATACATGGCTGCGTTAGCTTGGGGGACCCTTGTGGGGTCAGACGACAAGTGGAGGAGGGAATGTCGGCTGTGGTCATAGAGACCTCCTCACCTCTAAGATGGCATCTCCACTTCTCCAAGGTATCAGGTGGGGAATGCGCTAGAGCTGCCTAGTAAAACAGGAAGGACTAACACTGCCATGGACTCTGCAGCCCACCTCAGGCAGGCAAGTGCTAGGTTGGAGCATGTTTGCTGAACAAGTCTCATGCTTGCTCTGCTGCTGGGCACAGAGATGCGGGGGTGGGGGAAACATTGCCCTGTCACTCCAATAGGACTGGACTTCTGGCTGCAGCCTCTGTGCCAGCTCTGAGCCCTTGATGCTTCTCCAGGCGAGCCTGACGATTTAATTGTCAGTGTTGTTGAGGGACAATTAGCTTGGAAAGCCCTGGGGAGGAAGCTACCAGTCCCCTCTCTCCACGCCTATCATTAGGGGAGGAAATCGACTGCGCGTGCGGCAGGAGGGAAGGACGGAGGAGAAAGCACACAGCCAGCAGGTAATTAAACCAAGCATTTGCTCCTTGTTGACTTTCTCTCTCTCTCTCTCTCTCTCTGTCTTTCTGTCTCTCTCTCAAAAGCTCTTTGCATCAGTTGAGAGCAGCTGTGTGCAGAGCTGCCAGGCTCTGCAGGGGCTGCTCCCGGCTTTGCGGCTGGGTGCTTTAGCAATCCTGCAGGTTGCTCTCCCGTTGCTGGAGCCGGAGCCACTCTAGAGGTTAGTTTGCGGGCCCAAGCCATGTAGCTGCAGTGCAGCCTCCCTGTACCAAGGGTTCCCCTTGTTTATCCCACATAATCAGAGCTGGAGTGGAGTGGGCCAAGGGCAGATGTTCTCAGATTCAGTGCCAGTCCCACGTGGGCATGCCGGCATGGACCTGCTGCCCAGGACAGCTGCCTCCTAGCATCTGCGAATACACTTGGGTTCCACCTGAACTAAGCAGAGAGCTTGAACGCATTGGCTCTGTGGTAAGTAGAGCAGCATTTGGCAGATGTGAAAGTGCAGCAGGGAGCGTGTTTACCATCGTAGCGAGAGCTTGTCAGCTTCCATTGCAAAGGCTTGTATTTGGTGTATGGCTGGGAGGTGACAGGCCTGTTTTGGACTGAAACTTTTGTACAAAGGGCTAGGCTTGGGCTTATGTTTTGCCATTTTGATTGCCAGTCCTTGTGCCCCATCTTCCTCCCCCCATGACTGTAGTATATGGTTAGACATTTCAAGACTCCAGGCCAAGTTCATTAAAATTCATCTGTCCAGGAAAACCTCTGGCACTTGAGGAGTAGCTTGTCCCTCTGCAGGATGCCATGACTGTGGCATGGCCCTGGCACTGGACATGGTTATCGCTCTGCCATTACCCTGCCGGCCCCTAGAACGATGGGATTGATGCTTTCTGCTGCACTGCAAAGGAGGGGAGTGTGCTTTGTAAAACTCGAAGATCCAGCCGAGTTTCAGCTGGGAGGGTAGAACAGAAAACAATGTAGAATCAGGCAGGAGTTGTGGAGGAAGCAGTGGGTTTATTGTTGAGAAAGTAATAGTATCCTTGCCTTATTTTAAGGGAGGTTTTTAGCAACTTGGGTGCTCAAGTTCAGTGAAACATTGCCATTTTCTCCTTTGGGTTTAACTGGCAACAGCATAAGGAGCTCCGTTTACTGTGCGTGTATTCATCTTCCAGATCCCAGGATCTAGTGATTGCCATTAAAAGACAGGACTTCCCAACCCCTATTATTGCTCAGCAGTGATGCATAGTACCTCTGTACTTCAGACAGGGACTAGTTGTGCTGCTGCGCGTCCTGCTGTGTGGTATTTCCTTTCCCAAGCATGAGCGAGCGGAGTCTGTCAGGGACGTGTAATGACAGTTGGTAAATGTTGACTCCTTAGCAGCCAGTTTCTCTCGTTACAAAGAGGTAGCAGGCTTCAGCTCACTGTGGAAGGGGAAGGTCTCTCATTTGCCAGTTTCAAAATCCATGACCTGGAAAGGCTCTTTGAGTGCGCCAAGATGTGCTGTGTTTGGGGGCAAAACTTGATGTGGTTGGAACTTGGCTTGGTTGGAACAAATCCTTGAAATCCTTGATGTCTGGTTTTGGTCTTTTCTTATTCCAGTCTATAAATAGCCCCACTGTCAGTGGTGTCTAGTCTGTCCAGACTGGTGCCTGTTGCTGTTTGTCCTGGGAAATGGGCAGCCCAGAGCTCTTTGCAGTACAGCTACTCTAGGATTTTCGGCCTGGTTAAGTAGTGTGTGCAGAAGGCAAGGCACAGCGCTGGTGTAATCATCTGTGTGTTTTAACCCCAAGCCTTTTCTCCTTGCCCGCCCCTCTTTAAGCCCACTAAAAATGCACTGCCCTGATCTCCGCTGTTCCCTGCAGGCTGGTTGTGGAGGTAGTCTGCAGATAACAGGCCCTTGATAGGATGAGTTATAGGCTGGGTTTGCTCTCGCTAATTTGTTATTTCCCACAGAAACTCAGCTTCCCTATTAGCAATTGATTCTCTGCAGTCGTGCTAGCCTGACCGTTGGTGGCTGTCAGTTGTTAGCATTAACCCATTGGCTCAGACTTGTTTGAGTGTGAAGCAAAGCCCAGTCCCCTGCGAATTGGACTTCTCTGCTGTGCCCGAGACGCGTGTGGGGCTTAGGGATCAGTATATGTTGAAAGCAGCTGCATGCCCAGTGTTCAGAGTGCTCTAGGGATGGAAAGAAAGGAGATATCTCCCCTAGGAGCAGTGCCAGGGGCCTGGCTTGGATACTGGCAGAAGTTGAAGGGTGAAGGAGGGTGTCTTGCTTTGTATTGTCATCTGTGCTCCTTGTGGTACAGATTGGCAGTGTGTAATATCACAGCTCCAAGCAAGCCATAACTATCGATCCAATATTCCCTAAATAGGCTTGTAATGGAGGAGGTTGCCTTGCAAAGCAGTATATCATGGCTCTGCTCAGGGCAGGGGTATTTGCTCCCTTGCATGGGAGGCCAGCAGAGCCAGCACTCCCATTTGGAATGGGCCTTGTCTTCACCATGCTTTCCTGCCAAGCAAGCAGAAGGAGGGAACAGCAGGGCTCTTGTGAACATGGCCGTGGCCGTTACTCTCGATTAGATTGGCACTACCAGGAGGAACTTGATCTGAAAGGGGAAGTGGGGAGACTTGGCTCTCAGCTCTGTGGCTAGGATTGAAATCTAGCCTGGTCGGATGTGATACAAGCTTGCTGATCTCAGCTCAGGCTCTATAGCTTCAGCCTCTTGTGACCCATCTGTGTGTTTCGTGGCACTTCTAGGGCTCGCCTTCTTTCCAGCTCCAGAGTAGTAGGGTGCAGTCATTTTTGCTTACCAGACTTAAAGGTAGAGAAGGCTCTGGTTTCTTGGAGGTAGGATTACCTTGTGAAAAAGCCTCCCAGTTCATGTACATGATAGAAAGGAGAGCCCTGGCCCTCAAGCATCAGCCAGCTGCAGTTTGCAGGCAGTGCGTGCCTGATGATGAGGCAGGAGGTGCTGTTATAGGAACACAGCCTAGCTCTTGCAGGGCTTCACTGCAGGGCTTTTCCCCATGTGGGGGGAAACCTATTCAAATAAACCATCCTGCAAAGAACCTCCCCCCATTCCAGTCCCTTCTCCCCTGGTGCTAACAAACCGCCCCTTTGTCGGCTCTTGTACAATGCTAGACCTTATACGTGGGGCGTCAGATATATGGCCTGTGGAGCCATCTGATCTAGGCTCTGGGTTGCTAGACCAACCCCATATACCAGATTCTGCCCAGTGTATTGTGGTATGTATGGGCTGGTCGTGGTGCTGTGGGCACTGCACAGATGGGCCCAGTGACAATCAGCTGACTGGTGGGGCTGGATGAGTTTGACACACCTGTCTAAGCCATTTGGCTTCCTGTCTGGCTGCCCCTGTCACTGTAGCCATTGACACCTGTCCAAAGCCACATCTCGCATATTATGTGCTTTTATTTGCGAACATGGGCACCTTCCACTGGGGTGAAGGCCCTTGATTTAGTGGCTTGGAGGCCCTGCTGGACAAGGAATGCAGCAGTGAAACCTTGGCAAGAACCAGCTAGCACACGCTGTTTAATGCAGGTTTTCTAAAAGGTGTGGGGCTTATTTCAAAGGGTTGCTGGGGGGCTGGCTGAAAACTGAGCATGCCCAGGGATTGGACAGGAAGATGATGTGAGGCCAAGTAGAAGGGGGACTACTCACGGCATACAGGGCTGACTGAGACCCCGATGCTAACCTGATTTTAGGACATAAAACTGGCAGGGGCCTCCTGTGCTACTGAGTCCTTTGTGTTTTCAAGCAACCATTAATCCAAACTACTACTTCAGCACCCTCATCCACAGCTCCAGGGCTCAGTACCTGACATGCGTAATTCCCAGAACCGGGAGAATGGAGGCACAGGTTTGTCTTACTTGAAGCCACCCAGTGAGCTAGCTCTAAGGCCACTGCTACCCATGCAGCTGTGTGTGGACCCCATCTGCAAACCTCACTTGCCTCTGTGAGATATACAATGCCCTCCCACTTCCCCCTGCCCCAGCTGCATCATGTGATTCGGCTTATTTCTTGCTCACTCTTCTCCTATAATCTCCTGATCAGTCCATCAGACAGAGCTGGCTTTGTGACTGGAAACCAATAGAATCTCTCCTGGCAACTTGAGCAAAACCTACAAAGCAGGAAAGATAAGAGAGCGAGCGGGCAGTCTCCTAAACAGGCAGCCTGCAAGGCCTGGGACGTGCACATCATACCAAAAGAGGGTCTTTAATATTAAGTAGGTGGAAGGAAGATGTCTCCTCTCGCCTGAGGGATAAATAGATCTGAAACTACTTCTCGACTTCATCACTTACTGCCGCTGAAATCCATGCATCTCTCTGCAGCCCAGAAACCGAGCATCTCTGGGACTCCATGTATGTGGCCTGTGTGTGAAATACCTTTTGGCATTTTCATGTGGCACCTGTGCGATATATTAGGAAGTCTCTGAATGAGGGTGCAGGGGGAATCTCTCTCATCTGTTTACAGAGCTAGTGCTGTGTGAGGGATATGTGCACAGGCTGTATGGGGAGGGAGCCTTGCTGTCCAAGCTGTGGCCAAACCCAGATAGCCAGGGGGGTGTGAGAACTCCTTGTGGCCCCTAACGCTCATCTCCCATGAGTTGGTGTGGTCTCGTAGGGCTCCAGCCAGGCAACCCAGGAGAGGCAGCTTCATTCCCAAGGATTTCTCAGCTTCTGACAATTCTTGTAGGTATAAATGCAGAGCACACAACTTGACACCGATGCCCTAGAGCCAGGAGTCCACAAGACCTTAAACACAGCATGCTGTTATAGCCGAGGGCTGTCAGCTTTCTGAGGCAGGGGAAGCTCCATTTCAAAAGCTCCAGCTCGCCAGTCATTCTTTGTGATGTGAAATAATAGGACAGATGGGAGGGGGGATTCCCCCCCCCACCTTATCTTCTTGTCCTTGAGTTGATCCTCCCAGTTCAGTCACAGAGGTGTGCTGCTTTGCTGTGATAAAAGAGCCATTTTAACCAGGGTCTGTATCCCAGTTACAACAAGGGAACTACTGGAGGCTGGGTTCTCAGAAAAGGGACTAGACAGAGATGCAGGGAATTTGAGATCCATTCCCTGCCTGACCTTGGGCAAATCCTATCGTCATTCTTCCTTGGTTCCCCTTCCCTGAAAGGAGGATAATAATCCTTCCTTGTCTCACAGGGCGTTGCAGATACATTCATTAATGTTTCAGTGCCTCGCACAATGGGATCCTGGTCCGTGAGCAGGGCTCCTAGGCGGTACAGTAATCCAAATAATAAATCATGTGAAGTGCTTCTGTGCCGTGCTGGCGATGGGAGGCTGGGGGCACAGCGTTCCTGAGATGGAAACGAGATTATTCCTGCAGTATGTTTTAAGGTTTCTACTTTATAAATGCCCAGGGGCCTGAGGACTGTTCCCCAGCCTACCAATTTTACTGCCAGGAAACTGCTTCATTTCCCTCTTTGTGAACTCCGTCCTGTGCCTCATAGTTATCCCTTCTCACATTGTCCCCAGCTATTCTTTTATTGTTAAATTTTTGGTGTTTGCCTCCTGCGCTTGCTTGTAGATTATGATGGCGTTGTTCCCACTTAGCTCTTGCTTAACCGAGTTATCCATATTTAGCTCTTTTAATCTCCTCTTCCAAGTCAGTCCCTTCAGTCTCCTAATTATTTTTGTTCCTCTTCTCTGAGCTCTCTCCAATTTGTCAATATCTTTTTTGGTAATGAGATGTCCAGAACTGAACACAATAGGCGATCTCCTGAGAGCCATGCAGAGTGAAACTATTAACTTCCCTGTTCTGTGAGACATTGCTCAAATTGCTTTAGACTCTCTCTCTGCCAGCTCCTGTCCCTCTGCTTTTCACATTCACCTCAGCGTCCATCTCAGCAGTGCTGCTATCTAGGCTTTCCCCATCCATTATACTTGTCAAAGTTGTTTCCCTCCCTCGGCTGTTAGTTTGTATGTTCCAGGTAGAAAATCCTGTTCTGTTCTGATATATTTAGGTTCCAGCCGGCTCTGTATTTAATGGATTTGGTCAGTCTTCAGTTCATGGGAGCAATTAGGGTGGCTGAGAGAGAGCTTCCTACCCCTGATCCTGGGGGACATCTGTATCAGTCCAGTTCTTCAATGCAGACTATTCTAACCTGAATGACCTGCCAGATGCCCCTGTGGTCTCAGCTTTGCTAAGGAACAGAGGAGGCCCTGCCTGTGGCTTGTCTCCTGGCATTGTAGCCAGTACAGCAGCTTTGTGCCATTTGAGAATCCCTCTTTCAAGGAAGATCCCTCAGGGCTGCTTTGCACTAGTGGTGCTGCACAAAGTAGTTGGAACACAGCCCAGGAGTGAGATGTAGCATCCTCTGCTGATGCTATTGCTGCCCTGTTTTTACTCTTTCCACATCATTAATATGAGCATTCACAATGCTGCTCCCTAGCACCCGCTGCAGGGGAAACCGATTATCTCCCTCTCCACAGGAACACTAGCTCTGTGCACTGCAGTTTACCCTCAAACCTGACTGAGCCGCATGTCAAAGTAGTGTCAAACCACTGTAATACTTCAGGACCCTACATCAAAACCTTTCTGATCTACAAATGCTACACCAGCCGTAGTTCCTGCAGACACTGATTTTATAATTCTCTCAGTAAACCAACCCAGAGAAGCTTGACAGGCTGTAACCCCTACTGCTGTCTGCTCTCTGGAAATTGTGGTAGGATCACACTTTCTTTTCTGTAGTCACAGCGCCAGTCCTCCATCAGAGCCATCTTTGGTTTCTGCAGCTCAGGGGGCAAGATCTGCACCAGTAGCAGGCCACTGGTTTAGTTTCTCCCTCTCAGCTGCCTTTTACACATTTTTTTTTCTAGTCCTGCTATCTCACGTCTTGTCCCCAGGTTCACTGGTGTACTGAGTTCCTTAGCCTCATACCTTGAAGGTGTGTGTCCTCTATTTGATTTGAGTATGCTGATATTTTGTAAAGCCCAGGATTGTTACCAGGTGAGACCCTAGGCTGGGTGGGTACTGGGGCACCTAGAGTGGTGTCTAGATCAGTCTTCAGTCTGAGTTAGTGGTAACCAGCTATTGCTTCCCTGTGCTGGCTCTTCATTAGCTCCTATGGTAGATGGATTGTTTGGGGAAAGGATAAGTTGGTTCTCACTCTGTTTTAGTTATGTCTGCCCCACATCCTCCAAGCTCATCCCTTTCGGCACTTCTTGCCCCCTTTTTGACAGACATGAAGGATTGAGAATGGCCTCCACTCCCTCATCCCTTTGACAGGTCAGAATACAGGTGGGTGGGCGAGAAGTGCAGTAGGGCAGATAGATCATCCTGCTGCTGCTCTGGAGAGGAGATCAATCTCCAAAGCTGACAATTGTAATGTGAAACTTACCTCATACCAGGTATTCTCCCGGTGTCCCTTTGCTGTGCTGCGTGCCCTCAGGAGAGAAACTCTAGTACTAAAGAGACTTGTAGTGGGCTCTTTGCTTTGGTCTGAAGAGTCCTGAATCTCAAGTGATCCATGAGTTTTCACTGTCTTTTGCTGGGCTTGTCGGTGGGGCGTTTCCATGTGAGCTTTGCATTTCCACATGAGCTTACAGTAGATGTTGTCTGCATCTTGCACTCTTATGCAAGGTTTCTTGTGGTTTCTTTCTCTAATGTCCTATTTGGTGCTGTGAGGTGGAGGATATGCGGATGTCTGATCATCTTGTAGTTATGCAAAGGCTCTTCTGACTTGCCTGGGCCTTTCTTTGGGTTCATATCTCTTAGACCCTTATAGAAGGAAATACCCAAAACTTATGAAGTCATCAATTAACGCCTTCTCCCAGCCAACCTGGAGTGTCCTTCAGCAGGAGACTGTTGAGTAACCTGTGTGTGTGGGGAGCCCAGGGTCAGGGTTGCTGCTGCTAAAGGGAGGCAGGAAGATCAAGGAAGGGAGATGGGGAGGAGTCTCACCACAGCTGCACTCAGATCTTAATTATTTTGTAGTTTAAAGGGGCCCAGAGTCCAGCTCCCATGCTTCCAGCAATTCCTGCTCTGTCCCAGGCATTGTCTGGACTGTGTTTCTTTGATAATTCTGATGGAGATTTGCTACAAAATTTCAGTTTCTCTATCCCCAGAGCTCCAGCCCACAGCTTATTGTTATCCTGTTTACATATCTAAGGGCATTGCCTTCTCCCTGACTGCTTGAAGGTGACGTGAGCCCATAGCAAGGTATCTGCAAGAAGGGTGCTGCCTCCCGGGCAAGCCCTAGAGCAGCATGTTTCTCAACCCATGGGTCTCAACCCAAAAGTGGGTTGCAAGAATATATGAAAGCGTCACGAACAAATTTGAAACATGGAATCTCCTTTAAAAGGAGAAAAATGTGGGAAACCATGGCTTTTTCCTTGCAGGCTGGCAGAGTTCCAGCCTGCAGGCGGCTGCTTGGGGCCCCCCATGCCTCGCCCCCCCACCACACAGACTGGGGACTGGGGGTGGTTGGCAGTGGGTCAGGAGTGAGGGGCAGTGGGTTGGGACTGGCCTTTGATGTTTATAAATGGGTCCTGGTACAAAAACGGTTGAGAACCACAGCCCTAGAGGGCTCGTATGGGATGCCTGAACCATAGCAGGAAGTTTGCTTCTGAGGAGAGAGCAGGTCAGTCTGTATGTTCAACGGGCATGCTCATGGAAGCACTTAGAGTGTAAGGGGATCGGGGTTTAACTTTCTATTCAAGCATATTATCCTCCTCCTTAAAACAGAGATTAACTGCTTTCCTTCTAGCCTCCTGGGAGTTATAGGATTACCAGCACTTATTCACTTGCTGACCAGTTGATCTGCCTGAAAGGAGCTGTTAATCTCTCTTGGAATATGCAGCTTGCGTCCCAAGTAGGGGGAAACTTGGAGGTCACGGGTGCCGGGGTTGCTGCAGCATGAGTGCTCAGCCTTTCCTGAAGTTAGCCTCTGTGACCTTGACTGCACTGCAGTAGTGTCTGGGGAGCCTAACCAGCCTTAGACCTTGCTGTGTTCAGCACTGCTGAGCCAGAGTGAGACACCCGTGTCCTGAAGGGCTTGCAGTTGAGCTGTTGTTAGAGTAACCTTGCATCGTTTCAGCCACACAGCTGCTGGCGGGGCCTGGCCCAGGGACCTCAGCCTGCGGCGGGGGCCCCGCGTTCTGGAATCCTGCCTGGTGGCCAGTTACTAGCTCTGAAATCTTAACCCTTTGGGGTCCTGAGTAGCCACTGGCCGTCGTGGGGCACCTCGTGCCCACACACAGTAGGGTAGATTTGAAAGGCTGGACTGAGACTGGATCAGCACGAACAGAGGGGGTCATGTAGAGCCTCTTGGACTTGCTGTGTTCCTCCAGTTGGAGACCTAAGCTATGAGGTGCCTCTGAAACTATCTGTGTGGGGTTGGGTCGGGTTGGGCAAATCAGGCCCCAGCTGTTAGTGTAGTGTACTGAGTCGGAGAGAATAACATCTCTGCCAAGGTGGTGGAAGAAGCTTTGGTCCTGTTGCTTTTGCCCTCTGCTGTTCCTGGGTAAGTGCTGTAGCTGTGGGGAAGAGTAGAGCAGGAATTTGAAGGGGAGGCTGGGGTCTCTGAGATCTGTTCAGAGAGCGTGTCTCCTGGTAGGCAGTTGCATAAAAACTGACAAGTGAGCAGATGGGGTGGCATCATGGGGGGAGGGGGAGGGTCATGATGCAACAAGGGATGTGTGCTGGGCATCGTCATCCACAGCAAGGACAGAAAGCTTCATGTTGATTTTTTTGCAGGGAGCCAGCAGAAGGTCCTAAGGTGGGCAGGTGTGGTTGGAGCAGCGTGCCAGGCAGACCGGCCAGGCTGTGCGTGTGGCTGAGTGGATCCGGGCAGCGGGGGTGTCGGGGAGGTTAGAGAGCGTGTGGGGGGCTCATATGAGTGTAAGTGAAGAGTGCTTTAGTTCCAAGCTCTGATTATTTATGCCCAAACAAGACTCTAGGACCTGCCAAGTCAACAGAACTGACTGCTACAACCGTGGGAGTGTGGAGTTGAGGACATGGTGCCATTTTACTCAATGCCACATGGCAACAAGGTGCTGAACACCCATTGCTCCTGTCAAGGCACAGCGTATTTCAGGATGGGGTCCAAAAGGAGGGAAAGAAGCTGTAGGGTGGGTGACCCTGTGCTAGGGTTGTGGCGCTGCATGCTAGATGGCATGGAGCTGAGACTGTTGAGGAGCTGATTCCTGGCAGGGGTGAGGAGGGCAGGGCTGCTGCTGCCTGCACAGGACTCTTCCCCCTTCCTGTGTGACTGAGGCACATAGTTGTTTAGCTGCTTGCTTGCTTGGCTGGTCTCCTTTCTGAGATGGGACCTGTAATCTTTTCATCATGGGTCCTGGCCACATAGGAGCAGGCTACTATGTAATTTAATTTGATAAGCAAGGTGAGCTGCCTGCAGTGGCTCCATCTTGTTGGCTCTTGGCACCAGTGTGGGGAAGGGTATGGGGAGACTTTATTGTAGACCCGTATCATATGTGAGACTTTGTGCTTCTGCAGTGTCTGCCACTTGATCTTAAATCATTACAAGTAGTCAGTTAAACCTGGTTGCATACCTCTCTCTCCTACTGAGGAGATCTGCCAAGAGAAGGCAGTGACTTGTTGAAGGTCACAATAGCTAAACCTTAAATATAGGTGGGGCCTTTTCTGCCTAGGGCAGGTAGGTTTTGATACCTTCAGGAACATCCTAGTTGGTCATGGTCAAGGTCATTCCTTGGGGAAGCGTTGGCTCAGCTGTGCCCAGCTGGCATTTTGGCAGCGTTATACTTCATAGAGATGGGGTTTAATCTTTGTCTGGAAAATGTTATGTCTGACATATATTAGCTAACCTCCTAGTCTGGACAGGGTCAGTTAACTGGTGACAGAGCCCAGCTCTTGAGTTTCAGTTGCCCCTAATGTGTAGCTTCTGGCAAGTCCCTTGAGGTTTCTGTTCACAACTGCCTCTGCGTGGGGGCTGGGCGAATCCCCTCTTCAAAATGGCATCTTCCAGACCAGGGAGTCCCGTCCGGTCTTCCTGACTGCTTCTCGAAGGGCAGGCAGTATTGTACCTTGGGTTGCTGTCACATTGCTACTTACTGCTGGAAAGAAGCACCGCAGTGGTGAAACACGAACCAGAGGCTAGGTTAGACGTTGCAAGGAGTTAGTGTGTCTGCCTTAAACATCTAGTCAGTTCTGAGGCAGGAGTTGCTTCGGGAGGCAGGTGCCTTCCTCTGAGGCTGATGAACAAATACGCGTCTGCTGCCCTCTCCTCGAGGTGTGAGGGGCTTATCGGGGGCGGGCAATTATTTCGGGCGGAGGGCCACTTACTGAGTTTTGGCAAGCCATCGAGGGCCGCATGACAGGCAGCCAAGGGCAGATAAATATTCATTTTCTAATTTTTTTAGGGGCCCCGCGGGCTGGATAAAATGGCCTGGCGGACTGCATCTGACCCATGGGCCACACTTTGCCCACCTCTGGCTTAGATGCATTTCAGCAGGGAGTAGGAGGGATTGCTTTGGTCTGTTACTACAAGCAGTAGGGTAAATTTAAGAAAACACATAGGCTAAATTTTGGGCAAGGAGTACCTGTTGGTGAGAAGACCAGCTCGTGTGGGTATGGGTTTCCCAAGGGAGAGGCAGAGGTCCTTTCACCTAAGACAGTGGGACTATAAAGAGGTCTCTGGAGCACAGGCTGTAGGAACAATTCAGCCCTGGCCAGGTGTTGTGGCCTAGCTGCTTTAGCAGATTTTCTTCTTTTGGATCCCAAAACCACTGGGGAGTCATTGATGGCAGGGACAGTGACATCCTGGTTGCTCCTTGTAGAAGACTGCCTCGTGCCATCCAGATAAACCTCAAATGAATAGCCACTGTGGACAGCATTTCCAGGTCAGACAGTCATCACCAGTGCCTCCTCCCGTGCCCTGAGCTGAACCATGCTGAATCCTGAGGCGAACCACCCTGCAAGACTTGGCTAGCCAGATAGCGAAATGCTGTGAAGCTTCCAAGGCACATGATGAGAGCTCCCTGGCTGGGCAGCAGGGGTCACCTTGTGAGACTGCTGAGTGATGCCTGAGCTAAAGTGGGGATGTCAGTCACTGACTCAGAGAAGCATCTGAGGCCTGGATCCATTGCACAGTAAAGTCAGCAAGTTTTTTTTTTTCCCGTTGACTCTGCTGGGCAGTGTGTTGCCTCTTGATCCCAGCCCTTCAACCCTGATGCTGACCTGCAAGCTGTAGCACCCTCCCTCTCAACCTCTCTCCTTTCCCTGTAATACAGCTGGGCTGTAGCACACATATGTATCTCTCAATATGACCATGGCACCATTCCCAGTTGCAGCTAACCAGGAGAGCAGGGTCAGCAACCTGCTGTAGCGCAGTCCCAGCATGTGACAAGTGAGTGAGATGAGTCAGTGTGGAAGGGCTAATAAAAGCTCTGGCTTTTGTGGTATTCTCATCTGATGCTCAGGGGTAGACTTCCTGAGATCCTAGCTCAGCCTTCCTCTGTGCCACCTTGCACCTGAGGCTTCAGCACCAGGCAGGTGATGATGAATGGGTGTTTTTGCACTTGGCTGTGGTGTTTTGGGCTGGTTTTGAGTATTCTTTGCCTTCTTGAGCTACCTAAAAATAAGTTACTTCATTTTGGAATCAACAGAGCCTTCTTTGAGATGGTAACTTCCAGTGGTTGTTACGAAGAATGGAGTAGTTGCATCTGCACAGTGCAGCCAGAACTGCCCGTTCCTGGGAGATGCACTGCTCAGAAGTGTGGTTCTGGCTGGTGCAGTGGTTCTTAATCTTTTTTGTACCAGGACCCATTTGTAAGCATTGATGGCCAGTGCCACTCACTCCTGACCTGCTGCCCCCCAGGCCCCAGCCCCACAGTGTGCGGGGCAGGAGGGCTCCAAGCAGCCCCTCACAGGTCTGCCAGCCTGCAAAGGAAAAGCCACAATTTCCCATGTTTTTTTCCTTTAAAGGAGAATCCATTTTTGAAAGTTTGTTTGCAACCCTTTCATATGTTCTTGTGACCCACTTCTGGGTTGTGGCCCACAGGTTGAGAAATGCTGCTCTAGTGGTTCTTGCAGGGGCCTAGAAGGAAGGAGCCCTCTGTTCTCTTCCCGGCTCTGCTGGTGAATGGCTTTGTAACCTAGGGCAAGCTGCTTAAGTTGCCTTTTTTGCCTCATTTCCCCCAACCTGTTTGATGGGGAATTAAACCCATTGCCTTTGGCGAGGCACTTTGAGATCCAAGGGTGAGAGATTATTTTGTGTAGTAATGATGGCAAATCGTTTCTTTTCTTTTTTCTTTTTTCTTGTTAAGGCCATTTGTGTGGAAAACAGTACCTCTCCTTAGGTTTACATTGCAGGCCTGTCTGTATCCGTTTGCAGTTAGTCACAGGCTCTGAAGGGGTCATTGCACTGCACAGACGGCAGGGAGCAGGGTGGGAGCCCAGGCAGGGGCAGCTGTCTCTTGCAGTCATCACTTCAGGATCTCATCTTGGGAGATGAGCTGAGGGCCTCTGCTGTGCTCCTAACGAGCAGGTGTGCTCTCACTAATTGCCCTTTTTGTTGGCAGCCTCCAGGAGAAACTTTGGGAGGCTAAATTCCCTCCAGAGGGAACATAGGTGGACAGGTGTTGTGCAGAACTGGTAATGTGGGCTGGCCTGTACCTGGGGAGTCTCCCGGGCCAGACCCTTGGCTTCAGCACTAGCCAGGAATGAAGCAAATTATGGCTCACTCATACCAGAGAGAGAAAGAGAAGTGTGGGAAGAGCAAAACTGCCACATTGGTGCCCCTGTGGAAGCTGAGCAGAGCTAGGGTTGCAGGGTACTGGGCAGGCCAGAGGGAAGAGCTCCTTTAAAGGAGGCAGGAGACACATTGCAGAGTTGTCAGGCTTGTGGGCAGGTGTGGGGGATGGGAAATGCCAGCAGCCTTTTTCAGACAGGGGCCCTATCATCACTCATCAGCTGCAGAGTTAATGGCCTTGTTGATGGGTGATGCTGTGAATCTCAAGCAGGCCAAGGCATTCTGGGGTGAGAACTGACAGTGACAAGCACTGGGGGGCGGCGGGGAGGGAAGGAAAGCAGGAGGGTATGCATCAGCCAGCAAAGCCGCTGTAGTTGCCACAAGAGCAGACTGGCAGGACAGAGCAGGGCTGGAAGTCAGGTTTTGTGATAAGGCTTTTCTTTCTCTCTCCCTCCATCTTCAAGGGAAATGAGTCAGATTCCCAGGTGGCCAAGCAAGCCCCAGCCATCTGGGTTTGTGAGCACACATTCTCCATTACAGCATGCTAAGGAATGCAGAGCTGGCATAGACACAGCGTGTGCTCCACCTGCCAGCTCCAAAGGGCAAACCGCATTGTCCCACAAAAGACAGCTGGACACATCCCCTTTTCCAGGAGAGCTTCTTCTCTCACCCCAGGGATCTTTAGCAGAAACAGCAGTCACTGGCAAGTCGTTCTTAATGCCTTTAATGTTGGCACAGGGGCAAGTGACCCCCTCTGGGCCAAGCATGTTGGATCCACTGTTGCTTTCTGACATGCCCTGGATTCATGCGGAGAACAAAATGTTGCACTGTACTTTGCTTTCAGAGGTCTGGCCAGCATAGGACTGACTGCCGGTTCTGTCTGACTCTTGTTGGGCTCGGTGTTTACCGGTCCTTGCTAGCTGGAGTTCTTGGGGACTCCAGTCCTCTTCTGGAGCAGCCACAGTAAAACAGTATCAGGCTCTCTCTGTGAAGCAGCTTTACTGCAGTTCATTCCAGTTCTTACAAGCTGTGTTCAGACTCCAGCATCACTCACTGCAGGATACAGTTAGGATTTATCTTGCAGGCTCTTGACTAATGCCTTGCCTGTGCATGTTCTCATGGTCCAGAGAAGTGTCCGGTCCTTTTTTGAATACTGCTAAGTTTTTTGGCTGCAATGTCGTCCAATGGAAGTGAGTTCCACCAGTTAATTGTGTTCTCTCTCTAGAGTTTCTGAAGAGTTGTGCCCTTTCATTGTCACCAGATGCCTGTCACTGATGTGTCAGACAAGGATATACCTGATCTCCCTATTCCGTACCAGTGATTTATTTTATATACCTTTCTGGGCTGTTCTGTCATTTTGGACCCTTTTGAAAACAAGCAGGCCTGTCCTCTTCAGGCTGCTGTTTGCACGAGATCTTTCTGTGCCTTTAATCCTTGGAAACAGGTGACATAATACTTTACAAAATACTTGACTGTGGCCACGTGCAACTTCTCCATTCAGAGGGGAAGGGAATGATGAAGTCTCCTGATCATGGTAATTATATTTAAGGACTCTGATTTTATACTTAAGCTGGCATTGTTTTGTGGAGATGTTTTACTGTGAGGGAAAACTGTAATTCAAACATAATAGCTGCCATCAAGATGAAAAAACCCCCATCACTTTTCACCTAGGCAGTCGCCCTACCTATGCTTTTGGGGCAGGGAGACCACCAGGAGCTGTGTAGAATATCAGGATCTTTGTGGACCATGAATCTTTTGTATGATTGCTGTCCCAGCATCTGCAGGTAGCATACACATTGTCTTGTTAAATACACAGTCCAGCGGTTCAGGATCTGTCACGTTGTGTGCAGATTTCCCTGCAAATCTGTATGGAAATGCTAGACAACAGCAATTGTCTTTGTCTTAATAGCTCTGTCCTGTGGGCATTAGAGCTCACCTGTCACTAAGAAACTTGTGAGAAAAGTTGTTGTTTCCTGTGCCAGGGTGGCACTGATGGGGCTTGCGGCAGTGACAATCTAAGTCTCTGAGGCTGGGCAGTCAACAAGCTGTTCGAAGGCATATGTGCGTGCTTTGTTTCCCAGGTCTGTGAAATGGCCTCCTTAAGAAGTTCACGCAGACTTGGCCAGTGTGTGGTGTCACCAGGGATGAAATGTGTATGCTAGTTAAGCATTCTCGGAAGAAACTCTCCTTCACTGGCATTCTGCGGTGCTGACAAGGTTTTGCTGGCTGCTATCTTGTTAGGATCTGGTACGGTGCCAGCTGCAGAAAAGATACAGCCAGCAAACACTAAGGATTTATGGAACACACATTGAGCTCCATTTAGGTTGAAGTTCTCTTCCCGGAGTCTCTTAAATAATGCTTTGAATGATTTGTGATGTGCTTCGCAAGTGCATCAGAATACGGTCACTGAGATGTTTGATTCTGGGGCCCATGGTGGGACCTGCCAGAGTGTTTTTTGGAACATTTCAGCCACCAAACAGGTGCCAACATTGAACCTTTTGCATGCTGGAGACTGGTGTGCGTTACATCTTGGAGATGGATCTTCATGCTCTTGGTAGCTTTGAGGTCAAGCTTGGAGAAGTCTGTCCTTGCTCCCTGAGGGCACTGGCACTGTTATCAGTAGTGGATGGAGTTATACTGCTAGCAGAAGACAGCTGTGCTTGGGAGTTATAGGTCTATGTGCTGGGTGGAGGGTTTCTGAGGGTAGAGTTGCCTCTGGGTTGAATCTATCTCACTTCCCAGTGATCCAGGTACTTCCACATTTTCAAGACAAACTCTTTCTTTTGAAGATCATTTGGGTGACTGGTATATTTGTATCAGTGTGGCAGCTTCCCCAGGGCCTCTGGGAAGGTTTATTATTGGAACAGTTGGACAGTGGCAAATGCTGTGCCTCTGGGGATCTTTGAGGCTACTACACTTACGATGGGGGAGAGTGCAAGTGCTGAGGCTGTCTCAGCTGAGTTGAGATCTAGAGGCTTTTGGCACAGTAAAATGCTGCTTTAGTGATGCTATTTCTGTGTGCTATAGAGGGTAGTTTTGCAACCGCATTTAACAGTGTTTGAGATCTGCATTGGGACTCTCTCCCCTCGAGCTGTGGTTCAGGCTGCTGCTAGGCATTTTTCATCCAGAATCCTCACCTGGGTGGAGGGGATGGCAAACACTAATTCCAGCAAGAGAAGGCTTGGAACATACGGCGCTCTCTGCATTATACATGCACCGTCTGTCCAAGCTTGAATTGGTCACATGCTGACTTCAGGTTCTTCAGACTGTGTTTGAACTGGACCAAATAGTTAGCTGTGTGAGTCACTTTGCTGGCTTTTGACTTGTACTACTGTTTTGCTGTGTTACTTGCGCTTTCTACTTGTGGTTCTGATGCTGCCACAGCCCAGATGATATCAGGGAGAGCCTGGAGCTGGCTATGTCAAAAGGTGTCAGCTGGCACAATCTCTGATCTTAGTCTGTCCAATTGGTAGACTGGCAGCTTGTGACTAGGCTGGTTGTAATTGGTACTGTGGTTGTGCCTGGCTGTTGTCATTGGTATTGCTCTTGAAGTGGAAGGATTCTTCTGGATGAAGGAAATGGGTCACGATTAGGAATGTATTCGCAAATGCACCTGAACTAACCTGTTTTGACAAGCCAGGAGCTGAACGCTTACTGGACCACTACCAACAACCTCGCTTGGGAAAGCACTAACCCATAGCTATGCTAGTGGGTGTCAGCATTTGACTATGGTCACCACCTGCTTTCCTAGTGGAGAGGAGGTCCTGATTTCTTTAGAGAGCATTTAGGACCAGCAGCAGAGGCTGTATCAAAATGTCTTATACTTGTTGGTGCACGAATACATCTTGCTGTCTCTTGTTACCTATCCTAAATTCCCTTCTGCCCCTCCCAACCTTCACCCCAGATTCAAGTGAGTTGGGCACAGATGTTGGCATCAAAACTGGATTATTATAATACTTAGCTTTTGCACCTTCTTTTATTTTCTTGCATTTCCTCAAGTTGAGTTAATAGCCTGCAGTGTGGCCTGATTTAAGGTATGCTGGCCCTTTTAACACTGAATTGTCCTAGAGGAACCATCCTCAGCATGGCTGCTGGAGGTTTCTTGGCATGTTCACAAAGCTTGTGCTGGTTTCAAGATGGCAAGCAGTAGGGCTGTGTGAAATTTTGTCGCCAGTTTTGTTTCAACGCTGTTTCGACTCGTTTCAAGATCAAAACAGCAAAATTGAAACAAAACAGGTATAATTGAAACAGCCTCGAAACAAAACAAGGCAAGTCGAAATGTTTCGATGCTTCGCCCATAGGCTATAATGGGGAAGGTTGAAACAGCCTATAACATTGTCATCTCTGGCCTGATTTGGATGAAACTTGCAGGAATGGTAGCCCCTTCTGAGGGCACAAAGAAGCCTGCCAGCTATTAAGGAGATAGGTGCAGGGAGGTTCTGGGGCCCTGCTCCCCTAGCTGCTGACAGGCAAAACCCCCCGCACCTATCTCCTTGAAACCTGGCAGGCTTCATGCCCTCAGAAGGGGCTACCATACCTGCAAGTTTCATCCAAAACAGGCCAGAATTGACAAAGTTATAGGCTGTTTTGATCTTCCCCATTATAGCCCATGGGTAAAGTGTTGAAACAGTGCCAAAAAGGTGAAACTGTTCTGGCGAAACACTGTTTGAAAAGGAACAGTGCTGTTTCTCAGAGTCCTAGCAAGCAGCTCACCTCCGGTCAGGTTTAGAGGTTGCCCCTTGCAATACCCCCACCAGAGTGTTTGCTTGCAAAGAAGGTGGGGTAGTGGGGGTGGGGGTGGATGAGCAAGGCAGTGAGATGTGCCCCGCTCCCTTGTATTGCAAGCATGTGGGGCTTCTGGCAGCTTTTCAACTCGGAGCCAAGCCTGCCACAGGGAGGAAGGTTTGAAGGGCCCTCTCACCCTTTCGTCCTGGTTTTACACTCTTTTTACGGAACATAGGGCTTTATTTTCTGTCCTGCTTTCTTTGCCTCCAGTGGTTTCTGCACTGCCCCCACTGCTGATTAGTTCTGTGGCCTCCTGAAGGTGTACTGGACCCTGTGCTTCCCTTACAATGAAGAAGAATAAAGTCTTACCTGTAAACACAAAGCAGTTTGCTTGTTGAGGCTGCGGGACACAGACATGCACATACATGCACAAGGACACCCCCCTACCATGCACACTGCAGCTCCTGCACATCTACCATGCAGGGGCTGCCTGAATCCCAGGCTGAGCAGAGGAGCCCTGACGAGACTCTTTACATTATCTTCACAAACGCCAGTGGTTTTATCCTTCTCCCCCCTCCCCTGTGGGTAGTGGAATATCACCCCTGTTTTACCACAGGGAATTGAGGCCCAGAGACATTAAGTCCAGGAGCTAAAAGCAGAGGGAAGTTGTGAGCAGCAGAACCTCCCTTTCAGGCCCCAGAACACCAGTTCCTGGCAGTTTTGAGGGGAGGATGTAGGTAGTTTTGAGAAGGCTTTGAAGTGATCACTTCAGGGTTGCCAGTATGTGAGAGATCCGTAATGGGTTTGTATCTCTCCATTACATCTCCCAGCCTGGGGATGTGTGTTGTGAATCAGTGACCAGCTTGGAAGGATTGCAGATAGGAACGGCCGGGCTGAGGGAACCAGGTGTGTGACGAGCTGGAGCTGAGAGCAGTGCGGGTACTGCCTGCGGCGGGTCCTCGCTTTGTGTCTGTCTGCCGCTGGCCTGGCTGAATGTGAAAGGACGTCTGTGCCTGGTGCCATTGCTACACTGGGGAAGGGAGGACACTGTGTAATTACTTCACATGGTGAGACTAATGAGTCCCTGGTTCTTTCCTTTCCCACATCAATCCCTGTTCACACGCTGTCTGCTCCAGGCTTATACTGTGACCAGCAGGCGAATCCCCTCACCTTGTGTTAGGCTTGATAAAGAAGCAGGATGAAAAGCTCTGTCTCTGAGAGATAAGACAGATGGGCTGGGTGAATTCAGGGATTGATCTTCTCTTTTCACCTCTGCCCCGTTTCTCAGCTTTGTTCCAAACCTGCCCCTAGCATCAGGCTACCTGCCTGCCTGTCTCCCTGCTGGAGGCTTTGTTCTCCTCCTCAGCCCCTGGATCCTTCCTCTCAGGGTCCCGCCCCCCTTTCCCTTAGCCTGAAGCTTCAGGCAAGTAGTGGAGCGAGCAGCTTCCTTTCCTGGTTTCCCTCTCCTCCTGATGGCTGATAAATGAGGCTGTATTTGTTCCAGTGCAGAGTGAAATATGAAATCCCATAAAGCCGCCTCACTTATTAGATAGATCTCAGCGAGCTGCTTATTATGCACTGTGGCGTAATGCAGATTACAAATGTGACCAAGCAATAATTAGCAGAGCTGGAACTGTAATTAAACGCTCCTGTGCTGCACTGTGGTTTCTGTTGCAAAGTGGAAGGAAGCCGAGCAGTTTCAAAACCCCCAGGTGCCCCTTCCTTTCCGCCGCACGCACAAACAAGTGATCAGCCACTGCTCCCAGGCACTGGTGAGTCAGGGGTGCCTGGGGGTGACCGTTCCCCCAACACTCACTTTCTTCCAGGCTTGCTGCTGTCATCTGAGTAGAGCCAGCTATACATGGTTTCTCTCCAGATATTTCACTCCAGGAGATTGGCTTTAAGTTGCTAAGCAGATTGGAGTTGGAGGCAGCCCCTTCAAGCTTCAGGGAGCTTGGTTTTCAGGAGCCAAGTGCTTTCTGGAGCTCCTGCCCTAGGTTGCAGCAATGCCCCAAGGGACCAGCTGTGGGTGTGCAGGGAGGTCCCCTTCCTTTCATGGGGATCAGTGCTACCTCGCGGGCAGTGCAGCACCTCCAGGCTTCTTTTTTTTTCCCCTTGCAGGCACTATTCCTGTATCTCAAAACCTGCCCTGTGAAATGGGAATTAAATGGGCTCAGGCAGTACAAGCATGACCACAGCAAGTGTCTCTCTGAGCCAGTGCTAGGACATGAAAGCCAAGGAATGAGATCCTGACGGATCTGATCTTTCCGGTGGGAGTTCAGGGCTGGTGTTAGGTTGGGAAAGGAGCCTGAGGAAGAGACAGCACACAGGCGTGGGCTCTGCCACTGGCTGGGGAGAGATGTGTGGCTCAGTCACTGTTGATTAAACCTCTAGGTTGGCTTTAATGCTTATTGGACTGGATTCGCTCTGATGAGCTGTCCAGACGGAGGACATACGCAGGAGGACAAGGAGCTGACTGCAGGCGAGCAGGCAGAAGACACTCTGTACGCTGCAGTGTTAACATGGCTGGAATGGCAAATCCGTTCCCATTGCTCCGCTCCATGAGACCCCTGGTAACAAGGGTCATGGTTGTTTCCTCTGTTAGCATGGAACAAGCTTGTGCTTTTACCACCATTGTGCCTGTGGGTGGTGGGGGAGGCAGTGCAGTCCACTGTCTTAGAAATAGTCCCTTCACATCCTGCTCCTTCAGAGGGGCACTCCAGCATGCCAGCTGGTTCCTACTGCCACCCCTCACTTAGCTTGTGCACACTGGGACTCCAGGGGTGCTTGGCAGAGTGCTAGTTACTGGCTGAATCTACACACACATCTCTGACCTGGAGGGCTGGGTGTGAGAGAGATGGGGAGCTCTGGCCACACAGCCTGCGGAGGTCACGTGGGAGCACACAAGAGCTCGGTAGAGCTGATGTGACAGACAAGATTCAACACGAAGGCTTCCACTCCAGCTAATTGCTTCATAAAAAGGCAGGCTTAGTGAAGGACTCTGTGTGTGCGTGAGAGAAAGAACAAGCAGATAAGGCTAATGTTTTGGCAGTTGTTCAGGGCCCAGAATTAGTCTGAATGGGAGTGTGAACATTTTGTGGCTGTCGACAGCATTGTTCCACATATAGCGATGACTCTGTGGTTGGAAATGCTTGTGGTGCCAGGACACCTCCTGGCTAGTGGCTTGGAGTTATTTGTTTCCGTCTCTCTGGGGCTGGCTATGGCCAGCCAAGCTTCCCCTGCATCTAGCTTCAGGCACTGCTCCCAGGGCCACGATAGGTTTGTGCCAAGCAGCAGACTGTGACAGGGGCATCTTTTGACATAATTCAGAGCTGGATACTGGGGAGAGTCTTCCCCTGAGTGCCTTGTATTCCCGTGCCTGAACTCACTGGTGACTGAAGCAGCAGTACTGCCTGCAGCTGTTTTGAGCCTGCTCAGCATCCAACCAAGATCAGAAGGCCTGCCCTGGGGGAGGAGAGCTAAGCAGAGTTTAAATAGTCAGCGTGAGTACTGCTGTGAGTCTCTGTTGCTGGATGTGGCTGGGGGCTTGATTCAGGGCGGGTGGGAAGGGTGCTTCTCTGGTCAGGGTTAAGATGATGATCTGAACTCTCCCGGCAATGGAGATGTATGTATTTATGCTCCCCTTGGGCTGGGATTGTGGGCAGGTCTCTGATATATAGCAGCCTCTGAGAACCAGCTGCTGCCTTTCATTACATGACACTGGACCAGTGAATACTGGGTGGGGTGGCTCATTCGTCCACTTGCCCATCCTGAGTGAGTGTCAGCATCACAGCTGCTGAGAATCTGGCTTGTTGAAGATGGGGTGGAGGTGGCCCCAGGGCTTGGCTGTACTCAGTCCTGTTCAGCTGAGCTGTTTGCTTTCTACACAGACCTAGCCTAGTTTTGGCACTGAGGAAGCTGCTTTTGAGTGCAAGGGAAGCAAGATGACTGACAGTGACCTTGCCTGCAGCCATTCAGCTCTGTCACCAGATCCCCTCTGGCTGTTTTCTGTCTGGGTGGGCCTGCATGCATCTTGGCATAGAAGGGGGATATTTGGAATGCAGTCTACAAGCACCCACCATGTAGGTAGCTGGGAGTCCATCTATCCTTGAGGGGAGCTGGAGGGAGGCTGTGATTATGGAGTGGGCAGCTGAAGGTACTGGCTGCCTTCCCTGTCCTACCCTTCCCTGCCAGCCTGGTAGTGTCCTAGTAGTGTCCTGTAGTAGAGGGCTGTTAGATGCAGGGTCGTTCTGCCTGCCTTTATGCCTCTTAACAAAGCAAGCAATGTGTGGGATCCGGTGCTCTGAAGACTGTTCATGTACTGAAGTTTTAGGATGGATGCTCAGGTGAGTGAGAGCTGCTACAGCTGAGCAAGTGAGCATGGGTCTCTGGCTGAAGCATGTTGGATTTGACCTAGACAGATGCTATAAAAAGGGTAGCTTTTTGGTGATACAGGAATCATGGGCGTATCGGGGCTGGAAGAGTCTTACCAGGTCCTTGGTCTGTAGTTTAGGATGTCTGGGATATGAAGCCCCTGCTAGCAAACAGGCAGGCTCTCACAGCAGCATAGGAATAGGGGGTAGGGACCTGTACTGTTGTGTCAAGAGTGTGGGAGGGAGGCCTGTCGCTCTGCTTTCTCCTCTGCACATTCTTCAGTTCTAACGAGCATATTTCTCTTTCCCCACAGATGGAGTCTCCGGTCTCCACCCCCGCGGTACTGCCACTGCACCTCCTTGTCCCTGTTGTCAATAACGACATCTCCTCCCCATGTGAGCAGATCATGGTACGCACCCGCTCGGTGGGGGTGAACACATGTGACGTAGCATTGGCTACTGAGCCAGAATGTCTGGGCCCTTGTGAACCCGGAACCAGCGTCAACCTGGAGGGCATTGTCTGGCAGGAAACAGAAGATGGTAAGTGCTGTCTGAGAGCTGGTTTTCCCTTTTTCCATCACGGATAGACTGTGCCTTTATAATGATCCCCCTTCCCAGCCGGGGTGGTGGTTGCAAAGTGTGTACAACATCCCTGTCCCTTGCTCTCTATGTTAGCACCAATCTTCCAGGCATAGGAGGGCTTGGGGGTATTGTGCAGGATATTAGCTGAGACCATGGTGGTTTTGAGGGCACAACTCAAAGGTGGCACAGTAGATCCAACAGCATGCAAAGGTCTTCACTGACTGTATTATTTTATGTCATTGCCCAGCTTGCACTCTAAAATGTCTAGCCCGATGTGTGCGCTTTTGTCAAAGAGTTAATTGTTTAAGAAGGGAAAGGAGAAAGAACTCAATGAGGTGCCTTCCACATCTTCAAACTTGGTTTTGATCATACAATCAAATCTATGCCATGTCCACATGAATCTCTGGCTGGGTAGTTAGCCCCATCAGAGCTCTTAGAACAGGGCCTACAGAAGATCAGGGCCCTTCAATTGTTATTGTTCAGCCAAGCAATTGGCACTCATCTGTGCTTCTGCGCAAGGAGCTCGTTTATGTTCCCAGTTCAGAAGACTTGGTCTTTGGTAGTTACTGGACCCCAGCATTCCTTTCACTGGTTATCAGGGAATGCAGAGCTCTGTTTTCTCCTGATACAAGCATCATTACACTGAACCTCTGAGCCTGCTGTTGTCCTTTGGCTACATAGAAGCTTGTCAGTTTGGGAAGCGGCGGGCTGAGTTCAGGCCAGACCTGTAAGTTTACTCCTTTCCTATGCAGCAGGAAGCAGCTAGGGTTTCATGGAGGTAAGGGAGTGGATTTCCCCTGGACATTTGTAGATCTAGAAGTGGGGCATGCACCAGGAATCTGTGGGAGAGGATTTGTGGAAACAGAGCCTTGCTGAGGTTACAGAGGTTCACTCTCTGTACGCCAGGTCCCAGTCTCTGAAGTGTTGGTATTGATGTTACCTTCTACTTGCTGGCTAGCAGGTTTAGCAGCTTTCCTCATGACTTTTGCATTTGCCCTGTTCAAGAAATTCTGGATTTGTCTTTTATAAACTGGCCTTGAGGCATTTGAAATGAA
Source organism: Crocodylus porosus (assembly GCF_001723895.1). Taxonomy (NCBI): domain Eukaryota; kingdom Metazoa; phylum Chordata; order Crocodylia; family Crocodylidae; genus Crocodylus; species Crocodylus porosus. Next base: position 871,483 of record NW_017728911.1, on the reverse strand, counting down.
GGTTACATCTGCTGCAGGCAGTATCCAGCAAATGAATGTTGGGGGTGAATCTTGCTGTGCAGAAATAAGCACCAGACCATACTTTTTTTATCCACACATCACATTGAGCTGAGGATCTCCAAATAGTCTTCCTGATGACAGATAATTTGTGTCCTGCTTCTAGACAAATGAGAGAAACCATGGCTAGTGCTTTTCACCTAGCATTTTTGGTCTAAGCAGGAATTGGGAAACAGAGTGAGAACCCTGAGTCACAAACATTAGCTGTAACAGGGTTATGGGAATGGGAGAAGTTAGTTAACAATTAGTCACTTCAGAAACGCGGGAAGATTAGGACATTTAAGGCCCTCTGACATCTGCTCTTCTGTTGTTGTGGAGGGGTTAACTGCATGGGACTGCTGCTCCCTTTCTGCCTATTCCCTCAAGCTGGGCTCTTGCAGCTGCTCTTCCTGAAGCTCTCTTCGTTATCTTGAATGATCATTAAAGCTGAACCTAAACTCATATTTCCATCAGCAGGCGTATGCTGCTGTCACTTGGCCAGATGTTGCTTGTGTAAAGCTCCCAGCCTCGCAAGCAGATGTTACAAAACACACCTACAACTTTTGTGTAACTTTGCAGCTGGAGTTCACCTCACTGTGGCAACTTTAAGTGCATCCAGTGATCCACGGTGAAATAAGCTATTTTTTCTCATCAGCTATGTGTAAGGATTGGGCCTAGGTTGGGCCTGACTCCCCTGGTCCATTTTTTTCATATAGGCTTGGCTTAGGACTGAGTGGTATAATGGCTTCAGACATGGAGCTGATTAGAATGGAAATGGTTCTATGTTGGACTTGTGTCAAGAGCTGAAGTAGCTGGGAGGGAAGGAACCTGTGTGGCGAATCACCTGACAGTCCATGTCCCAGGGGATCCTGACTTACAGTGGTAGTTTTTGTTTCATGCTTGTGCTTGGGTCAGGAAACTTCAACTGTCCTTGTCCACTGTGTCCCCACCCCTGTGCTCTGCATACTTATGTGCTTGGAAGATTTCATTGGATTCATGGGCAGCTGGGCATTGAATCTGGCTTTCCCACCACATCTGAGGAAGGCAGGAGCAGCAGTGCTGAAAATGGCCTTTGGGGGATTCCTCCTTTATCAGCTAGTGTGGCTGGTGGGGGGCAGGAAATGGCCTGCAGGGTTAGGAGCCTTGATTGTGAATGTGGCATGTGCTTGCAAGAGTGAAAATACAGTGAGGGTGTGAGAACCAGCTGTGCTGCTGACTGCCCTGTCTATGCCAGGGTCATAGGATCAGACTGGGGAAAACGAGGTACACTTGCTTTGAGGGGCTGGGGTGGTACTTTTGAAAACATTTGTCTAGTGGCCACTTTCTAGCCATGTGAAGCAGCCTTCATTCCCCCCTACTTTTCCTTTTTAGTCTGCTTGAGCCATAGTCTGGTTTCTCTGTATGGGTTTGCATGACCAGAGAGAGAAACGTTGCCTCTCGGTTCAGAAAATCCTTCTGCTCTTGTGTTATGGCCTTGGAGTCCAGCAGTGTGGTCTCTCTGTGTTAGATCTGTTCTGTCTGTGGTACTTGTGTGACCTCTATCACTGTAGTACCTGAGCACCAGCTTTAATGCATTTACCCAGCAAGGCAGGGATTACACAGCTGGGGAGAAAGGCTAAGTAATCTCCACATCCTGGGCTAGTGCTGTAACAACTGGCCTATCTTCCTCTCTGGCTATCTGCAGCATCCTGACCCATACCTGAAAGTCCAAAAGAAATCTGGGTTTGGGATTCTGCAGGCGTGTTGTGTAAACCCCATTGCTCCCCTTATTTGGGACAGCAGGGAATCAATGTCCAGCTGGGGTTGCAAGACCCAGTGGCAAAGAGTGAACAGTCCCTCGTGCACATTATGGAGCAGGGGAGCCGGAGATGTTGATGTCTGGAGGACATGGACTGTAGTTTAAAAGACCTTAAGTGTCCAGCTTCTGCTCTGGCAAAGAAAGCTGTTCCAGTCTGACCCACTGTGCTGTGGTCTGCCCAAGCCTGCGGAGAGACCCTGTCGCTCTGCTGTTTTTCCAAAGCTGCAGCAGCATGAAATTACTGAGACTGCTTGGTTTTTTTGCTGCTGTGCAGACTCCTGTGGGCAGCAGGGAAACAGGCAAGAACTGGGAACTCCTGCTCTTTTATATTGGCAAGGTGGAGAGCCAGGGGAGGGGAGAGCATGAAGGGAGGCTGGAAGGGGGGATGATCCATGAGGCCACCCACTTCAGTGGCAGCCAGAGGGCTAAGGGAGAATCACTGCCTTTCTCCCACCCATGCTGCTTCCATCCCACCCCCTGGGGTGGGGAAGAGACAGAATCAAGCTCCTCATTTTTTTTTCTGGAGCCAAATGGGTTTCACATTCATCAGCCCCCTGTTAGGAAAATGGAGCTTCTTGAGCAGCAGCAGCTGAGAACCTTGCCAAGGAACAGAAGGTCTCCATGTGCCACAGCCTCTCTCCTGAGCTGAGGCACTGCAGCTCTTTCCTCGCAGCTCCTGGGCACCTTGTAAAATGTTCAAGCGTAGATTGCTTCACACAGCTCTGTGATTCTTCAAAGAGAGTGATGGCACCAGTCTCCCCGCTCCCCCTGAATCAGCTGAGCAACGGTCATTTTCACTACACTGCTTATTTCCCTTCCCTCCCTCCTTCTCCCCGCTTCCATCAGGTTTCAGCTCCTCCTTTCCCATCAGTTCCTAGTGTTTCTTTTGCCCCCCTCCCACTCATCCCTTCTCTCCTGCCTCACCAATCTGTGCAGCTCTGCAGCCCACCTGCTTGTCCTGCCACATTATCCTTTTCTTTTGCAGCTATCGGTTCAGACCGTGCCTCGGAGGCATTCCGTGGCTCCTGCCGCTTGCCTATTTTTAGTCTATAGTAATTCAATGAACATGTGCAAAAATCCTTCCCTGCCTGGCTCTGCCGGCTGCCGCTTGGTTCCTGCTGTCATTTCCGACGGCTCCTGCAGCGTGCCCTGCGCTCCTGTCATGCACGGTTCAGGTCCTCTTGTTTCCTTTGGTCGATTCCAGTCGTCTCTGTAGCGTTGCCATAGTGTGTGTCTAGCAGAACCTACCTTACCTATTAAGCCCACTTTAATCACTCCAGCCTGAAGACTGTCACAAAGAGCAGGAGCAGGAGGGCAGCTCCACCTGCTTTCTGCATGAATTGTTTTTCAGGTACTTGAGTAGGGTGGAATAGGATCACAATTGTGTACCTAAGTCCATGAAGGCACCTACTAGCTGGATTAAGGTCTGGCCCTTGGTGTATAAGAACTAACTAGTGCCTCTGCGAGGGAGTGTCCCCATTCTGCTCCTGACCCCCTCCCATTCTCTATGGTGATGAGATTTAACAGCAGCACTTATAATTATAGCTTTAGGATTAGGGCCGACCTGGCTGTTGTGATGGCTGAGGCCAGGACTTGCATGGTGTACTCAGAGGCATCTAGCATTTGTTCTTGACCCAAGATGTTCACAGCGGGCTAGGTAAAAACATTGGCTGTGAAGGATGCGATGACCCAGCAAAAAAGGAGGTGTGATTGACTCCTGGCTAGGCAGATCTGTGCTCGTTTCAGCCTAGCTAGCACAGGTGAGGTTAGCAGCCACAGGGACATCAGCCCCCACTAGCAATCACAGTCCACACTGAGGTGGCAGAGAGAGCTTGTGCTGTGGCTGCTAACCTGTGCTGCTCTCTTGTTGCTCCCAATCAACCTTCATTTTGGTGCTCAGATGTACTGCTCTCTTGCTCCTGTGTGGTGGGATTGAGCAGTAGTGCTCCCTCTCCTCTTCCTTTCATTTTCATCATTCCTTTTCCCTCCTCCCTCTAGTCTTGGTTTTTCTCTCTTCCCTCGTGGATAACTGTGTGCTGCTGCCCAGAGCCTGGCTGAAGCAGCAAAGACAAATGTGTGTGTGTTGCCACTTTCTCTACTGCTTGAGAAGGGCTCTGGGCTGAAGGAGCATCAGTACTACCTGTTCTTGGCTGCCAGGAGCCCCTCACCCTAGGATAGTGCTTCGTTGTACAAAGTGATGTCTCAAGCGAAAGTTCATAGCCTGAAATATGAGCCTCATAGCCACATCCAGGAAGTGTGTGGTGGGCCTAACATGGAGCAGGGTACGTTGCAGCATGTGAATCTGGTGTTTCAGCTGAATGCACTGCTGCCTGTGCAGAGTGGATGGATTCGTGCTGTTTTCTGCACAGATACAGCCTTGTCTAAACCAGATTGGTAATGTCAGGTGCGGGGAATTGGAAGGGCCTTGCCGCCTTTACTGAATCAGGCCGATTCATTCAGGAGTTTGTTCAGGGGGTTGGGGGAGTGAGTCTCCTTGCCTGCTAAGCAACTTGCTGTATGCACCTGGGCAGGCACTTCAAAATGAGGCTGAAATGGAGAGGAGCTTCCTAGTCAGCATTGTGCCAGCCTGCTTCTCTGCTGAGAGGACCAGCCAAATCCCTCCTCTTGTGGCAGTTACCCGGGCTTGGCAGGTACAGGATGATGCTTGCTGCTGGTTGAGTGCAGACTTCCTGAAGGCGTTGCCTTGGGCGTTCCCAGCACGCACTTGTGAGTTTTGACACATACCTTTCCCTGATGAATTCCTGAGGTAACTAAGTATTGGCCACCGGTGTAAGACAGTGATGTGCTATGTTCCCAGGGAGTCTGGGAGGGGGTGTAAAGCTCTTATCTGTTGTTTGACAAGTCCCTGGCAAATTGAATTTGTGTTGAATGTGCCCCTTGAAGTCCCATGGTAATTGCTCTGACATAGGCCTTTTTGCAAAAACACTGTTCGCTCACAGCCCTGCAGCTCCCTGCTGAGTGTTGCTGACGTGCCCCTTTCCCAGTCTGAACAGATTAATGCCGTTTCCTGCAAGCTGGGGAGAGTGAATTTGTTGCACATCCAGTAGCCATCCTGTAGCCGTCCTGCTGTCCATCAAAGTCATGAGCTGTCAGCTAGAAAAGACTTTGTATATTATGGCTCATCTCCAAGTAGCCTGGGGTAGCCCTGTTCATGATACCCCTCTGGGAAGGAGGACCACGCACAGCAGTGGAGCACATGTTTGCTAGTCCTCCTTCATCTTGTGGGCAGAGGGCTGCTTTTCAAAGGCTTGTGTGACACCCACTGTGTGGAGTACCAGCCAGGGGGCAGAGGGTGTAAAAGTCTAGGTCAGCCCTCCCAGGATGTGAACCACAGGGTCCAGGGAGTCTGATGCTGTTTAGGGGGATGCTTCTGCCATTCACCCATCTGCTCTGCCTGGAGCTGACAGAGCAGTCTTCTGGTCAGAGATGTGAGTTTTCTGGAAAATTTTCGAATTCAAAATTTTCCGGAACATTTTCCAATGCCCTAAATAGAGCATAATCTGATTTAGCATGTTCATTTGACTTCTATGTAATAAACAAAACTAAAAAAAGTACCCCAGTGTTAATGTTATGTCCCAATAGCCACAAGTATTTGAACTGAAATATTTGATTAGGAAAAAAATTAAATACAGCACACTTAATGTGGTTTAAATGTTATATTCAAACAAATTCAAAGCTTTACATGGAAAGAAATTATTTTTATTGGAATACTTGTAAAAATGTAAAGACAATACACAATAGCATGTACTTCCTTTACATTGTTCGTTTAAATTTAAGAAAAAAAATGAAGGCACTGAAAACTGTTGAGACAGTAATTTTATCACACCCGAAGAACTGTGCATGGTATCTTGTGTTTTGTTTTTGATTTGACCTGCACAGTCAATTAGGTGAATTCATAACTTGATTTTTGGTTTGGATAATGATGTGAGTGTATTTACCCTCTTGTTTACAAATCAGTACAACATGAATGTACTCTCTAACACACTTCCTACAATTAATCACCTGAAAAACATTAATTACAACTTTGAAACTGCCAAGCTTGCCTAATACTGTATTGGCATCCATTCATGGTTCCTAATGAATTTTATGAAACAAAGTTTTAGAAATGGAAAATTTCCCACAGAAAAATAAAGCACTGGAAATTTTTCCGGAAAATGTTCTGGTTTGGAAAATTTTCCTCCCTGCATTTTTGCCTCCTGTCAGAGCTGCTCCATGAGTGGGAAGAAAACGTTCTCCAGCAGGGGAAATGAGGCCACCAAACATCTGTTGAGCACAAACCTCCAAAGTCCAGTGGAAACTGTTGGCTCCTTTGCATCGCTGTGGCTTTGGCTGTGTCAGAGCCTGGTCTGTGGCTTGCACTTCTCTCACCTGTTGTTGGGCTTGCAGGAAGGTAGCAGCCTGTCACATCAGCGCTCCCCCACTGGGGATACCTCTTGGAGTGTCTGCCTCCTCTCCATACCTGCCTTCCTGCCTACCTGCTTGCCTACCTCCCTCCGATGGGGAATGTGTTGTGTTAAATGCCTTTCATGGGAGCAGCTGTCTTGGCAGTTTCTCTAATTCTGTTAGGTGTGATTCTGATCTGCAGGAGCCATTAGCAGATCTAATTATACCAGAAAGCAACACTAGGCTTGCAGCCTCATTAGCTGCTGGGTTTCCTTTTCCCTCACCGTAATTCCTATCACCTGGAGCGAAGTGCACTAGCTGAACAGGACTTGTCACCTGGAGGTGACAGGACACAGCAAAGCCCACTCCTGAGATGGACCACTCCAGCACCATGGTGACTCACTGTGGAAACATCTCAGCCAGTAGCAGCAGCATTTGGAGCCCAAACAAGCTATTGTCTGACATGCAAACCTTCATAGCAACAAGGATCACCGCATGGCAACAGCAGCAGCTGCACAAAAGGAGCGTCAGAAGCATAGTTCTTCAAGTCCCTCTCCCCAGCATGGTGGCGGGGGGAGTGTGCAGGCAGGATTGAGGGTGGCCATGGCTGAGAGAAGCAGGGGGATTTGCCTTCTCCCATGGGGCCCTTATTTAATTTGGACCGCAGTTCTTCAAATAGCGTGTCTGGGATTTGGAGTGACTCTTTCCCTTATAGGACCTCTTATGGCAGGGACCTGGGTGCTTTAGGGACCAGCAGTACATGCCACTGCAGTAATTCACTCACACACACCTACTCGCACATGCAGCATGCACTCACACAAAACAGTGTAAACCTGTGAACCATTTCCCAAATCAAATGGGGATGAGAGGTAAGAAATTGCTCACTGTAATCCTCTCCCTTGTTTTCAGACTGTGCCCCTATAAGTCCCCCACAACCCTCCCTCCTCAAGTGCATCCACTGCCTTTCCCCTTCTCTGCTGTGTCAAGTCAATTTTTTTCTTGTGCTGGCATTCAGAGCTCAGTGTTATGCTGTCCCCTGGTTCATAATGTAGCCTCCCACTCTCTGCCTGTTCCTGGGCTGCTCTCCCCTCTGCATGCAGTGTGTGGGCTCCTGCCTTCTTCTCACTGTGATCCCTCCCAGTGACCTGCTGGTTGCACAAAGCCTACAAGATGCCAACAGATGGAATTGTGATACTTGTGACTGGAAAGGCCATGCAGACCGGTTTAGGAACAGGAGGCAAGGCAGAGCTGTAAAAGGAGGGTGGAGACAGAAGACTTCACATATTGACCTCCCTGACTTGCTCAGGCTGTGTGATGTATGTGTGTGAGATCTGTGCATGCTTCTTCTGTCCTTTATTTTTGTCCTCTTAGACTGTGAGCTCTGGAGGGCTGAGAGCAGATTTGGGGCAGCTTGAGGAGTCTGTCAGTGTGCCTGGTAGCCTCGGCAGTGGAAGCTGCCACATTCCTTTGCCTGCACGGCTGCTGCTGTGGGAAGGATACTGTGGGCCCTGCTCTGAAGCCACCCTGTCATGGCTGCAAGGTGCAGCCATTGGGTCTGGTCAGGAGGAACAGTTGCTGTTCTCTCTGTGGGTCTCCAGGCTGTTTAGGGCCTCCATCTTTGAAAATACTCCCACTTCATGATGCATCCCCGTTGTTTAAAGATCTAGGGCTTGGGAGCTTCATCCAGAAGTATGGGTGCTCTCTGACCCTGGTGCTTTCTGTAGAGATTGCTCTGCCCCGGACAGCTGCTGGGAGGCAGGATGGTAATTGACCCTTGTTGTCTGGTGGATGTTGAGACCTGCTTCTGTCCTGAGCTGGCCCCAGTGCTTCAGGGAATCATTGGCAGAGCTGGGAATGCATCCAGTGTCTTCTGACTGCCAGTCCAGTGCCCTGTCCCCTACACTGCTTTGCCTCTGAACAGATTCTCTGGAGGAAGCAGGGGAAAAGCATGACCCGAGCTCCTGCAGAGCTGGGAGATCACTGACTCATGCTGAAAAAAGGTAGAACTGGCTTGACTTTTCGGCTGCTTTCCTCCTGCCCTCTGGAGACCCCTCTCTTTGGCCCTTCTCCATGAAGAAAAATGGGGAATGACAAAAGCCAAGCAACACAGTTCCTCAGGACAGAGCTGGTGACTCCTTGCTAAGATAGATGGCAACCCTCTGCTCCCTTCCCATTGGCTGGGTGCAGCCAGCAATCTTAGCTGGGGATGTTCAGACAGTTGCTTTTTCCAAGCTGTGAAATGAGGTCTGTGCTAAGTGAGAACCAGCCTCCAGGGGCCGATCCATCAATGTCGTCTCGCTCCCAGAAATCTGCAACCCCAGGCAAAGGGGACAGCCAGCTTCAGAGGCTCAGGTGACCTGGAGATCGATCCTGCGCTCCAAAGATCATTGGAGGCAAATGGAACAATTCTCCAGGCGGGTGTTGAGACAGCCTAAGCTGTCAGCACTCTTATCTGTGAGCCAGCGGGGCTCGGTGCTGGAGCGCAGCTCTAATTAGTGAGCTAACGGCGGGGATGAATAAGACTCGCTCTGGTGCTCCTCTGGCTGTGATGACCCCCTCCTGCAGCACATCCTCCAGGCATGTAAACAAAACCCTCGCTCTTCTGTTCAGCTCTGCTGGGCCAGCCACACCAGCAAAGGCTCTGCTCCACTATGGTGATAGGCAGGGCCCCTAATTTCTATCTTCTCTGGAAAAAGCTGGTGATGCTTTCTAAACATGTTCTCTGTTCACCTGCTGTCTCACTCCTGTGTTCTACTGCTTCCTTCCCTGCTGCTTCCCCCTGGGTCCTGCTGCCACCTTAGCCTCCTCACCCCTTGCCCTCTGCTCCTTCTTCCATCTCCCTGTCTCCTCTCATTCCTGATGCAGGCAAGTCACTATCCCTACTAGCTCACAGAGGTTCTTCAAGGCCCTTAAATGGTAGTTTTCCTTGTGGACTCCCTTTCCTTCCTTCAGGCTTTGTCTCAATGTCTCCAGGATGCCTCACTAATAATCTTGAGTGGCTGTGAGAATTTCAAGGCATGCTATACCTCAGGCTCCTTTCTGGCCTCTGGGCAAACTCCCCACATGTTTAGGCACAAGCCCTGGTCTTTCTTGGAAATAAGATCTTGTGACTCTCACTCATACCATGTATTCCTTTGTAGGCCCAGCTGGCTCTGGGCACCTGCTTCATCACCTCCCTGGGGGAGCCTTACCTAACAACAGTGACTGAGCCTGCTTAAAACCCAGTACAGTACATCCTCAGTTATCTGAACCACTTTGAAAAGCACCAGCCAAAATACTGTTCAGTAGCTGAATCTGTTCAGCCACCATAGCATCTGGTGAGGAATTACATATGGGAACACATGATGCATTAGATAAAACTGCTATTATACTGTACCAACTATTATAAGCTACTGTGTCTGACTTAAGAGCAGAGGTACAGGACTGTATTGAATACCACCTAAACAGGGGAACAGTTTTACTGCACAGTGCCAGAAGTTACAGGTTAGTAAACCGGAATTGGCATTTGGGGAAGGCCTCCCTAACAGAAGATGTGCCTTAGTTTTGTTGTACTATGGTAGCTGAAGTGAAGCACTGGTGGGACAGAGGGTAAAAACACCCACCAGCCAACATACCCCTTGGGTCCTACCTGCGATAGCCTGTGACTTGAGCTGCTTCTGCAGCTACGGGACAAGAACAGATGAGTTTATATGCTCCTCAGGGGTGCGTGTCCTCCTTGGAGTCTTTTGAGTTTGCCAGTCACTTCTTTGATCCCCCGTGTCTGAAGCATGTGGTGTCACATAGGGAAAGAGGTCTGGAGCCATTATCTTGAAGGCTTGTGAGTGGAAGCTCTAGGTGACTATAAGAGAAGGTCTCTGCCTTTTTCTTGTGGGTGGGCAGGCTGTGTGCTACCCCTGTTAGGTCTCTGGAGCAAACTGCCCTTCCCACCTTATGATATAGTCATACCAGGCTAGTGACAGATCCAGATGCACTGTTCAGTATTGAAGAGTCCTCCCCACCCCGCATCTGTGTCGCAGCTGTTGGGTTTCCTCTGCGTCCTGCAGGGCAGTGTCCAGCACTGTGTTAGAGGGAGCCAAGCAGGTGCTAGTGTTAAACTGAACTGCCCCTTGGGTCCACTCCCAGCTTAATAGTCTGGCTAAGTGTCTGTGCCCCAGTTGGGCAAGAGGTTGCATTAGATGCTCTAACACAGTAGGGTGCTTGGACTTTAACACTACAGGCTGCCTGGGCAGATCTCCATGAGTCTGAGGCCTGCTCCATTGTTGTATGTAAACATGTTTGTCCCCTCCTACCCCCATGCATGAAGCCATAACCACATTAACTAGTATTGTCCCTGATACCTGGGTAGCAGCTGCTTGTTGGCTGAATTTGTCAGCAGCCTAGCTAAAACGGCTGCTGCAGAGCCCTTAAAGAGCTGGAGAAGGGCTCTGGCTTGTAGATCAGAGGGGTGCCCGGGACTGAATTCTTTGCCTCCTTAAGGTTGTCTGGGCTCCCTTGGTTGTGAGAGAACGCTGCCTACCTTAAAACCAATGCATCTGCAGGAACCTAACGTCATCCAGGTTGGATCGATTCTTGTTATGCAGCTGGATGGTGATGGTGGTGGTGGGTGCCCTGTCGCAGGAACATGTCTCTTTGGCAGCACTGTCTCACTGCCAGTTCAATTGCCACCTTGGAGGCTCCATCCGGCTGTGTGCACAGGTTGCCTGGGAAACCTATCTGCTGTCACTGCTAATAAATCCTCACTGAGGCAGGTGGGGAATGAGACAGCTGAATGGGTCCGAGGAACTTTGTTTAATAGAAGTTTTAGGAGGTCCAGTGGACAGGCTGGTCTGCACTTTCCTTCCCACAGGATCAGGTGCTAGAGGAGCTCTTGGTTGTCTCCAAGAGCCTGTAATGGTACCCAGGCACTTGCATCCAAGTGAGACAGAGATAAAGCAGGGGCACTCAAGGGCAAAGTGTTAGACGCTAGTGTTTCTCCCCATGGGCCTAAAACACAGCTGTCTTTGGCCTGGAGCATAGTAGCAATGCCAGTGCCCTGCAGCTCCCTGCTCATGTGGATCTCACAGTGGGGGATTCTTCCTGCCCCAGGCATGTGGAGTCTGAAGGAGGATGAATGTCTGTCTTATCCAGATTTCAGGAGGATCAGGTAGACCAGTCCCAGAGTGAAGCTGCAGCAGAGGAGTAATGCTTCAGCTCTTACAGCTCAACCTTAGTAGGTTTCTCCTGCATAGCCCTTTCCTCCTCTCCATCTTCACTGCTTCCAGGGGCAGTGGCGTCTTCCCTTGATGCGCCTCTGTTGATGGACTTAGGAAGAGCTGAAACATCCCCATGTAGGGGGAGTAGCCCCTTAAGCACTTCTGCCAGGTCCTGTTTTCCAGCACCAGGGACAACCAGAATCGTTGTGCTACCTCCAGGTTTGTTCCCAGTCTACTGCTTTTTAAGGGTCCTTGCTCTGAACCCATCCTCCCTGTTCTGAGGGCCCGTGGGTGTCCAGGCAAGGCTGATGTGCCCTCTGGGAGTCTCAGAGTACCATTCTCCATCTCCCCGGGTTGCAGGGTATGCTCTGCTGGTACATGCAGCCTCTTGCCCTATGTGTTCCCAGCTAGACACAGAGCCAAGTCTTTTCCACCTGACCTTAAATTGGCTGGCTCTGGGGAGTCTGGGTCTTGCAGGACTGGAGATGTGCATCCTTACTTCCCCCTCAACAAAGCTCACCTGTCTGATGGGTGGGTTGGTCCTTGAGGTGGCAGGTCTGTAGGGGGAAGGAATGCTGTGTCTTTTTCAAACCCAGCTTTTCAGAGACACTTGCTCTGCTCTGATATAGGTCTCCACCCACTCCCCGCACCTCCGCTGAACATGCCACAGCCCTGTTCCTGAACAGCGTGTAATAAAGTCGGGGAGCTCCTACTCCACACAGCTGCCATCTGCCATCAGCACTGCCACAGCAACCACAGGGAAGCGGCACATGGTACCTGTCTCCCTAAGGTGTGCTAGGAATGCCCCTCCCTGCTGGGTGGAAGTGACAGTGCCAGTTAGTCCAGGACACTTCTCATTCCTGGCCACTCTGGCCTGGTTATGCTTGCTCAGTCTTGGTCCTGGTAGGCCAAGCACTGTCTTGCCATTGTTGCTGATGGGTTAAAAAGCCACTTAGAAGCCCTCCCCATAGTTTAAATTACCCTGTGCTGTTGCTGAAGGATTAGGATGGGATTCTGTGCAATTGGTTGCAGTGGGTTAAATATAGGCTGTGTGGTGGCAGGTTTCCATCCTGCTGTCTGCCAGGCTGCTGTTGTGGAGGGGAAGGAGGTGTCTGGTAGTTATCCCCACCTGTGCCAAAGGATTGCTTCAGCTCTTCATCTCCCTCCCACGATGATGACAGTGGGGAAAATGCCGGAAGGCCCTCTGCCTCGGTGGCCTGGGGCTTGAGCCTCTGACACCCTGCCACACAACCATCCATAGGAGGCCAGTGTGGGCAGCGTGTGCTCAGGCTCCTAACAGTGAGCTTTCTCTCAAGAGACATTTGAAGCGCCATGTGCTGCACAGCCACTCCTGGCAAGGATGGAGGAGGGTGCTAGAAGGTAGAGACTGAATGAAAGGAGCAGCTCAGCTCTCTTGGGTGATGGAGTGGAGGCTGGTGGGTTGAGGCACACAAAACTGCTTTTGGGGCCAGGTTGTTGAATCCAGCAGGAGGAGATTCATCTAAATGCACTGCCCCCAAGATGGGCAGAAATCTTCACACTGTCCAAACTCCCTCTTCCCAAAGACTGTTCCTGCCTTCATGAATGGCCCATGAACATGGAGGTAGTGAGCTGTTTCCCTGTATGCAGACAGTCCCAAATCAGGATGCCAGAGGGAGGCCATGATAGAGGGAAGGGAGCCAGTCTGCTTCCTGGCGTGGCCCCTTCCTATGGATCACGAGAAGATTTAGGTCTTGAGCTTTTGTAAGCTTGGGGGTTTCAGTGACCAGATGTCACTGTCTGGTTTTTCTCGGTATTTAGGTTTCCTGGTGCCTTTTAACTGTGATGAGGCTTTACATGCTCAGGTGCCAGCCACACTAAGACTGGTGGTGTTTATCCTAGTTTTATACACTGCTGCAAATTATACTGGTGTGTGCGGCAAAGAAATGCCCAGCTCTCACTGGTGGAGAGGGGAAGGATGCTGCAGGGAGCACTATTACAGGACTGTGCCACTAGGTAGCAGGGGAGCATGTAATTGTATTGAGCAGATCGCTATCCCAGAATCACTGCAGACACACAGAACTTACCCCAGGGTAAGTTACACCAGGGCATTTTCTAATAAGTTATATCAGCGTAGGTGCATTTTGTCTGCTCTTTTTTAATACAGCAGTGCTAGCATGTCCTGTACCTGGATCTGCTGTCTGGTGGTGCTGTGTTGATATATTGTGTATTGATATCCGGAGTAGACTTTCAGCAGTAAACAGTTAGGGGACAGTGGCAGGCCTCAGGTCATGCTTTAGGAATTTACTTCTGCAGACCTCGTGCACAACACCCTGCCTGAACTAACGTGGAGGGAATTTGAGCCTCCCAGGCATCATTCCACCCTCATATGCCATATACTTATATTTCACTAGCTCAGGTCAATGGAACTAGATGGGTTAGTTTCCCTCTCTGATTTGCAAGGCTACTACAGCATTTTTTTCCCAGCCTCTTATACCCCAAATACCAGCCCCCTTCCATTGAGCATTGTAGGGAGGCTCAGGGTTACTGAGAAAGACCCCTGCCATAGCACCATGCTGTTGTGTTTGTAGGTCTCTCTGTGGCTCACCTCATCATACTGGAGCACCTCAAACACACATCAGTGTATCCTTGAAATTCTCCTGTGAACTGGGGAAGTAGCCATTTCATCTAGCCAGTGAGGAAGAGAGGAACTTGCCTGAGCTCAGGCAGCAATCTCTGATCGCTGCGGTCAGATCTTCAGGGTTCCAGCCCGGCGCTGTAAGCACCTCTCTGTACAGGCTACTGCTGGGTAAATTGTCAACATTTTGGGGAGAGGGGAAACATTTAAAATAGGGGTAATAATTGATCATTCCCATTGAAGTCACCCCCCTTCTTGCTCCCACAGCAGGGGGCCTGCCATTTTTAAAAGTAAACTTGCATCTTGGCCCTCTGCTCTGCGACTCTCTCGATTCCATGTATTATTTCTCAAAAGTCTGCAGCTGTCTGCTGGCATGTTACAACTGGGGAAATACGGACCAAGATTTATAAGCGTGCTCCAGGCACAGCTGTTCCGGACTCCCTGAGCTCCATTCATCTTCTGATGCCATGCCGCTATATATCTAGCCGCACTCATCTGCCCTTGTAAATGAGATTTCTATCTCCCAAGTTTTACCTTGTTCAGATAAATGCACTCTGTTCAATGGACTCTGCTCCTATTTGAATTAGTTATGCAGTAATCAGAGCAGTCCATCGCTGGGAGGAAATATCCACTTGAGTTCACTCTGCTAATGGCCCGAGATTATTTAGTGTAATTGCTTTCTTATGGAGGTACTTGTAGCCTGCTGGCCACAAGAGACCTAAGAAGGTGCTAGCATTGAAGCAGGCTTCCAGAAGGAGAATGATGTTGGCAGCTACCCGCGCCCAGATGCTGCATGGGGGTGGGGAGAGGTGGGAGAGTGGCGGGAGGCAAGCCTGTTAACTGAAGCGAAGGACGGGCAGTTCCCATGACCCATGGCATTTTCTTGTTCTGCTAATGATCTGCTTCCAACAGCACCATTCAGCCAGGGCTCTCGAGGCACTGGAAGGAGCTTAATCAGGCTTCACTATTGGTAGTAGCTGTTTCCACTCTATGCTTGGGGAGATTTCCTTATGTGGAGCCAAGGCTAGAAAGTCCAGTCTCATGCCCATATCCTTGCCCTCACAGCTGCTCTGTCTGGACTTGGCCTGGGGAGGGTGAGTTGTTTCATAGCTTCTGTCCACCTTCCTCTTCTGTAGTCTACAAACTGAATCTTCAGGCCGGTTGGCAACCCCCTGATTAGCTGTCGGGAGCCCTGGATTCGGGTTGCTGGTGCTCAGGCTCTTTGGCTGTGGGATGCGGTTCAGACTGCCTGCATCCTGGCTACTATGTGGCGGTGCACTGGAGTGGAAAAGGCTCATGGCATTGGACATAGCTACTTTGCACTTCCAAGGTGGGTGGAGCAGGGCATTGGAGAGAGGGAGACCGGCTACTTGTTTGTATTTTGTGGGCTGTTAGGCAAGGGCTGGTGATTGCAGACTGTGCTGGAGGGGGACAAGCATCATGTGCAGTGGGTATTGCTGGGGTGACAGACTCTCCCCTCCTGCAGGGTCGGTTGGGGAGTGGCCTGGTGTCAGACAGCTGCTGACCAGGCAGGGTTTCTTGCTTGGGTGCAGGGAGCTGTCTGCAAGAAGTTGCTCCCCCTCTCCATCAGCTTTGCCTGCCTTGTGGAGAGAGTCGTGTGGAAATGCTTTGTGGCCAGGCCATCGGGAGAACATGGTGTCTCCACATAACCAGCTATGTCAAGCCAGGGTGGCTAGGCTGGACTATGTGTGGGGCAGCCTGCTGCTCTGATCCCTGGTCACAGTACACGGGCTGAGGAAGGGGAAGATGCGCTGAGGCTGAATTTCATGGCAGAGCCCGACATCTAGTGGCCAAGAGGCAGTATATGCACAAGGGATTTAGAGCACCTCTCCTGCATCCTGGAAGGGAGCCATGGTTCTCAACCTTTTCAGATTCGAGGTCCTCATCCTTCAACCAGAGGCACCCCTCATCCAACTTGTGATGCCCCTCAATAATGCCAGCTCTTAGTTTTCATGCGTTTTGTGCATACATAACAAGAGCAGAGCAGATTTTCTGCTGCAAAGAACTTGAAGCTCACAACGGGGCAGGTTTTTAACACTCTGGATTCCTATTTGAAGTGTCTGGGTTTATCTTGTGACTCTTGTTTGCTTACTTGACAATCCTAACATTGTGTCGGCCCCAGTGGTACCCTTGAATGGCTCTCAGGGCACCGCAAAGTGCTGGGACACTGGTTGAGAATTACTGCCCTACACCCTACCCTGAGATACATTAACTCTATGTTGCCAACTCCAAGAGGTCCAAAGCCACAAGGATCTTATAAATAGCAAGTGTTTGGCCTTTATGTTTGTACTGCGGGGCCTAAAGCTTTCAGACATTCTTTTTCAGCTTTTTTGTGTGGCCCAGAGGCCTAGAAAATGCAGTCTCACATATTCACATGACTCCAGGAGCTGGCGCTTATAAACCAAATGCCAAGACTAGCTCTCATAAGACTGGTGTTGGGATGGGAAACTTGGCAATGCAACGTGCCCTCTAGTGTGTCTTGCCATGGGGATGCTGGGAGCTTCACACGCTGGACTTCACGGAGGTGCCGTGTACTTGCTGAGGGGGCAACTTTACTTTATTGGGAAAGGAGAGCAGTTCTCCACGCTGGTGTCTGATGCAGCCATTCAGCCTCTTGGACTCCTCTGCCTCTGTGTCCATGGCCCCATTCCCTCTCCTTGGGTCCCCTCACCAGTACACATGCCCTCAATCCTGCTGACTTTGCACCCCACCCAGATGTGCCCATCTCCTTTCTCACCCACCTTTGGGCTGTGGCATTACTGTGTGAGGGACAGAAGAAAGTGAATAGGCTCTTGAGCCATTACTCCAGCCCCCTCAACTGGTTGGAGAGCTGCATCCCCCTCCAGCAGGCCTTCTGTTCTCCTTTCCCCCTGGCTCCAGTAGGCAGACGCTTGCTTCTCAATAGCCCAGATTTGGAATTGTGCCCCTCCGTTCAGCCCCTGCCCCCACATTACAGACATCTAGGCAGTGATGGGGCTTGCTGCCCTGGCCAGTGCACTATGAGGTTTGGGTTAGGACCCCACCCAGGGGTGCTGCCTCCAGGCTCTCCAGTGAGGCAGGAGCAAGGACCTGAGTGATGGATCTGGGTGATGTTCTTTAACTCCCCACTGGAAAGCCATGGCCCCTCCCCACGTGGGGCTGCGAGCGGAATGCCTGTTCCAGCAGGGCAGCGGGCAGCGTGTAACCTCTTCTCCTTGCTTTGCAGGTATGTTGGTGGTCAACGTGACCTGGAGGAATAAGACGTACGTGGGGACACTACTGGACTGCACACAGCATGACTGGGCGCCCCCCCGGTGAGTGTGTGGTGGAGACATGAAAGAAGCGGGTCCAGGCTGGTCCTGCAGCCTTGGCTGATGCATGGAGCAACGTGAGGAGTCCTGCTGTGTGAAGGCCCCAAGCCTGAAGTGGTAGCCTGCCCTCACCCCATGCACAGCTCTGGGAGACACGTGCCCCCCCCAGTGCTCCCCCAGGGGTGTGCACAGTGGCAGGAGCTGCCCCCCGCCCCCCGTTACCCCTGGATGAGCCTCTGGCAGGGCCAGGTGGCAGTTCCAGGAGCCTGGCTTGGCCTGCCGGATAGGTCCCTTTCTGGACCTCCGGGTTGACACAGCCTTGTGGAGGGCTGCCCAGGCTCCTTCCGCCCTGGCCCAGGTCAGCTGCCGCCTGGAGCGGTCGCTGGGCACCCACCCTGGGGCCCCACGTACCTGTCGGGACCCTTTGAGATGGCCCCGGCCTGCCCGGCCCTTGGGCAGGTCACCGGGGTGAAGCTGGATTTGTGCCTGGGCTCCTGGAACTCTTGCCTGGCCTGGCCCGCCAGATCAGTTCCCTTTCGGACTTCCAGGTTCACATAGCCTTGTGGCAGGCTGCCTGGGCCCCTGCTTCCCCCCACCCCGGGCCAGCCGCCACTCGGAGGGGTCGCTGGGCACCTGCCCCAACCCCACTTCCTCCCTCAGTCTGCCCACCTTCCCTCCTCGCCACAACAGACTAACCTGCTGGATGCTGCTCTCCAAAGCTGCCAGGCTGCGTATCGGCAGTCGGATCGGTATCAGCCAATATGGCTTGTTAATAATCATCTATCAGTCTCGGCCCAAAAAATCTTTATTGGTGCACACCTACTGCATTTCTGTTTTTCCCTAGAGAGTTCCAGCTTCCTCGCTTCCATGGCATGAGACAGAAACCCTTTGCCAAGCTCTGGCTGCCATTGCTGCCTTAGAGCCAAGTATAGCTGCTGCCTTCCTGCCCAGTGTGTAACCATGTGAGCTCCCTGCAGGCAGGGTAGGCCATGACCTGAAGTGTGAGAGGAGTGCTCAGGGCTATAGGGGGAAGGAGAGTGGAGCATAGACTCTGACCATTGAAATGGTCAGCAGAGAAAGTGCGTATTGGCACCCTATCTTCACAGGAACTCTGAACGCTGCTGCAGGAGCTGGGCCAGCCTCCAAGACCCCAGCATGTTCTCCGTTGCTGTGGCAAGGCTGCTTGCCAGGCAGCACTGCTCTCCTGAGCAGCTTATGCCCTCTGACTCCTGCAGCTCCCTAAGCCCTGTGCTGTCTTTTTTCTTAGGTTCTGCGACTCTCCCACCAGTGACCTGGAGATGCGGAATGGCCGGGGCAGAGGGAAGCGCATGCGTCCTAACAGCAACACGCCTGTGAATGAGACTGCCACTGCCTCGGACAGCAAAGGGACCAGCAGCAGCAGCAAGACCCGGGCAGGGGCCAACAGCAAAGGGCGCCGGGGCAGCCAGAACTCCTCGGACCACCGTACCCCGCCCAGCGGTGCTGGTGAGGATGTGAAGGCCAGCCCCTCCTCAGTGACCAAGAGGAAAAGCAAGCCCCTCTCTGACATGGAGCTGAACTCCAGCTCCGAGGACTCCAAAGGGAGCAAACGCATTCGCACCAACTCGATGGGCTCAGCTGCCATGCCCCCGGCTGGGGTCAAGGTGGAGCCTGCTGTCCTGGACAGGAATTGTCCCTCCCCTATCCTTATTGACTGCCCCCACCCAAACTGTAACAAGAAGTACAAGCACATCAATGGACTCAAGTACCACCAGGCGCACGCGCACACAGATGATGATAGCAAGCTGGAGGCAGACGTGGACAGTGAATATGGCGAGGAGCCTTCCCTTCACACGGACATTGGGAGCTGCAATGGGGCTCCTATCTCACAGAAGGGTTCTCTCTCGCCAGCTCGATCGGCCACCCCCAAAGTCCGGCTGATGGAACCCCACAGCCCTTCTCCATCCACCAAGTTCAGCACCAAGGTCCCCTGCAAGAAGAAGCTGGGAGGGGAAGGAGACACAGATCCTGGGGCCCTGTCCAACGATGGCTCTGAGGATGGCCCCTCGGTAGCCGATGAGACGAGTAACGATGGCTTCGACTCACTAGAGAAGAGGTGTGTTGAAAAGGACAAGTCAAAGAAGCCAGTCAGCACAAAGCCAGAGAAGATCCCTTCTAAAAGCTTAAAGTCTGCCAGACCCATCGCTCCTGCCATCCCCCCCCAGCAGATCTACACCTTCCAGACAGCCACCTTCACTGCAGCAAGCCCTGGCACCTCCACTGGCTTGACCACTACTGTGGTCCAGGCTATGCCTAACAGCCCCCAACTCAAACCCATCCAGCCAAAGCCAACAGTCATGGGAGAACCATTCACAGTCAACCCTTCCCTGACTCCTTCCAAGGATAAGAAGAAAAAGGACAAGAAAAAGAAAGAGTCCAAGGAAGTTGAAAACCCCCTGACTCCCGGGAAGGTCTGCAGGGCAGAGGAAGGAAAGAGCCCCTTCAGGGGGGAATCCAGCGACCTAGGGACCAAAAGCGAGGGGCTTCTGAATGGTTCATCTGACCCCCACCAGAGCCGGCTTGCCAGTATCAAGGCTGAGGCGGATAAAATCTACAGTTTCACGGACAATGCTCCAAGCCCATCCATTGGAGGCACAAGCAGACTGGAGAATGCCAACCCAGCCCAGCCTATGACACCACTGCATGTCGTCACCCAGAACGGGGCTGAGGCCAGCTCAGTGAAAACCAACAGCCCAGCCTATTCAGACATCTCGGATGCAGGAGAAGATGGGGAGGGTAAACTGGAGAGCGTGAAGGCTAAGGACCCTGAGCAGTTGATAAAAGAAGGTGCAAAGAAAGCACTCTTTCCTGCCCAGACCCAGAGCAAGGACTCCCCCTACTACCAGGGTTTTGAAACCTACTACTCCCCAGGCTACCCCCAGTCAAGTCCTGGGCCCATGAACCCCAGCAGTCAGGCGGCAGCAGAGACGCAGTCCCTAAAGATGAAAAAGGATGAGGAGCAAGAGAGCCCTGAGGTGAAGGTGAAGAGTGAAGGCAGTGAAGAGAAGAAGACGGAGCTGAGCAGCTCTAGCCAGCAGCCCTCTGTCATCCAACAACGACCCAACATGTACATGCAGTCCCTCTACTACAACCAGTATGCCTACGTGCCCCCCTATGGCTACAGTGACCAGGGCTACCATGCCCACTTGCTGAGCACCAACCCGGCTTACCGCCAGCAGTATGAAGAACAGCAGAAGCAGAGGCAGAACCTGGAGCAGCAGCAGCAGCGAGGGCTGGAGAAGAAAGCAGAGCTCAGCATGAAGGAGAGAGAGGTAGCCCTCAAGGAGGAGTGGAAGCAAAAGCCCTCCGTCCCGCCAACCCTCACCAAAGCCCCCAGCCTCACAGATCTGGTGAAATCTGGGCTGAGCAAGGCCAAGGAGCAGGGGGCTGCTGACACAGCCAAGTCTGTGATCATTCCCAAGCTGGAGGACTCCTCCAAGCTGCCCAGTCAGGTGGCAGAGGGACTCAAGGTGAAGCTAAGTGAGGCTGGCCACCTGGGGAAGGAGGCCACAGAGACGAAAGCTGGCTCTGAGTGCAGCCGGCAGGCGGAGGTGGACCCTGTTCTCTGGTACAGACAGGTAAGTGCTTGGCCTCCCAGCCAGGGAACCCACTTGGAGCAGCAAGGTCCCTGCAGCTCTTGCCTGGGCTTCTGGACAGGGCACAAGGGAGAGAACATCCATGTTCTGCTCCCTTCCCAGGCCCTCTCCTTCCTCCCAGCTGTTGTCAGAAGGAAGGCAGAGAGCTAGGG
The DNA here is from genome assembly GCF_001723895.1 of Crocodylus porosus. Lineage (NCBI taxonomy): Eukaryota > Metazoa > Chordata > Crocodylia > Crocodylidae > Crocodylus > Crocodylus porosus. The sequence goes on along the minus strand of NW_017728911.1, from coordinate 850,338 downwards.
ACCTAGCGTGGAGCTCTTTGCTACCACTCTATCAGACTTGGGCTGCTTCTGCCATTGTGTGGGCTCAGGACTGGGCTTGGTGGGGTTGCTCTCATCTCTCCTTGGCTGCAGGGTATAAGGTTCACTCCCCTCCAGCATCAGACTTTGTCTTAGGTGAAATTACACCAAGGACCCAGCCAGTGAAGGCACCTAAGAGTTGCTAACTCCACATCAGCAGAGCAGGCATGTTAGGGCAGTGGATAATGGTGAGTGCACAAGGTTTGGTGTCTGTACACCTTGAAATAGCAGTGGTTACCTGTGGTAGCATGGTGTCAGGCAGAAAGCAGGGCATGCCAGCACCTTAGAGACTGACTGGTTCAGAGAAGCATGAGTTTTTTTAGGAAGTAGCCTACTTTATCGGGCTGAATAGTCAGAGACTCTCTTCTTGGGGCATCTCCCCAGCCTGGTCATCTGATCCCCAAAAGGACATCGCAAGAAGAGCCAGGGTGTCTGAAACGGGTGGGAGAATGAGGAGAGGCAACCCCTAGGAAGCACAGTGGAGAAGACCAGGCCTCCACCTTCCAGAGATGCCTTCCCCCTCCCTCTGTCTTGCTTCCATTTGTTCTTCTGGCCACTTTTTATTACCTCTTCTGTGAGGCTCTGTCACTTTGCCACCCAGCAGCAGTGAGTCGCGCCCAGTGCAGGGGTGAGCACACTGACTGCAGTGCTCCATGGCAGGACCTCTCTCTTCTCAGGCTCTTCTGGATAGGTGTAGGGAGCAGCCATGACCTGGCTTTGAGATGCCTTTGGGTCAGGGTAGGGGTGGCATTTGGTGTCATGACTGCCCATGGCAATAGGAACTGGCTGATGGAAGGATGGTGGCCTTTGATAGCATGCACACTCTTGTGTTTCTGTGTATCCCATGTGGGACCAGGTATGAGGCTGCTGTGCTCAGGATCACAGAACTGAGAGCAGAGGGAGACTGAGTGGCCTGTGGAAGCAGAGGCCACCACTTCCTTCCATGGTCATCATCTGGCCAAAGCCTGGCATTAGTGCTGTTGCCAAGTCCCTGGCTCTGAGCCTTCCTGGGTGTGGGGGAAGGAGTGTGATAGGAGGTGCTGTTGCTAGGGTGTAGTGAAGGGAGGGGTGTGGTCACTCTAACAAGGCCTGTGGTTGGTGCAGGAAACAGAGCCCCGGATGTGGACCTATGTTTATCCCGCCAAGTACTCGGACATCAAGACTGAGGACGAGCGGTGGAAGGAGGAGAGGGACAGGAAGTTGAAAGAAGAGAGGAGCCGAAGCAAAGAGGCCATCCCCAAGGAGGATGGGAAGGAGAGCACAAGCTCCGAGTGCAAGCTAACGCCCACTGAGGAGTCCCGCATGGTGGGGAAGGATCCCCGGCCCAGCGTCCATGTTCCCGTGTCCTCCCCCCTCACCCAGCACCAGTCCTACATTCCCTACATGCACGGCTACTCCTACAGCCAGTCCTATGACCCCAACCACCCCAGCTACCGGGGCATGCCGACGGTCATGATGCAGAACTACCCAGGTAGGGGCTTGGTGTGGGTACGTCCAGGAGTGTGACATTGGGTGGCATGTGGACAGAGAGGGGAAAGTTTTCTAAGAGGCAGCCCAGTGGGGGAGGCCTCCTGTCCTCTCATCTTCCTTGGGGCTGTGGCAGGGGAGTGTGGGCAGGAGTTGTGCTGTGTAATCAAAGCTGAGCCAGGTGTGAAATGCAGGTCTTTGAGTTTCCTCCCTGTAACCTGTCCACTGTGCTGCCTTCCTGTGCCTGGAAGGCTCCCAAAGGGGGGAAATAAGAGAACATGGGGCACATTCAAGGGGTGAATACAGCAGTGGTACAGGAGGGGGCCACCAGCTTAGCTTGGTGGATAGCAAGGAACCAATGCTGCACCCTGCTGGAAATGCTGGAATTTGGACCCAGGCAGGAGTGGGATAACATTGCCCTGTATACAGCTGAACTTTGGCCTTCCCCTTGCCTGGTGCTTCTGTCCCCGTGCCGGGGGCCGACATGGGCACAGCCCCCAGCAACAGGGTTGATAGCATGGTTCCCCAGCTGCCTTTGCTCCTGCTTTCTGTGGTGCCACCTGTATGGAGAGACAAGTGTGGGGCAGTGCTGGGGGCTGCAGGCTGGTCCCTCAGCACCATACTTGCGCTCAGCCATACTTGTATTCGGCTGGTTGGAGTGGTAGAGCCTCCCAGGCTTGGGGTGGGAAGGAGAGACATAGTCTCACATGCTGTAGTGAGGATTTTGCTGCTGTTATCATGGGAGCATCACAGAGCTGTGCTGGCAGCTTTGGTACAGTGCCCTGCCCAGCCGCTGCTGGTAGCACCGGTCGTTGCCACCCTGGTGGCAGCCCGGGACCTCCCCAGCCTGAGCGCCCTGACTCCCTTGGGAAACAGCCGCAGGCGGCACTGAGGCCGCCTTCTGCTTGGTGAGAATGTCCTCTCCCCGCAGGATCGTACCTGCCCTCCAGCTACTCCTTCTCCCCCTATGGGAGCAAGGCCTCTGGGAGCGACGACAGCGACAAGTCTCGAGCCAGCCCCAGCGTGAGCTGCAAATCCAGCTCGGAGTCCAAGGCCCTGGACATCCTGCAGCAGCATGCCAGCCACTACAAGAGCAAGTCCCCCACGGTGAGCCTGGGGAAGGGCAGGACCTCTCTGCACCGTGGGCCCACTGGGGGTCCACGTGCTGCTCAAGTGCTCAGACTGCGCTTCCCCCCACCTCTCCCCAGATAGCTGCTGGAGCCTAGCCCCACAGACCTGCTGTTGGTGGGTGCTGTTGAGTGGCTTAGTACAGGCTTTCCCATTCCCATGCCCAGGGCCTCAGTATGGTCCAGTGCCACGGTGGTGTCTGGACTGTGTGACGCCCTTGCAGACTGTAAGCTAACCCTGAGGTGTGAGGAGGGGAAGTGGCTTCTCCCAGCAAGGCAAGGCCAGCACTTCATCATCCCCCAGCACTGCTTCCTCTTCCATGGTGGCTACTTTCCCAGGCCCCCTCATTCATGCTCTGGGAACAGTGCTGAAGCCATGGGTGCAAGGAATCTGCTCTGGGTAAAGGAGGACATCCTGGGTCTAGCTGGGGCTGGCAGACCCCGGAAGCATTCGGGTTTTGGGATCCATCTTGTAACCCATGGGAGATGCTGCCTTGAAAAATGATCCTGCTGTGTGGGGTGGGTTTGGAGGCACCATCCTGTGATGTAGGTAGGGGGATGATGGGGTGGGTGTTTATATACAATAGGCAAATTGGTGCTGTCCATCTGTTGTCCCTTCCCTGTCCACGGGGGGCAGCCTCATGCCTCTTCGCACCAGCGGCCTGAGACAGGAAGTGGAGCGTACTGTGTCCAATTAGGAAGGGCCATAATGGCGCCTTGTGCAGCCACCTCCTCAGCCCTGACCAGCTTCAGCCCTGCTCATCTGTGGCTGGAGGTGACCTCACTGGCAGAAGTCCAGAGCTATCTTGGCTGTGGCAGCACCAGCAGGGTGAGGAGCTCAGTCACTGGAGGAGCCTGCAGGGACCTGCTGGGCCCTTGGCTCAGACAGTTGCCCAAGTAGCCTCATCCCCATGGCACATGCTACACCGTGCCCGGACACCTCTGCCTTGTGGACATCAGGGCCAGCCTATTTGTGTGGTGGCTGGTTGTCCACTGTCTTCAACGCGCCTTTGTGCCTCCCTGTCCAGATAAGCGAGAAGACGTCTCAGGAGCGAGAGCGCAGCGGCTGTGGGGTGGTGGGGGGAGGCGGAGGCTGCAGCACTGTCGGGGCAGCGGGAGGTGGGGAGAGGAGTGTGGACCGACCCCGGACCTCCCCTTCCCAACGCCTCATGTCAACGCATCACCACCACCACCACCTAGGGTACTCGCTGCTGCCAGCACAGTACAACCTGCCCTATGCAACAGGTGAGAGCAGAGGGCCCGCTGGCAGGGAGTGGAAGAGGGGGGCTTGGTCCGTGCCAGAGCTCTGAGTGAGGGAAAGGGCTGGGCTGAACAACCATGGTGGGTGTGGGATTACCTGGCATGAGCCTGAGGGGGAGCAGCAAAAGGCAGGTTGAGGCACCCCCTGAGTTTCCCCTGCCCTGGGGGTGGCAGCACCAGGCTGAAATAGACAGCTGTCATGGTCCCCCTGGCATGTTGTGGTGAATTGCCTCTTATGGGGCATTGCCAGTCTTGGGGTCACGTCTCCGGGGAGGGCAACTCATTGTTCCCATCCTCAGGGCTAGTCCTGGAGCCCCCTGGCACTGAGCCCAGCTCCAGGCCACTGCAGCGTGCAGGGCAGGGCAAGGCTGAGTGACCTGAACTGCAGGTCCATTGTCATCAGCCTTTGGCGTCACTGCCATTCATCCTGTGGTGCTGCCGTGCAGCTCCTGATCTGTTCTCTGCTTCTTTCTGCAGGTCTCTCTTCTACAGCCATTGTTGCCAGCCAGCAGGGCTCCACCCCCTCCTTATACCCACCTCCCCGGAGGTGAGAACGGTAAGCCTCTGCCCTAGTGAAGGTGGGGAGGTCTGCAGAGCGGCTCCATGTAGCCAACTTCCAGCTGTTAAGACCCAAGGTGTCTTCTTGCAGGGCATGGAAAGCTCTGTTGTGGCATGGAGAGGATTAAGCTGTGGGAAGGTGCCAAACACTTGGGTGAATGTCACATATCTCTAGGGCTTTCTCTCTTATATGTAGGGGAGAACTGGGGGCTTCCTAAAGCAGAGGAGCAGCCTCTGCAGGCAGAGCCAAGCCTGGGCATGGTGTGGGGGATGTATTTGCTGCTCCCCACCCCCCCCAAATAACTCTGCCAGTGCCCTTCAAGCCCAGCTCGTGGCCCCGTGATGCCCACCATTGCGATTCTCCATAGCAGCTCTGCCTTTGTGCCCTAACCTATGTGCTCCATGCTATTCCAGTTTTGGGTTCCCCCATCCCCAGGTCAGCTGAGGCCCTTTATATCTCTCCTGCCATTGCCAGCTGCCCTGCCACTGACCAGACACTTTGGTTTTGGTGTAGTCTGTAGCTAGCTGTCTGCAAGAGGGCTGGTGGGGGAGTTGCCTTTTCCACCAGTCTGATGCTGGGGCCTGTTGAAATCAGGCAGCCTGATGGAGATGGATGGAGACTGAAGCTGGCTGCTCCTGGGTTCCTGCCAGCTGCCACTACCCCTTTGTGGTTGACATGCTGCCCTGGGCTAATGCCCCCTTCTCCATTGTTTTGGACAGGACATGATGTGGTCGGATATCCTAGGCTGCCCCAAGTCATGTGACTGGCTCACATGAGGAAGCGCTGCGAATTCCATTAGACATCAGTTGAATGGTGTTAATTGTTCTGTTTGACGTTCCTGCCATAATCTGAGGCAGACTCTGTCTTCTCCCCTGTCGGACACGTGCTGAATCCCCCCACCCCCGTGCCCCTTTCTTGGAGAGCTGGTACCTACAGAAATATTTATTCTACTGGCCACCGGCATTCAGGATGGGAGTGAATTGCCTGCTGGGTGCAGAAGAGGAGAACGCGGGAAGCACCAAGGGTTTCTGATGGACTTCAGTTGGAAGGCCCCTCTGGAGGTCCCCGCTTCGGAGCAGCCCAGGACTCGGGGCGGGCAGGGAATACCAGCCCATCGGGTTCACATTGTTGTGTGCCCCTCCACCTTCTACTTGTGGCCGTGTTGGATCCAGGGAAGATCTTCAGACATCCAGCTGGAGAGGGAGTTGCAGTCTCAGGAAGGAAAGTTTAGGCTCTTCCCATCTGTACCAACATATTGGGGGGTTGCCTGTAGCAAACACATGTACACAATGTGGGTGGCTACTCCCATCATGGCCCGTGTGTGTGCACTGTGGCTGCATGCGTGCACTTGTGGGGTGGTGACCTGATGCCTGGGGGGACATCTCATGGTCTGAGCAGGGCTCGCCCCCCTTTCAAGCTGGGAAAAGCTGGTTCAGACTGCAGGCTGGGGAGTTCCCGTGCATGCACTGAGCCCTATGGGGGGCAGACCTTAGCCCCATCCTAAGACCTTTGCTGGGGGTGGTATGGGAGTGGCTGTCCCAGTGCCCTGCCCCTCCCTGCAGAGCGCTCTGCTGCAATACCTTCTCTTCTCTGTTCACCACAGCATCCCTTGCCCTAGTGCCCTGACCAGGCCAGCTGCCTCCCCCCTCCCCCCTTGCCCTTCTCTACTACTGCTTCTGTAGGTGCAGCCCCTGCATCAGCCCTTTGCCAGCAGGATCCAGGGCTGCAGTGACAAATGTTCCTTCACCACAGCACAGCACAGCAGAGCAGCCCTAGTTTTGCACAGCCAAAGTCCCCCTTGGAGGGCTGGCTCTGTTCCGGGTTTGCCCTCCCCCACCACCTCATAGTCCTCAGTGCTTGGCCCAGCTCTTCCACCTGCCATTTGTCAAAGCCACTCAGCCCCTCCCACAGCAGCAGGGAGGCCACCCAGGGCCATAGAAGTCATAGAAATTAAGGGCTGGAATGGACCTTGAAAGATCATCAAGTCCAACCCCTCTGCTCTGGGCAGGAATACTGCTGAGCTCAAATGATCCCAGCAAGGTGTTGGTCCAGTCTCCTTTTGACGACTTCCAAGGCTGGGGACTGCACCACCTCCTTGGGAAGTCTATTCCAATTGTGGTCACCCTTACTGTAAAGAAGTTCTTCTCTACATCCAACCTGAAACCATCCTTTAACACAGGAGTGGGCAAAATGCGGTCCGCGGGCCAGACACGGCCTGCCAGGCCATTTTATCCAGCCCACGGGGCCCCTAACAAGTTTAGAAAATTAATATTTAGCTGCCCCTGGCTGCCTGTCATGCGGTCCTCAATGACTTGTCAACACTCAGTAAGCAGCCCTCTGCCTGAATTAATTGCCCACTCCTGCAACACTTTATGGCCGTTGCTCTTTGTCCTCCCCTGGAATGCCGTAGTGAACAGTTTCTCTCCCAGCTCCTGATATTCACCACTTACATATTTATAGAGGATGGTGGGCCTGTGTGCTGCTGGCCAAGATCCAAGGTTGCTTCTCACTTTTGTCAATGCCAGTTTTCTCCTCTTGGGAGAGAGCAGGTGCAGGTGGCTGAGGAGGCAGTGTGTGGTAGCTCTGGTGGCTGTGGGCCCCATTCTGCTCAAACTGGGCAGTGCCTGGGACCTCCATGGTGCCTGCAGGGCTCCGGGCTCCAGACTCCACTGCAGCCACTCTGTTGAGACCCTCAGCTCCCCGTTCCCTGGTGGTGACTGGCTTGGGGGAGCCGTGAGCACTTGGGGATGGTGTCAGTGCCCCTGCCTGGCTCCACTCCTCCCAGGTAAGCCACGATCCCATGGGGATGAGCCCACCTCACCTTCCCCCATTCCCATTAGCTTTCCAGGTAGTGGTTCTGCTCAGGGTGGGGTGGAAGGGAACCAGGCTGCCATATGCTCCTGGAGACAGGGCCTAGGGCTGCTCTCCTGTACCCTTGCCCTGGGCCTGCACCCAGCTGAGGCTGGTGCCCCTCTGAGGGGCCAGTGCCAGCAACCGACAGACCCCAGAGCTGTTCCTCAGGCTGCTCCCTCCCATGACCATCACTCTTCGAGCCAGGACCAGGCTGCTCACTTGAGGGAGACAGCGGCTGCTGCCCACCGCCAGCCTGCTTCACTCAGAGCATCCTCGGCCTGGCACAGACTGCTGTGGGGCACACTGCTTCCCTACCTGAGCAGGCTGCATTGCCCCCTTGGAGGGGGCCAGGGCTGGGCTGGTCTGCGTGCCCCGTGTCTTGGTGCTGTCCCCACCTTGTCTGTCACGCCAGCCCCCAAGGTGCTGTTGCTGCAGGACCCCCTCTGCCTGCCGGGCTCTGTTGTACATATTGTAAAAAGGAATCGTTTGAAAGCTGTTGTTTTGGGTTTTGTTTTCTTTCCCCGT
>NW_017728911.1:813192-842390 GCF_001723895.1 Crocodylus porosus | reverse complement strand
CCCCTGCTTTCCCCCTCCCCTTTTCCCTCTCCATCCCCCTCCGCCTTCACTCCTACTCTGTACAATGGAGGAGAAGCCACTGGTCAATTCTTGTCAGCCATTTCCCAGTGTCCACGCCCCCCCCTGCAGTGGGGTTTTACATCTTTACATCTCTCAGAGAGGCAGCTCCGCTCCCCAGCCAGGCGGGTTCTGCCCAGCCAAAGGGCTGGCATGGTCTGCCCCTCCACCCCAGGCAGGCCTCGGTGCCCACAGTGGCCTTGGCATGGAAGGGCAGGGCAGCAGGTTTGCTGGTCCACCACAGCTCTCTGGGTGAAGGGAATCCCCTGGCCCAGACCCACTGGCATCTCCACATGCCCCTGCTGGGGACTGGGCATAGAGCAGCCAGGGCCCCCCAAAGGCAGGCCGATCACTTCCCTGTCTTGTGGGATGTTCCTGAAGGCCAGGTGGGTTGAGCCTGGTCCTCACAACAGAGGGAGAATTACCTTGGCCAGGAGGGCCTGGGAGATGGAGCCCTGCAGGGCAAAGGGGCCACCCCTCGCTTTGCCTCTGGAGCAGGGGGGACCTCTCAGCTGCTCACAAGAAGTGACCCCAAAGGGCTAAGGGCTGCCAGCATGGTGAAGCCACCAGACACACACGAGCTTGGCAGTGGGTGGCATCCCATCCTTGGCATGTCAGGTCTCTGGAAGCCCAGCTGGTGCAAGGTTGTTGTTTGAGACCTTTCTCACTGGCTCCTGCAGGTTGTGGGCAAAGCAGCAGTGTCCTTCAAGCTTCCATATAGCCTTTCTGGCCCCAGTCTAGACATCTCCATCAGCAGGCAAGGGCCAGGCGGGGGCAGTCATCAGCCCTGCAAGAAGGGACTCCTGGTGTTTGCGATTTGGGGAGCCACAAGCCAATCCAAAAGATCCTGGCAAGGTCAGCCAGCAAGGAGCTTCTGAACACTGGTTTAGGGTGGGGTCTGTTCTCAGTCTCCCCTTGGCCATTAATGAAAACTGGTGTCAATTGAGTAGTTTTGAGTTTCAACCTCAGTGTTCCCAGCAGGCTCCTGCCAGCCAGCAGTCTGGGCAGCTGAAGGGGACACTGCCCTCCCAGTCCCCTCCCCCCCTTCCCCTGCCCTGTTGCTCTCCATGCCTGGTGTCACCTTCCTTCTGTAAGCCCACCCTCCACCCCACACCGTGAGCTGGGGTCCCACGGGGACTTTGAAACATTGATGTTTATAGCTCTTGTTTCCATTGGAGTTGCTGTGTTGGGTTTAATTTCAGTCTTCCTGATTCTGCCCTCTGTAAAGTGTACATTATTACCAAGTTCCTTGTTTTTTATATATATATATATATAAATATATATATATACAAACTGAACTCTTCTTGCCTTTGTACATTCGGGCAAGGAGAGAGAATAAATCTTTTTAAGAGACAATCACACACAGGCGAGGGTGGCTTTTTCTTTGTCCGGTTTTCCTGCCCTTGGTCCCTTCCTCCTGCCAGGGCTGCTCTTTGCCAGGCCATCTTCAAGGGGCCCTGGGCATGGGTAACGCTGCTGTGGCTCATCACATCTCCCCTGCCCCACTTTGCTGACTGGAGCCAAGCAACTGAGCCCAAAAGCTGAGAGCTGCCCCAGTGGGGCCTTGCGCCTGCATGACTGTAGTCTTGACTGATCCCAGCACCCAACTGGCCCATGCTAAGCAAATCTGCTGGGGGTTGGTCTCAGTGGGGAGCCCCATGGGCACCAGCCCGAGCCTCTTCTGTGTCAGGGAGGTGCCTCACTGATGGGCGAGGGTGAGGAGCCTACTCCCCCACACAGTGCTGGGAGGTGGCTGTCCCAGCCCTCAGTGGCACTGCGTGACTAGACATGCCTGGGCAGTCCTCTAGGCGTGGCTGCTGCCAGCCAGCATCAAGACAAGGACAGGGAATGGGAACCTGGGGTAAGCACCTGACTGCACAGGCTGCTTGGCTGGATTCCCTAGGGCCTCTGCCTCCATCTCCCGCTGCACCCCCCTTCCTTTTGGATGGTGCTGAGGGCTGGGCTGGGGCTGACAGGCCTCTGGTCTCCCTCTATGCTGTGTCCCCAGGCATCAGCTGGGGGCCCTGGAGCTGAGCGGGGAGCTAGCAGGGCTGGGCAGTACCCACTGCTCTGCTGGTGCCCCTGGCTGTTCCCTCTGGCTACAGGGGCAGGGGCCTCCTTCCCCCATCCGCCCTCTCTCATCTCACACAGGCAGCTGCCACCTCCTGGTAGATCTTAAGGCCTCCTGCACCACACAGCAGACTGAGGGGCATGGCTCCTGTAGGGCAGGAGTTATGCTAGTATAAGGGTATTATAATATAATGCCATTATAAGGCCATGTCACTGAGCCAGATTCTTTTTGCTGTCTCTGGGGAGGCACCCAGGAAGAAGCCAGCAGGCATCTGACTGCCCTGTCATGTGGCAATGCCTCCTCGAGCACAAAGGTGCTTCCGCCCCTCTCAGCAGGGAGAATGACAGCAGATGGCTTCCTCTGAAGCCCAATGGACTGTGGACGGGCTGTAGGGCTGGGGTAAGGAAAAGCAAGAGCCTGCGTGGCTTTGCACGTGTGTGTGTGTGTCTGTGTGTAGGAGGGTGTTGGGATGTGTGTGTAGATGTACGCATGTAGAGTAGTGGAGGTGCATGTGTCAGTGTGCAGAGAGGAGGGTGTGCACACACGCTGGCTCTCCCAGTGCCTGTGTTTTGCCTGCTGGTACACAGGCTTGAAGGCTGCAGGCCCCGCCTGGCACCTTTTACCTCTGTGCAGCTTCCAAGCTGGTAAATGCTGGTGAAGTCCAGGACCGGGTATTCTGCTGCCGGCTGCATGGCTAAAGCCATTACCGCATCAGTAACAGGCTTGGAAATGGTGTTATGGCAACCCCTTGAGTGACGCTGCAATCACTGGGGCGTTTGCCTGCAACTGTCCCCTCCCTCACCCCTTCAGGCAGACGCATATACAGGCCACTCTTGCCCCAAGCCTAGCAGTGCTCCAAATACCTGGCTTAGCTGGAGGGCATGTGTCAGCACTTGCTGAGCTGTGGTGGGGCTTTACCGTAAGCGGATTGTCTGTGTAAAGCCCAGCACAGGAGTTGGTGCCAGGAAAAACCCTTCTGCTGCCAAGCAGCACCATCTGCCTAAGACGGCTAAAGTGGGAGCTGATGAATGGGAACAGCGCCTGTGAGGGTGCCAGTACAGTGCCTCCCCGACATGCGGCTGCACAAAGCCGAAGCTGTCGTTCGTGGATGGTCACTGACATGGGGTGGTGGCAGCTTCCTTGGCTCAGGAGTGCAGAGAAGGATGTGGCCTGCACCAGCCAGCTCGGAGTTGCCATGGGCCCAGGTTAGAAGGCCTCTTAGGAAGGTACTATTATAAGTGAAAGGGTCATGTCCAGCTTAAGCCTGGGGTCCTGCCTGGGCTCCTGGTATCACTGATGTTGGGGAGCAGTGGCCCCTGGGTGTTTCACCAGCTGGTTTTCCTGGACAGCAGCCCTCACAGGTCTCCCTGCCACTGCCTTGACATGCTCTGCCAGGTCCCCACTCAGCGCATGACCCCCCCACTGCCCCCTGCCTGGCCCCAGGCACAGTGGAAGGTAGCTCAGATGTGGGAGCCTCTTCAGCTGGGAGCAGGACTGGCATCTTCCCTCCAGTGGGATCAGCCATAGCAAAGTCTGCTTAGGGCCCTGGCAGGCAGCTCTGCTGGCCTCAGTCTCAGCCTTGGTGGGGGCTGTCCTGCTGTGGCTTTGCCCTTCAGCCACCCCCCTCCCCCCCAGATCACTGCAGACTCAGCAGAGACTGAGATGTTCCCATACACTTAGAGGGGTGTTCCCACGCACACCATGCGGTGTGTGGTGCAGAGCAGTGGCAAAGCCCTTGCTCTTTACCTGACCCCCACCCCTGCCATCCCAAGGGACTTGGCCCTCAGGCCTCCTGGGAACACAAGTAGAAAGGAACCTTTGAAGGCACCAGGCTGCTTCACAGCAGAGACCTCACAAGGAAAACAAATTGGCACTTCTGATGGAGCCACGTGAGTCTCTAAGCAGCAAAATGCAGGGGAGCAGAGTGGCAGTTTGGACAGCAACTTCAGGGACCTGGCAGATAGGGCTGGCTGGGCCAAGGAACATCACTTCAGAGCTTCCCCTGACTGGTGCTTGGGGTTGCGGTTTCAGCCTTCGCCCGGGGCAGGTGGAGGGGAACAGGGAAAAACTCCTGTAATCTTGTTACCAGCTCTGCAGTGTTTACACCCAAAGGCCCTCCAGTATGGTGCCAACCGGAAATGCAGAGGTGCCTGCAGCTTGGAGATAAGGAAGCAAAGTCAGCAGAGGCCCGAGCTGTGCTGCCTCTGAGACAACGGGCACACAGTGGTTGGAGCAGTGGGAGGCTGACTGTATTCGTGCTTTCCTGGCAGCTCTGCCCTCATGGCTGCCATGGCCAGGACCTGGCCCCTAGCAGCAGGCATCTCAGCCTCTGCCTGCTCAATGCTGCACCGTCTCTTTTCTGGGGGGTCTCTCCAGTTCCTAACACTGCTCTTCACTCCCCTGCTCCTTTCGGATCAGCCGTGGAACGGATTTCCCACCCATACAGTGCACTGAAGACGTTCTCTTGGGGAGATCTGCCGCTTCCTTGAAGATCTTACAGAAGCTCAGGTGGGCGCCTGAGTGCAAGGTGGCTGCAACTCCCCGACCATTTCAGCTGTGCGCTCCTTGCAGCCAGCAGCAGGAGAGGTGGAAGGCACCAAAAAAGCCTCCACTTGGCTGAGTGAAATGTAACCCCACATCCACATTGACTCAGCCTGCAGAGACAGGGTCTTGTTCAGCAAGGGGTCAGGACTCAATAGGATGGAGAATGAGGGGGTTCAAACTTGGTATTGGCTCAGAAGGGCTCCCTGGGGGCATGTAAAGCGAGAGGATGGCAATGTTGTCAGGCTGCTGGTGGATTTATGGTGCTAGTCCTCTCTGTTAACGCTTCTTGTAGGACTTAGTGAGTGATAGCTCAGTCCCTGGGGCTGACTCCGAGCTGAGCTTCCTGCCTCTGGGAAAGTGCATTTCCATGCTCACAGGTCCTAGCTGGTTGACAAGGTGGTCAAACATTCAACAGGAGGTTTTATGAATTTGAGCCCAGCGCCCCTAAAAAAAACATAGAGTAGGGGGATGTGTGACTGCTTTTCTCCTGGGTGATACAAGATGGAAACCATATGTGCCTGTACTCATGCTGACACTCTTCCAGGCAGAGATGTGTATCATAGGGTGGAGGAAATGAAGCTGTTTGAAGATAGCTGCAGAGTCCCCCTGTCTGGGAATTCTCCCAGCAACCACCAGAACCTGATAGAGAGGGTGCCTGGATTGCAAAGGAATGAGGTGGACTAGATGCAGGTGCCAATGTAGGGACCACGCTCACCTGGGTGGACCTGGATTTTACCCTTTCTGTATAGGATTGATATGGGACCACTAGGTCCAGCAGACCTGTCTCTGGAGAGCTGCAGGGCTTTTGCTACCAGGATGAGCCATGGATAGGAAACCCCTCATACAACATTTTAGAGCATCCTCTTCCAGCAGGAAACAGCACACTGGTGGAAATGTCTTGCTTTTCTTCCATTTGCATGTCCTTCACCTTCAGCATGAAGCTCTCTTGCCACCCTGTCACCTTGGCTGAGCAGAGGGAATTTGGCACATTTGAGAAGCAGCTCCTGTTTTTGTAAAAGCTCCAGTGGAGCTGGCTACTCAAGGCCTATGAAAACTGGGACCCCCAGTGCCTGCCCCCTGTCGGCACTCCCTAGAGGCAAGCCCTGCTGAACAGGGAACAGAAGCCATTTTTAGTTGAGCCACTTCAAACTGGTTTTTCACAGTTGTCCCTGGTGCCATCACCCTTTATGCTGGGAAACAAGGCAGTGGTTAAACACCACTTCAGCCCTACACATCAGAACTAAGAAAGCTCATCGTCCCCATCCCAGACTGCCAGCAAAAGCAGTCAAACTCAACTGGTGTGACTTCGCAGTTCCTCGTTAGGGGAAATTTTGCATCTGCTTGTAAAAAAGGCTCCACTTCAATTTACAAAAGCTTCCCATACCCTTCCACTTTCACACTCAGCACCTCTAGCTTCAGAGTCAGACTTTGGTTCTGTCTATACTGACACTGAGAGCAACAGAGCTGCCCGAGTTCCCCCTCAGAAGCGATATACTGGACTGGTTAGATCCCCTGCCCCAAGCACCTTACCCAGGAGCCCATCCCATAGACACTGGTGCAATGTCTCAGCGCTGACGCAAATGCTGGCGGTCATTTCACCACTGTTCAGTCCCCTGCTTCAGACAGGCTGCCTCTGTGCCCTGAGGCAAATCTTAGCACATGGAAGCTGAAGAGGGCACTGTTTTTGCCTGTGAAAAGTGGGGCAGGGAGGTGAGAACTATTTCTCCAGTCATAAAAAATGCTCCTGACCTTTCCAACAGTCCTGCAGCTGCTATAACAGGCCTCAGTTAGCAGGGCCTTTGATGTCTGTGCTGAAAACCAGTTCTGAGCGGATGGTACAAACCATAGGAAATTGTGTACAGCAAGCTCACGCTGTATTTATGAGTGTGGGTTTTCCTTAATAAACTGTCCAAGGAGCTGCAAGGCCCATGTTCTGAGCACGTGTGAAAGAGCACACGCATGCGTGCCACGAACTTAGCTGCGTACCAAGCAGTCCAGAGACAGTACACGTGGGCTGATGGCTGCTGCTTTGGTGAATGCCCCTGAGTGTTTTCTACTGTTGGCAGGAGGTGCTGGCTCTGGTGCAGGTGTCAGTTTTCTGCATGCTTCGTACTCAGGCCAGGTTCTTGCTCAGTCTCCTCTCCAAACTGGCCAGAGAGGCCCCAGCTGCCTTACAACATGGTGCACGCACCTGCCTCACACCCAAGGAAGGCTGTGCCCTATAGAAACTTAGCTCTTCTCCCGTGTCATGGACAGATTCCTTCCTTTGGAAGTGCTCTTCCGCCAGGAATACACTATGGCCCCGGTCCAAGGGATATAGGCCCCAACTCTTGTTGAGCTTGGCTGTGCCTAACTCCTAGAAGCCTGGCCCCTGGACCTGGATCCAGAATCCAGCGTTTGGCAGTTCGACAGGTACGGGGAGTGTCCATGAAAGAGTTCGCTGGGAAAGGAGATGCCTGGACTATTCCAGAGACAAACATTGAGGACAGGGGATGCCTCCTCCAGGGCATCTGCACCTTACTCAGTGCCACTGAGAGGAGCTCCTTGACTTCAGGTCCCCTCCCCAGGACACTCACCTGGAGGTGGGTGCTTCCATGTCCCCTTAAAAAAGGGTGTAGGTGGTATTACTCTCTTTCTTTAAAGATGGCTGGTGGAAGAGGTGGTCGTGGTAACCTATGTTATCTTATGGCTCAGTGGTTGGAGCACTTGCCCCAGATGTGGGAAACATGGCATCAATGCCATCTTCTGCAAGATGGGGCTAAGAACAGATTTCCCAGCACTCAGGGGCTACGGGCTGTCCTGGAAGAGTGCTCACCTCCTCTCGGCAAGGTTTTCTGCTCCACAGAAAGGAACGACAGGCCTTTGCAGCAAGAACAGGTTTTACATTCATTCCACTGCAGCCGTCTAGGCCAGGTCTGAGGCTGAGAGATAAAGCCACAGCAGCTGCCTCCCAGCAAGTACTGGTAACATTATTAGAGAAAGGCCCTGGACAGTGGTTCTCAACAGTCTTAGACTCGGGGCCCCCTCAGAATTTCTCTGATTTTTTCTATGGAAAAAAATAGGAGCAATTCTTCTGTTGCCAAGAACTTAGACCACAGCAGGTCAGAACAGTTTTGATTCTGTGGATTCTTGTTTGACATCTGTGGGTTTATTTTGGGAACGATGTGTAGGTGTTTGCACACAAAACAGCGCTCATATTTTGTGGTAGCCTTAAAGGGATCTTTCAGCACTCCATGGTGCTGTGGCATCCTGGTTGAGGATTAGGATGACAGTAAGCGTTCCTCTATATTTACCCATCTCAACCTACTGGTGCCACCTCATTGTGTAAAGCTGAGGCTGACCTGGCTTCTGCTACCCCTGGGAATTTCTCTCCCCTACTCTTCCAATGGTTTTTACTGTTGCTATGCTGGTTTGTCTCTTCAGACCTGAAGAAGAAGGTCTTGCATTCAAACGCTTGTTGAACTCTATCCCAACTATGCAGCTGGTCTAATACAAGCTATCATCACCCTAAGAACTCCTGGCCTCCGAATGAATTCAGCCCAACTCGTTAATCACGAGGCATTTCAGAACAAGGTGGTCTGCATTTGAAAGGATGAGTTGAAGGGCTCCCCAAGGTTGGTGTACAATTCATTGAGGATTCATTGAGGTAACAAGTCAGGTAACTGAGCTGCTTCTGCTTTCATTAACAGACCTAAAGCGCTAATCCCAGCAAACCCTGCCATAACCAGTCATTTCTTCTGAGATGCAGCCCTGCAACAATCGTTTAGAACAGGGGCTCTATGGAGCACTGGACCCAGTCCATGGAGCTAGAAGGGGCTCTGCCAATTTGCTGTGGTTGGGGGGCAGAGAGCACAGGCGGGTGGGTCCCAGTGCTGTCCTGCCCCGATTTGGGTCATTCCAGCCAGTTGCCAGAAAAACACTGCTAACCACTGTTTCAGAAAGATTATTTCCAGACTAAAGTTTTCCATACAGCAGGGTGGAAGGGGAAGGAGTTAAGTGTCCCCCACGATGGATTTAACGTTAAGCCCTTATTTAGCTATGTATTAAGGGTCAGTCACATTTTGACATTGAGCACGAAGGGGCAGTCTGAGGGTTTCAGCAAGTTGTAAACAGCAAGGCAGCAGACCCAGGCTGGCCCGCATTGTGACATCTGCTCAGCGGGCTGTGTTATTCCTGTGACAGTGACCGACTGCTCACCAGGCAACCTGCTGCCCTGCAAAAGTCAGAGCACATTGGTTAGCAAGCCCAAGACTGAAAGCAAAACCTTACCTCTCATGTTCTCATTCCTGAGCGTGCCTAAATAGCAGGCAAGTCAGAGGAGTCACTTGCATCAAACATGCTAGTACAGTCTTCTTCTGGCTCCCATTGGCTACAGCCCTGCAGGAAGAGTAGGTGCTTGCCAGTGATACAGATGCTGCATCCTCCCAGAATAGGAAATGGGGAGGGTACAATTACCATTCATGAATGTTTGCAAGAAAACTGCATTCGGAGGTTAATTCTCAATTCGGCTTCAGGTTGGACATGCCAGTCAGGATTTAACCAAAAGGAGCTTGTTGAGAACGGTGCAGGGCAGCAGCTGCCCTTTGCCTCCAATCAAGAGCTTGCAAGTCTGCAGTGAAACTGAGCCACAACATTCAGCTCCTACCTAAGCATGGGTTGGGGCTAGATCTAGTTTTTGCCTTCAGCCCATCTCTAGCCAACAGCACGGAGGCAAAATTGCTACCCAAGTGTTCCCTCCAGTTACACCAAGACACTGAAAAACTTGGGCGTGAGGCCAATTTCTACTTACATAGGACATGTTGGGAATACAGCCCTGCAGGCTGCAATACTTCAGTTAGCCTTTGCTGTCACACTGTGTGGGGAGGGAGAAAAAGGGTTCTGGTTGGTTTCCTGAAGTGGCAGAAGACTTCAGGAAAGACCATTACTCACCTGCTTTGTTACTGGTATTGGAGATATGCCACAGTGTCTGCTTCACTCTAGGGGCAGGTGCGTACTTAGTGCTTGTGGGGGTTGAAGAGCTCTCCCTACCAGTATTTGTCAGGGTGGCATATGACACCCCTGTTTTTTTGTGCCCCCAACCCAGCTTGTAATGGCAGAGTTTCTTCAATCCTCTCTCAGTACCTTGGTGATGGCATAAGACAACAGAGCAGAGAGGAAGGGGACTGGGGAACCAACATGTACAATCACTCCAGAAAAAAAAAAAGATTCCCCCGTTGGGTAGGAGGAGATGCACTGTCCGTGTCTACTCCACTCCGGGTGACTCCAAAGCAGTGCTTTCTGGTGAAGGAGCTGGGAGTCTCCTGGGTGAGGTGTGACAGAAGGGCATGCCAAAAATCTGCATAAGATCTGGTACAGGGGATGGGATACACAGTGGGCAAAGGTACCAGAAAAGCCAAGCTGTGGTTCTGTATGCATCTCTCTTGCATACATTCCCTAGGAAAACCACAGACTTTCAGGGCTCTGGGAGAACAAACTGAACATTTGAGGTGGTGACTATTAGCAACCTCAACAGGACATTATCCAGGAGGCTAACCACTTGGAAAGCATTTGCACAGGAACTGCTTGATCTTTTGTTCTCTCAGCTTAGGATACATGGACAAGAGCTTGAGGTGCTAAACAATCCATCAGAACGGCTAGACAAATACTGAGAGCATGAAGTCTCATCTTTACACATGGAAAGCTTATAGCAGAAAGTAGGCAAGTCTAATTAAGATGGAAGTCAAAGACAGCTTCTCTTGAGAATTTGGGGCATATGATGCCAAGACCTTGTCTTTCTGGACTGTGCAAGGGTCTTATGACATAAGCTCATAGCTTACCTACTCTGACAATCACAAGGAAAGCTGCTTGGGCCAAAAGGTGTGCTAGACAATGGGTTGCCATTGGCTTCAATGATGACCCCACAGAGTTTCCATGACACCATTTGAAGTCCCAAAGAGGAAATGGATTTAAATAGCGCATAGAGTTTTATTAACGTTTAAAGAACCTGTTCACTATGGGGTTAGTTAATATTAAACACCCTGGCGCTGGTGACTTTACTTTGCAACTAAATGAACTTTTAAGGAACCAAGAGGAAGTCTTGTCCCTTTGAGGCCAACTAAGACACCCTGGATTACTTACATCTGGCAATAATAAACACAGCTATTAGTCCAGAAGGGGCAAAAGTCTGCACATCGGTAAGACTTCAAAGTGGAACATTTTTTTTTTTTTTTTTTACTTTGAAAGCTTTGTAGGCAGCTAAGAAGTGATGCTTCCCAACTACCTTGCCACTCCACAGATGTAAATACAAGAGAATCCTTCTCTGTGAGTGCATTTAGCTTAGAGGGTTCTGACCATCTTGCTTGATATTCCTGTCTCTGCACAGACACCTCTGGGAAATGTAAGCATGCAGCAAAGGCACTGAGTGTTGTTCGGGAATCTCAGGGCCTCATCAGTTTTAGCCAACATGAAGCTCAGGACTTAGTCTTTTTGAGGTGTGCAATGGTTTTGTTGTAGCTCTGCAGGGTTTCCTGGAGTTTGGAACCATGACTGTCCATCTACTGAGGTGACATTTGCAGCAGCAACATGACTTGAAAGGTCTTTGCTAACAGGCAAATATTCACAACTTTTAACTACTACCATTGAGCATCTCTGGGGAGTCAGTGAACTTTGCCACAGAACCCCAATTAATGCAGCCACACTTTGGAAGACTGTGAGAGGGTCAGAAATGCGCATTTGCAAACTCTCTGTAAAATGAATTCATCAGTAAATCTAGTTTGTGGACTCTTTTGGTCAACTGTTTTGATATAGCCTTGAAGGACCTCTGCAGTAACCTTTCACTGGCCACAAGCTGTAACAAAGAATCAGGTAACAGGTGGGAAAATTGCTCACAATTGAGAAGGAGCTTGGTAATAGTAGTCAGTACCTTTAGCCACAGATGTTAGGATAACTGGGGTCTGCTAAAGCATTTTGGCCCATTCCAAAAGCATTCAACTGATAACAAAGCATTTCAGTCTGCCATTGGAGATCACAGAATGGACTAGCTCTTGGCCTCGGACTCCCATCAACTCCAGAGAAGGTGCTGTTCTCTCTGCAATTGGGAAAGAATACAACTCCAGAGCTACTTTCCCCAGAGAGGAGGCAACTGGGATCTCCCCAGGATGAAGGAGTTTCTATGGAGCTCCAAATGAACCATTTGTTCATCTGCTGGAATTGATGCTAAGGTCTACCTTTCCTGAGAACTCTTTGGAATCCCCCTTTCAGGAGTTGCTAATGCTAGGGAACAGTTTGGAGTAGCCTGGGGAAGAGATTAGTGAAGCAGGGAATAACCAAGAGCCACTGGGGTACCCAGATAACATAGCATGCCAGCAATTTTTGCCAGCTCTATAGACAAATTTGAATAGATAATAAAAATGCACCCCTGCTACCAGAGTTGTGAAGGTCTGGACCAGTCGGAGCATGGGGTGTGAGGTGGTGATTAAGGATACATCTCTGCTATAATCAGAAATAATCCACTGACATAGATGGGACAGCATAGGACACAACTGGAGTGGTGAAAAGGTTTGGGCATTTTAGGCACTGTTGAGATTGGCAGAGATCCTCATGCTGATATCAGGGTCTCTGATGGCACTGAATGGCACATGGATGACTGCAAAGCTGAGTTAGGGGTCAGCACCAAAGTTATCATGTCAGAGATCCTATCAGGTACTGCTGCAATCCAATGCCCTGTGCAAGGGAGAGCAACTGCAAGAGGTCCTTTCCTGCAATAGGCCTCTTTACTACTGTTGGTACATAGATTGGCCAGAGCCAGCCAGGACACTGATGTCTGCACTGTTATGATGCTGGAACCAAACCTTGGAGACCAACTGATAGTTGCCATTAAGATGTGAACCTAAGACAACACTGGAGTCTGGCACTAATAGGTCACACTTCTGTCCTGACATACTGAAGGAGGATCTCACCTCCATACTCAGGGTCATGAAGCAGTTTGTGTACTACATGATAGTACCCAGCATCCTTCTTAACAGTTCAATATATGAAGAGACCAACACCTGGCCTAGACTTAGAAATCCCAAGCAGATCTTAGCAAGTGAGCATATTCTTTTAATAAATAGAAGACTCCTCAGCTTGGGGAGGGAAATCAGAGCTGGAAAAGCACTTGTGGCCGGAGGAAAAAAAAAAAATCTTATCTTCCCACCACAAATCAACTGCAAAAAAACAAGAAGGAAGAAACTCTCCTCTAACCTACCTCCTTTCCTTTATTGCCCTTTTGGGGACTCTAGCACCCACCTCTGCTACTGCTTAGCTTTCCTGTTAGAGGTATGGCTACCCACAGGGTTCTCCATTGCACTAAGCAGCACTGAAACTGTATTCAAGCTCTTTTCTGCAGCTTAGCAGAGCACTGGGCAGGTGCAGTTCTCAAGTTGCATGCAACTGAGCTGGCAGGCCAGACTGGGTCAGTTGCATCCATTTCAGTCGAGTCCAAAATACTTAGGAATCAAAAGTATAAGTTCTAGAAAGAATTCAGTGGAAGCCTATTTCTCCATACAACAATATGTCCAGAAAAACTTCTTTGAGGGGCATAGGTTCTTCTTCACCCCCAGCACTAAATATTGTGCAGATATGTTCCAGCAGCATATTAATGTCTGATCTTAAATTTGATGCAGTCTTCTCACATTTATTATGTATTGTATTGGTTGGGTCTCTTTTCCATACTTTGCACTGCTCCAAAATTAGATTTCACACTTTTTGCCAAGTCTATCAGATATGATCCAATTTTAGTTTTTCTTCTGTTCCTTACTCACAAAACCTTCTGGTATGTGTATCCTCAGCACATTTTAGAGTCCTGTTTGTTTTCCAGCTCTTTCAATAAAGTCTTGTTAGAATGATCACATACAAAGCCCTGCTCCTGGTTTGTTCTTTCCCAACTCAGGTGCTGTGCTGTTTGCTGCAATCAGCTAGCTTTGCCTACGAATTTGTCTGGATCTTGATAACATTTCTTGAGTGGCACAAGAATAAGACTTAAAATACTTTCAGCCAGCACAAATAGCTGCTTTATATTTAAGTGAAAGATTAGCATCCTTGAGTTCTAGAGACAGGAATCTACAAAACAAAATTATTCCATTAATTTTGAGCATTTTTGGACAGACATGGTGAAATGTGCAAATCTCTCTTCAGTTGAGGACATCTATCGGTTTAAAGTTACCTGAATTAGCTGCAAGAACTATGCAACCAGTGCATTGCATTACAACTAGTACAGGATTAATCCCTTTGCAACAGTTCATCATATCTAACTTGAGAGCTTCTACCACTGCATTGATAAGGTTCTACCGGTTCATACTGCACTAGAAGGAAGTCTTGAAAATACTCTTAAAATAGTTCTGTCATCTTACTTTAAATTATAGGCTAGAGAATTATATACTTTTCAGAAGGTTCAGAGTTAGCCCGCCCCTTGGAGCAACAACTGCATAGGAACATGGGAGACTAGCTCCTTTATCATACCGTTTAACCTAGGCATGCTCACCCATGTCACTGAAGCCAACATCTTAATATCTCCATCTTGGCCAGAAGAGGAAGAATGGGGAGTACAACTTGTAGACTGCTTACTTGCAGCCATTGGACACCCCATCCTAGTGTCCCTTTCTATGGTCAGTGTTTGTGTTCATTGAAGTCTATGGAATGGCTTTAGCTTTTAGACAAGATCTTCTATACAAACCTGAAAGCAGAAAAAAAAAAAAAAGCACCTGGACAATGCAGTGGGTAAGCAAGCCAAGCCAGCAAATGCTTGCAGTGTAGTTCTAAAAGTAAGTTTATAAAAAACACACATTTTCAAATGGCATTCAGAGAAAGCCAGAAAGGTGATAACCAAATGGCTGAAAGGAAAGAGGCTTTAACCCATCTCTCCTACTTTAGAAGTAGGAGGGATTAGTCTCCATACCAGAAAATCTGAGACGCCTTTTGGGATACTGAAGAAAAGTGCAAGTTCTATTAGCTAAACAGTTAAGAATCAATTTGTAATAAAGTTAAAATTTAAAAGCAAAGATGAGTAGACAGTAATGAGATTTATATTATGCAGAGTTCTAGGGAAACGAAGGGGAAGGCAAGATATTATATAGGGATCAAGAAACAAAAAAAGCTTAACATCAATAGTAACAAGGAAGAGAAGAACAAAATACTGACATAAGGAAGTGCTGTTGATGGAAGATAAATATGTCCGTATGTATATTTTAGGGGACTGGATGCATTTTTAAATGCTAAATCTGTTATTTGATAAGTTAGAGTAATTAATTAATAACAAAGTCCTAGTAATAGTAGGGACTGGACCCGAATTGCAGCTGACAGCTCCACCCCTCTACCACCCAAACTTTCTGCACCAGTAGACATTCTCAGATGAGAAAAGTTGCAGAAGTGAACTGGGGCAGGTGAGGGTGGTACAGATGAAGTCTCCCTCAGTACCTGTCTGGTTAGACTATGTTCAGTTCCCTTTGGATTCTGATACAGCTCTCATCTCAGCAGTGCTCAAAGTGTATAGAATATCTTTGGAGATGGCAGAAGGAAAATATACAGGATCAGTGAAAAGCTAAAAGTGCCCTTAGTCATCTTGGGTAGGGACTTCAAATCTGTGATCCCCACTCAGACAGATAGCTCATGCCTTCAAGGACTTGCAACCGTGAACAACAAGATGCTAAGGAAAAGCTCACCTGACCCAGAAGCAATACTTTGGGGACCACAATTTTAACTCTTTGAAGCCAAGTACCTCTCACTGCAGCAACTATCAGAGGCTGAGAGGAAGGCCTTTTTTCCTTTTAAAAGAAGATGCTGCAGTTGTGAGAACTTAGTTTGAATGCCCCTTTTATTGAATGCTGCGATAGTGCAGTGGTAACACTGAACAAAATAAGACTGCTTAAAACAAAAGCTGGAAGAGCAAGAAGCTTTTAAAACAGGGTTAAACCACATACAGCGTTGGTTACCCCTGTGCAGAAAAGTATAGGGTTTCTTAAACGTAGCGTCATTAAAAGTTAACTCAAGCACATCCCTTCCATGTGTCTATACCCAAAACATGCCTTATATTTAAGAGTCTGAGTGAACATAAAAATATACAAGTCTTTAAAACAAGCACGCGCCACACATCAGGTGATTGGGGGGAAGCAGAAACCAACCAAACACTGATTTAGAAAGTCAAGGAGTCGATACTGCATCTAGCCACTGTGATCCCGCTAATATGCCAGGCTTTTCATTCATAGCCTGGGCCTGAGGCACTGCTAGGCTAACAAGTATACCACACAGCTGCATTTAGAGAGCTTCTATGCCAGTTCATAAACATCTTCCATTTACTATTTGGTGATTACATGTGTGTGTATATATAGGTCTCTATGGAACACATTTCAATGAAAAAAAGTCAACTCTGAGGATATACAAGCCAATCTAATAATGAGAAATGGAGTTTCAGTCCAACAGAAGCTTGTTTTCCCTTTCCTCAAGAAAGGAGATACCACCCCCTCTTCCCTCAAAAGCATCTTCAGGTCAAACTGAAGTCCTCCACTGTAGCTATTCTTCATCAGAGGAAGAGGTCTGTTCCAGGGGGTACACCATGAATATCACATCTGGTCGTGATGGAACGTAGGGGTGGTCAGGCCTCACAACCTCAAAGCCCAAGAAACTGAATGTCTTCAGAAGTGGAACTACCGAAAGAGAGAGACAAGACTGTTACCATTTGGGAAACAGCTGACAAGGAAGCCTGTGAGAAGTTACAAATGTACAAGGGAAATGCATACATGGCTACAAACTCAACTTTGTTAGCCCCATACTGGCTGTTAAAAATGAATTCCATTAGGGACAGCCCCCCTAAATTACCAAACTTGTCCTTTCCCTGCATTTCTTTTCAACTAGTCTTACGTCATTTATGTTGTATACTCCTCTTCACCCCAACATTTTATTGGTGTCTTGTTTAGAAGTAGCTCCTTGGGATGAGGCCCATCTTGAATGCACAATGACTCACAAAAAGCAGCCCCAGCTGGGATATGCAGGGGCCAAATGTAACACAAATCTAACACATTAAAAAAAAACAAACAAAACAAACTTATGCAGCAACAGGGAGCCACTGCAGTTCACTAGGAGGCACGCAAGGTACCCCCTATTTTGGGGGGAGCTTGAGATGTGTCCCATTGTACAGAGTACTCAATTAGTGCAGCCTAGAGATAATCCTGCATGCTGAATTACAGAGACACCCTCTGACTTCTAAGGAGGCAGCTCAGTTCAGTCATTTCATCATTTATTTGCTTAAAAAAGGAACAGTCACAGTCCCCCAACACAGGTTTTCCAGGAGCTTCAAATGCCAAGCAGCTCAGATGCTGAGTTGTTTCCTTCAGCTCCCTATATGAAAACCCCATTTCCTCAATAGCTGAGCTATCAATGCTCAGGCATGTGGAGGAACAGCAGTTTTTGTAGGCCAGGCTGTTTTCACTGGCACTGAACATGGGTTCCCTGGCACCCAGAGGCATTAGGAGCAAACACTGCTCCCCTACTCCCCTTCATTTGCCTTACGTAACAATGAATGTAGTCTCCCAAGAGCATAGAGATGTGGGGATTCAAGGTTCTGTGGGCTTGTCCCAAGCTACTATTTGGACAAGATGAAGGCTGACACCCAACAGCAGGCAGGATGGATTTATTCAAGGACTAAAACTGACTGCTTGCTACTTCAGAATAGAAGGAAAGAAAAGTAGCTAGAAATGCCACAGCAGAGAGTGTGGGTGATTGCCATGGTTTAGGGACTCCTCCAGCTAGCAGCTTGCTTCGCAGGAATCCAACACACTGATTTTTCTACTAAGACACCACCCATGTGACCCAAGGTGGAGACCCATCCAAAACCTACCTTTGTTTAGTTTAATTTGGGTCAGATGAAGCAGATAAACTGGACACCCAAATATCTGTTACCAAGGACCTACTTCCACAGTAACCTCTGGAAGTCAGCCTGGTGTGATAACCATGTGCCTTGCTCTACTAGCATGCTACCAACAGACAGCCTCTAGTCACTGTATGTTCTCAATCAAATTAACTGTGCTGCCTGGCTTTTAAGGAAGAGGGGATGCTGAAAGATTTACTTTACTATATATGGAAGTATCAGCAACTGGAATGCATGTTCCAGACTTGATGAAATCAGATGAAAAAAAAGGGTCCAAGCCCTGTCCAGTGTTTCAGGATTCGGTTGGCTGTTCCAGGGCGAGGTCAACCAGAACTGCTTTCAGGAAAGCAGTGAAGCCTCAGGATAGGGCAGCAATGGGCTAGGACTTGGGAGAGTCCCATTCTTGGCTCTGTCACCAACCAGTGTGATCCCTTTTCTGTTTGTCTCAGTATTCCCACCTGTAAAATGGTAAGTGTACTTATCTGCTTTATAAAGTACTTTCCATCTACATAGATCTCAAAGCATTAGACAAAGAGCTTGGTACAGGCAGTTCTTGGACTTGTGACACAATTGGTTCCTGAAAACTTGGTCTTAAGTTGAAACGTTGCAACTCAGAAACAATTTTTTTCATAAGAAGAATGTTGTAAATGGGAGATTCGTTCCTGAACCAAGGCCCAATACCCTATTTTCACGAAAAATACCTCAGAATTTTGTACTCGATCAATTACAGATGAGCAATATAGTGACATTAATGTATTTATATTTTAAATAGCAATCATATTGATTTGGAAGGACTTCTTTGAGGTGACTTTACTGGACTTTTTGAAGGGCTCTTGGCTGGAGTCTTCTCAGGAGTCTTGGCTGCAGGTTTTTACTGGAGTCTTGGCTGCTTTCTTAAAGAAAGCATCCAAGGAAGTTTGGACAGATGTTCTCCAGGGAGATGGGTGATGCAGTGAACTTGGTCACTGGCGTGGCGTTGCATTGGATCAAGCGTTGTCCAGTCGAAATCGAGTCAGAAAGTTGAAACAGTGTCAATTTATAAATGTTGTAAGTGCAAAACATTGTAACTCGAAACGTTGCAAGTCGAGGACTGCCTGTACTTGGTATTCATCTTTCAGAAACCAGATGATATTGCCTCAGTGGTTCACCTGAGTAAGCTGCCAACTCTATTTATTAGAACAAAAATACCTCATGGGAGAACTTATTATAAATGATACCTTCTCATGTTTAGTGTCACTGAGGGGTTCCAACAATCTGAAGCTTAAATGATGCATGAAAGAGAATCTTCTTAAAAAGTAGACAGAGTAAAATTCCAGTTTTCAGAGAGGGTTTGTAACATCTGCTAATCACTCTCCACCACAGTGCTGCTCAACTGAAACAGTTATAACCTCATGTCTGGTTAAGAGTTGAACTGGTTCATTCATGCTTATGCTCTGCCACAACTCCCCCTCCCTCAAGTTTCCATGCTGTAAGCACATATCCAGATATCTCCCCTTATGTCATAAGCTACAGTCAGAGTAAAGATTATCTACAGGTCTGGAAGAGGACAGGACTGTTAGACTGCTAATTGGTCAAAACATCCGCTCAAAAGGGATCTGCATCAGAATGCCATAACCCAGTATAACTGCCATTAAAACCAATTTGGCTCCTATGTGTGATAAAGCATCTTCCCAATTTTTCCTTAAAAATCACACGAATACAAAACCCTGATTTCATTTCTTATTTGAAGGAATCATTACATTAGTTGTGACTTATGACAAGGATCCCGTTACTCAAAGAGGAGAGGAATGATGTGCCTGAGGTCACGGGCACACGAACAACATACCACAAAGTACAGGTAGGTATGAGACTGAGCATGTTTTTGCATCTCTGCCCTCCTTTATTTGGCAGTATCTTGTTTGTGTGTCCATGACCCTACTGTCCTAAAGTTCAAGTCCTACTACGGATATCCAGCCTAAGAAAGCTATAGCTGATGTAAAGGATTAGAGGCAGGCAGGGAACAGACTGCAGCCCTGGCCAGGCTCTGGACCATGCTGTTACTACCAGCCTGGGCCCAGGAGTGGCTCCCAGCCCCGCTGTATCCCCTGCCAGTACTGCCCTGTGCTGTCACCGTGCCTGCCCCCCTGGGGTCTCCATGGAAACCAGCTGCAATGATGCAGGCAGGGGCTGCTGGGAAATGAAGTCCAGCAGCTGGCCAGCTCTGCCATTTTACCCACCCCTTCTTTAATATCATACAATCAAAAAGTTATTATAATGACTTCTACTGAGGAAGTAATTTGCAAGTAATTTAAAGTTTACTTGCAATCTCTGCACGACAACAGGAAACTTGCAACAGGAAGGGACGGTCTAAAGATGAGAGTATTTGGTAAGGTTAACAGTTTGGAGGAAAGAAAAACCATTAGCAGGGAAAGAAGCGCTCACCTCTATCTTCTCTGCTTTTTCTGAAGCAAATAAAGACATAGCTTACTTTCATTTTTTCTTCAGCAAATTCCAACAGTGCTAATAATCTGCAGGGGAGGAAGAAAAATAAAAAAAAAAAAAAAAGCATATGAATTATCAGTCCAGAGGAAATCACTTGGCTTAGTCAGCCAGAACACTGCTGAGGATGTTGAGAGGCACAAAACATTACTGGTCTACAAGCACTGTGGAATTACACACTTTGATTAACAATGGAAGCTGAGACTCTCTTTCATCAGACCAACTTGTACAGCTGGGAGGGATTGAAGGTACTAAATGTGTGTCTCATCTCACCCAACTATAAAAATTGGACCAATAAAAGATAGTCTGTCATCTTAAAAATCCTGTCTTGCTTATCTCTCTGGACCATCGCTGTTAACAACAGAAGCCAAGATAACCGACTTTTCTGCCTTGCTCCCAGCTCCCCACGAACCATGGCAAGTCTGATAAGCCCAGAGCAAATCATTCAAGATCCTTGTTTCATACATGAAGTATGGAGGAAGTATCTGTGAATTTCCCTAGCCTTGTATAGGGCTAGCTTTTATAACTCAGTGCAGTACTGTGACTATCTCACCAGATCAAGCGAATGGGATGGAGTCTGTCCTGGCAGAGGAATTTTTGATAACCAAGGTCTCCATATGTTGACAATAACAGTTTATAGCTGCTGTGTATCCAACCTGCATCTCCCCCCTCCAACAAGCTCAGGTGTACTCACCCTTTAAATGATCACTACAGTGTCTTAAGTGGACAAGGAATATAAAAAATTGTCTCAGAGCCAGTAAAATATGTCTGCAAACCAAGGCCTGTTCTATGAACCTCCCACTGTTCAGATTCCCAATGCAGTCCCCCATCTGAGCCACCCAAGGAGGTGACAGAAGCAGGTGATGAAATATTTTTTACCCTTCTTAGTGAAACAAGTTGTGGTGGCCTAGACTGCTCTGCTGATCACTGCAGTCTAGGCTTGTCAGTCACGCTGACCTGACAAACTGTTGTAAGTGCACCACTGGAGTAGTTGTTAATAAGAATTTAAATCAAGACATAATTAAGCAGTGGCCAGGGAGATTGGAGATAACCAAGGGGGATTAACTTAGAAGGGATTTTGTTAATATGATAATGATCTATTTTAATTATAAACCTCTACCAGGCTTTTTACCTAGCTAAAAATAACTCTTATGAAATTGTACTTAAATCATGGTGACAGATAAATACCCTCACAGAAGAATCAATTCCCACTGGGGCTGAGGCAGCTGCAGTGTTTATGAACAAAGTCCTTATTTTCTGAGCAGCACTGCATATATTTTGGGTGGGGGTACACGTTTTAGAGTCCAGCTTAATGCACAGGTTTAAGCACCAGATGAAACTAGACTAAGTAAAGCATTTACAAACCTGTATTTGGGATCAAACTGGATAGAAGGGTGTGGAAGTGAAAAAGAGGCTACCTGGCAGCAGGACAATATATGATTACCCTGTCTCACTAATGCTACCATGAAGACAGCCTCACAAATTAGAGGCGTTTTGAAAGGTTTACAGAACAAAGAAGAGATCCATTAAGGCCACACCCCCAGGGGCATGGACTACCAGTACCTTATATAGTAGTGAACACTCTATGGACATAGCTCTACTGACAAAATCTATATTTTATAGTAGGTTTTGCTAACCCAGTATAAGATGGCAAAGTTCTAGTCCAGAAGTGCAGTTCTGGATCACGAAGCTGACAGTACCTTACAGTACAGACAAGGCTATGATTACAGGCTAGCCTATGGAATAGAGGTAGTTATCAACACTTTTGCCACTGGCTGTATGCCAGACATCATCCCCCAGCACTACATGCAGTATTTCAGGTCTTACCCTTCTTTGCTCCCATCAGCTAATACACCATCAGGGATTTCCACAAAAAGGCTCTGATTGGAAAGCACTGCATCCCAGGAGGTGGTCTTCACTTCCGTAACCTGGTACTGGAAGTGGATAATATGAGGCTTCCCGTCATGCACTGGGACCTCTTGGATAACAGTGAGCTTCTCGTCCTTCCGGTTTTAACAGTGAAGGGGAAAAAAAGAAGGAAACAAAAAAGAAAGTAGCACACAACAAGAATGAGTACATTTATTTAAGTGTCTTTCAGAACTACTGTACATAATGGGGGAAACATCTGCTTGATCAGGGTTATTTTTTAAAGTTTAATCCGTTTTACAACTTCAGCCCAATTTGAAAAACTGAATGTAGCATGGTATGACAACAAGCTTCAACTGAAACCTCAGCATTTATATTTTACTTCAACTGGCTTATTCCAGCACTGCTAATGATAGAGGCTTCTGTTTGACTTGTATAAATTACTGCAAGTAAAGAATGAAATACTAGGATTACTTGATGTTCCAGACAGGGCTCTTCTACCCTGTTAACACCTGCCCCTTGAAAACTGGACACCAAAGAGTCTCATGTTAAATGTTCCAAAACTGAAGCACCCAGAAATGCTAGTCATGACAAGTACGGCAAAAAACCAAACCAAACCAAACCTCTTTAATTAGCATACTTTAAACTCAGCCATGTAATGTTTGTTTGTAAGAGTACAGCATCCTAATGCCAAATCCCCCTGTAAACCTATGTGTAGTCAAGCAGCAGAGTGTTTGTTAAGATTTTAGTTTTCCACTAAAAGTTCTCTGACTGGGGTAGCCTTTGTCCGGGCACATACAATAAGACGTGAAAGATCAGATCTTCTAGGTCTAGGGATCTTCTGCATACTTTCCAGGAAGTATGTGCCAGGTTTTTACCTATCCAATACTTTTCCAGCTGTTTCATTCTAGCCTAAAACAGACTTCAAAACAGATAAACACTCTTTTAACATCACTCTAAAAAACACCCCTCAGATTCTAAAAAATGTAATTAAGGAATCCAAAAGGAACACCCCTCCCCATCCCCCGCACTTTATCCGTTAAAGCCTATAAAGAAATAAAGGCCTAGCAACATTTATTTTTAGGTTTTTAACAAAATATTTAGCTACCCTGGTATCAGACAATGTGTTGACACACTATAATGAACACTAAAGAGACCTCATAATTCCCAATTCAAACTCCCTTCAGTTTACTTGCAAGCTGTTTTGCATATATCACATTAAGAATCGCCCTTCTTAATGGTAAATGGCATCCCACTTCACAACAGGCCTAACTCATCCATTAAGTATGCCTCATGAACCTCTTCCCTACCCTCCAAAGAACACAGCTCACAACGATTTCAACTAGTGGCTCAGCGCTAAAATTACCTACTCCTAGAGTCTAGCTAATTCCACATTTCCCAGATCTTACAGCCAAGAGGAGGGAGCAAATCAACATCAAAGCAGATAATAACGTGTTACTAGAGAGGATTCTGTGTAGGTCATCTTGAAATACAGTGGGTAATGAAAGCTAGGATATCGGAACTTGTGTCTAGTGACATCTGCTTGACAAAACCTCAGGCCTGAAATACTCTATTTGCCTATAAGAGATATCATTTCAAACATTGGGTGCCATGGTTGTGACTTGTAAACAGTAAACCCCCCCCCAAAAAACTTACATTACTAATGGCCTGAAATAGTTACTTTTCAAAACTAGAATTTTTTATCCACTGTCTTGCTCTATTACAGACATTATTATAACAAATTGGAAAGAGTCAATTGCTTCAGGATATATATATTTTTGAGGAGTTTTAAATTCTGTTTTTATCCAGTAATTCTTGACAGCAACCAGCTGCCCCACTGCACCCAACCACAGCTTGTTAAAAAAAAGGTAAATCAATGAAAGAATCAATGACAACACTGAAGTCATGGGGTTTTTGGGTTACCACTCCTTTGAGATGAACAATGCCATTCATAGCATTTAACTACTGTTTCAGCTACCTAGCTACAAGCTTGGAAAAACAATAAACCCGTCCTTTTTGTCAGGTTTTAGAATCTACAGCTCTGGTCTGTGGGTGGGTAGAGTCTAGCGCCAGGTTTGGTGCCGAATCCTAAGGGAAGAGATCCTGATGACCTGCATGCCTCCTGCCTCCCTTAAGCTTTCAGGGATTATAGGACAGAGAACTTAAAATAAATACACTCTGAACCCATTCAAGTGCCTGCCTCTGGGAAGAGGATGCAACTCCCAAAAGTGAAAAATCCATTGCTAAAACTTAACATAGGCTTGTATCTTGTTTATTAATAGAGTATCATTACTTCACCAAGTCAACGCCTGCCTGCCCCAGATTCATTTTATCCCACCAGACCTGCTATACAGCATACACAACAGGAATGCTCTAGACAAACACCATCTTGTTAAAATGGTCATTGAGAACAGACTCGTGTGTGCCGGGGGACACATTTATCCCTGCCAGTAAGCCTGCATGACAGTAGCAACCAGTTTTAAGTGCTGTTTTAGATCCTAAGTAGGCTGGGATGGTTTCTCTCTCCCTTTAACAAGCGATACTTGTGCTACAGATCATTCACCAAGACTAACAGCACAGTTGTAACAGTTCATAGGAAGAGGTCTTGTCTACCTACTTCAGTGCAGTTACGCTAGCAATTGTTTAAATATGTTTATTGTTAACAAAGCTTCCAAAGGACCAAGTATGACATTCAGATGGATCCTACAGCTGTATCTCACAGTGCTGGGCCTTTGCTTACAGATGGATGTGAAGAAGAGTAAGCCCCAGTGGCGTAGTATCTTCTGTGGGTTAGTACCTACCAACAGAGAGGATTAAGACATGCTGCTGGGTTTTTGGTTGTACAGGTAACCCCGCTTAACACTGTTTTGCCTAGCACTATTTCGCTGTAACGCTCATTTTAAATTGATACCTGATTTCATTTAGCACTCAGTGAGTTTCATTATAATGCTCGTGGTTGCCATCTTGGGTCATTAAAAATAATTGTGGTCGCCATCTTGGGTCATCAAATGTTTGGTTTTGCTTAATGTTTGTTTCACTTAATACCCAGTTTTTCAGGAACCAATTAAGAGTGCTAAGCGGAGGTTGCCTGTAGTCATGTTGGTCTAAGGATCAACACATGTTGGTCTAAGACCTTGTTGGTTTCAGTTAGTCTAATAAAAGATATCACATCTACCCAAAGACCCTTACCAGGATTAAAACAGGCCACTCAGGTTCTGACTATTTAAAACTCTAACACACTATTGCATTATGGTATCCAATGCTGAATGGCAGGTACCTCGCATTAAATCTGAGGCTGTTTTTGTTGGATAAGCTAAGCAGAAGAATGCACTGTTTCTTCAAAATGGATAAAACCCAGAATGGCAACAATGAAGAAAACAAGTTAACATTAGCCAAAATAATTAGCCTGCAGGAACCTGGATAATTCATTGGATATCAAATGAGATTGTTTGGCTGTTTATGCTCACTATTTGCTATAGCTTTAAACCATTTACAGTAACAAAACTATAACTGTTATGCTTAAGTGGAGCTTAAAATTGTTTTACTGTCAAGCCAGTTATAAAATATGGAACTAAGACACATTGTCAGTAGCTGTGTTGGCCCAGGGAGAGTCCAGAATTACAGCAGTGTAGTTAGTACTGGCTCTGTGCACATTAGCTAGCCATAAAATGTTAAGACAGTTCCTCGTCGGCAGGCTCATGTGATGCCTTTAAGTTTTTCAGCTCAAGAAAGATTACCAGTCCAAAGCAAGAGGAACACACTATAGAACAGGGACTGGCAATTATTTCAGGCAGAGGGCTGCTCACCGAGTTTTGGCAGGCTGTGGAGGACTGCATGGGTAGCCACGCCCCTTGACAGGTGCCCTGCCCCCTAGTCACCATCTTGAGACCAACGTCCTAATGTCGTTGGTCCCAAGACATTGGGACATTGGCTCAATGTCCCAGGGCCAGCACTGGCGAGGCTCAAAGCAGGTACAGGCTGGCAGGGGTCTGGGGAGCCAGGCTGGGCTGCACCAGCAGGGAGAGTGGGGAGCTGGCCCGGCTCCAGAGCTCCTGCCACCCTGCTCTGGGCCCCACTGGCACTGGTCCTGGGACACTGGTGCAGGCCCTGTGCTCCCACTGGCTCCTCACCCACTCACTCCTAGTACACCCAGCCCCATGGTACAGGCAGAGGGGCAGTGCACAGTCCCAACCCCCTGCTTGCCAGCAGGGAAGAAGCTGGTGCTGAGCGCAGGGAAAAGCAGCCCCTTGCCCACCCCATGGCTGGCAGTCCCTGCTGCAGTTGCTTGCACCCCATGCGGAGCTGTCTGGAGCAGGTACAGGCAGCCCCACACAGGCTGCAAGCGGCTACAGTGCAGGGTGCCAGCCACAGGGTGAGTGAGGGGCCGCTTTTCCCTGCACTCAGCACCAGCTTGTAACCTGCCCTGCTGCCAGCCTGGGCTCCGCACTGGCTCCTGGCACGCCTGCTGGGGCTACGCACACTGGCAGCAGCTGTGGACCCCCCCCGCCCCCCAGTACCTCACCGGGTAGTGTTGGCTGCTGCTGCCCGCCCAGAGTGTGTGCTGGGCAGCCCACAGGCAACAGTGGTAAACACTGCCCAACACAGCAAGAGGGGTAGGCCACAGTTGCTGTCGCCACGCACAGCCCCGACTGGCGAGCCTGGAGCCATGCAGGGCCCAGCCTAGTAGTAGGGCCAGGTTACAAGCTGGTGCTGAGCACAGGGGGACGGTGGGGAGGGAAGTGGCCCCTCACCCGCCCTGTGCCCGGCATCCCGTGCTGCAGCCGACCTGGGGCTGCCTGTGCCTGCTCTGGACAGCCCTGTACGGGCTGTGAGCGGCTGCAGCAGGGAGCACCAGCCACAGGGCAGGGAAGGGCTGCTTTCCTTCACGCTGGGAAGGAGCAGGGAAGGAGCCCAGGGAAAAGCTGAGCCTGGTGGGGAGGAAAAGCAGCCCCTCCCCTGCCCTGTGCTGCAGCTGCTCACAGCCCATAGGGCTGTCTGGAGCAGGCACAGATAGCCCCAGGCAGGCTGTGAATGGCTGTAGTGTGTGGCAGGGCTGGGGCTGCTCCCCTCACCCAGCCTCAGCTTTTCCCTGGGCCACTTCTCCCCAGGCTCCTTCCCTACCCAGGGACCTCCCCTGCCCTCTCCCCCTTCTCCCTTACCTGAAGTTCTCGCACGGGCAGCCGCATGGTCCCAAGCCAGAAGCCCCTCCTGGGGCTTCCAGCTGGGGGTGAGGAGCTGGGCAGGCCCTGCTGTTGTGGGAGCCTGCCAGGGCTTCCCCTGGGTCCTACTGCCCTTGGTTCCTGTCATTTTTGATCCAGCCTGTGGGCCATATTTTCCTCACCCCTGCTATAGAAAGCCAAAACAGAGGTAGAAAGGGGGAAGACATGGGCTAAAACTGACTGACTAAAGGAGACAGCTCGCAAATGCACATGTACAGGAAGGTTATCAGAGTCATAGGAAAGCTCTGACGTGCTTGTGGGCTGTTTCATACAGTCATCATAGCTACGCAAGTTTCAACCCCCAGTAGAAAAAAAAAATACAGATGGGCACATCTGTTTGCCTTGATAAGACAAAGTCCTCCAGTTTTGGAAATTAAATTTACATGAGTCCCTTTCATACAGCCAATACACTAAAATTTAAAAGGACAACTAGCTGCTCCAGCCAAAATCTGTGTAAAACTGGGAAAAAATAAATATCCATGGAGAGGCAGTTATGCACTACTCACAAACACTTCATTTTGGGTCAACTTTGCAAGATTCCGGTGACTTACTACCGGAGAAAGGCAATATTTATGCTTAAATCGGTCTCAGTTATCAGCTCCTAGTTCTGCACCCTTGAATTGAATCGTTGGATAATGTCAAGGCTCAAGGGCAACCTCCCATTTAAGTCACAATTTGCTGTGCACAAAACTGCTAATCCAGTTATATTTCTTAATTAATCCAAGAGGAACAGCAGGAAGGGCCAGGCATGCTGGCAGTCTAAGGAAAAAGGATGTTATGATCCACCAGAGCCAAGTGACTTGAGAACTCCATGAGTGCAGCTTACTCTTGGCTTGTACAGCACCTGCATCCTCTTGCCAAGATCATCAGCCAGAGCACGTACTTCAGGACAAAGCCCCTGCCTGCAATACAGGACCAGCTCTGACTACTGACTTTTGGGATTTTACTTTCAATTGGGCAGTAAAGCCTTCTTGATTAAACAGCTGAATCTTTTAAGTCTCTTAACGTAAAAATACCAATAAATAAAAGGCAGCTGAAACTATTTAATTTGTAACACTGTGGGATATAAAAACTGAATGTTTGATATTCTAGTTTCTACTTAAATGGAGGCAGGGAGATTTTCAGTGGCAGATGCTGTGGCCAAAAGTTGAAATTTCATTTGTAGCTACTAAATGCCAATGTGAGTGCCATAATGGAATAAACTGTGTTAGAGTACTATTTGCCTTCAAACATATAGTATACGAAGAAACTGACTGCTTCATTGATTGGCTCCAGCAATAAGTCACAAGAGAAAAAGATTGAGGAGGTTGTTATTAGCATCCCCCAAAGAAGAGCTACAGCCTAAATTCTGGTTTGTTTTGGGGCATTTATCCACAGACAGCAGTTCTACTTGCTGCTGGAAACCTATTCAGTGATGAGGGAAGGTTACAGCAAAGCTGAATACTTGAGACTCTCAAAAACCACACTTCAGCAGTGGACTTAATTTTTCCCTTTCACTTTTTGTCTGAAATGCACAAAACTTGAGAAGTATTAGTAAACACGACATGAGGAATGGAAGTTTTCAGGCACCCTTGCCCCCTGGCCACTAGCTTCCAGGAGATGTAATGATTCCTCCTGAGCCCTCTTCTGAACCCCTTATTTACTCCTATGCTTGCTTCCACACCAATTCTACCAACTCCACACCTATTTTCAGGCAGCTCCTTCTACAGGCCTGGCCTATTTCATTCACTCAGTGTCAGCTGCAATTGATTCAGTAATGCATTATCCTACCTTCTTTGCAAGTTTTAGAGGGCTTCACATTACACACAGGATCACTAAGTCCATGGAAGAGGAAAAGTCCCAAACTAAAGAAGGTAAAACAAAAAAAACCCAACAAAAAACACTGTAAAATATTTGGTCTTCATCATGGAGATTCCAGCAGGGTACTTGTGTAAGTGAGGCCACAGGGTTTGCATCTTCCCTCATCAGAAAGGAGTGTGCATCAGATTTGACCAAAAAAAAAAAAAAAAAAAAAAAAAACAAACAAGATAAAGGTTCTTGCGAACCCAACTGCTTTCACCTTTGTCTGGCCATCCTGCTGAACCGA
>NW_017728911.1:805205-813146 GCF_001723895.1 Crocodylus porosus | reverse complement strand
TGACAAAAAAAAAAAAAAAAAAAAGACAAACAAGATATTTATCTATTAAAAAAAATTTTACAAGCACAGCATAGGACCTAATTTCCATTCCTTGCTCTGCACCAATAGCCACCACAAGACAGCCTTCTATTCCTTGGGGATATGAACCTGGGACTCATTCAAAAGTAAATGTAAAAAACTATTCATGAGTGTGCTATTGATAGGCTTTGCAGGAAGGAACAGTCAGATCTCCTCAGCTGGGAGTTGAAGGAAAAAAGGCTTGTGATGACCGGGTGGAGAAAGCTAGATTAAAGGAATAGATGCAGACAAATTTGCTTCAAAAGAAGGGTGTGTTCATAAATCCTCACACCAGCTAAGAACAATACCCATATTGAGGGTTGGATAGATAGTTTCAACACCAACAGGGACTCTGGCAACATTCATACCAATACCATCCCTAATCTTTAGGTCCCAACACCTTTAACTTCCTGCCTACAACACTGGACGTGATCCTGTCACCCGCTCTAATTCAGCATTTCATCTCTTTCTCCTCCATGTTTCCCATTATTTCCAAAACATTTTGAAAACTGATGCTTGCTCTGAAAGAGCTCTGCGAATAGAATCAGTAAATTACTTGATGCAAGGAAAACACCTTTGTTTCTCAATTCACAGGAAGTACTTTCTCTTTAACTCTTCAGACAAGTGCCAGTGTTACATTAACCTAGTTATTTTAATTTTATTTGTTCTCCTCAATGTAGTCAACTCAGAACAGGATAATTTGTTTACATACAGTGGAGAAATCCTTAGTCCAGTCAGGTAAAGAAAAACAGGCACTTTGCCAAAATAATCATTAAATCCGACTCACTGTGTATATCAGAGCTGATAGAGAACGATCCCTGCCACCCCCTCGCCCACCGGGGATCTTCGACAGTGGGTGAGGGGCATCAGGAGCACCACCGAGGCCCTGGAACACTGCTCCTGCAGGGCTGAGGCTGGGGACTGTTACTCAAAGGTAAACTACTGCAAGAGAAAAAGAGAAAGAAAGCACCAAGTTACATTAGCAGATTCCAGGTGATTCTCCCACCACTGTTTCACAACTCAGTTGACTTCCCTTGGTAGCAACAGATTTTATCTGTTAGCACTCAGACTAAATCAGGAACGCTCATGGCTGGAACTTCCTTCATTTTTACTAGAAGAGCTACAGGGTGTTTTTGTTTTGTCTTGTTTGTTTCGGGTTTTTTGTTTGAAGCAATGGAGGGGCTTCTCTGGGAAAAGTTGAGAGTGCTGAGCAAGCCCACATTAATAATGGAGGTCTGGAAAACTGCCAATAACAGACGTCTGGAAATGCATGACCAGATGAGCACACATTTTCTACAGATAAACATCTACAAATAGATTGACGGGATCTAGAGCGGGCTTAAGTTTCACAATTTCAAAATGGGGAGGAGTGACATGGCTAGTCTCAAAACATTTTGAATACAGTATAACACAGTTTATGGGCTGATGTTTTCTTGCTCCAGTGAAGCTGTGGAAAAGATTTAGTTTCAGACAGAAGGACATTGACAAAGCAGTTGTGGGTCATGAATTTAGCCTGCTTTTTTAAAAGGCAAACACAACACAGTTGAAAAGCTTGAAAGACATTTCTTTATAACTTTTGCTTTCAACTGGTTGAAGCCAACCTTTTAGGTAGACATGCCACAAATTAGACCCTGCACCCTCCCCGAGTGCCACTCCTATCCCCTTTGCCTGGCCTGATCTGCTGCTCTGCTTTTTGCCCTATCTACTGATTTGATGATGCTCCCTCCCTAATCTGTTGTGTGCTACAAACAGGTGACTCATGCCACTTGTGCCACAGGTTGGCCACTGCTGCTTTAGACCATGGATAAGAGATCAAAACTATTTATTATAAGCACTTGGAACAGAACTTCTAGCAGTCTTCTTCTGCCTGATATTCCATGACTTTTAACAAGTCAATGAAAGCAAATTATATCTATGGAAAATTACTTCCTCTGTGGGAATTGCAAGAGTTCATTTTGCTGAAGCATTGCATAGCAACAATACTATGCTAACAAGACCTGCAAATACGACACAAAAAAAAAAAATTCTTTAGTATTCCTGCTATGCAAAATCCTAGCATGAGGCTACGTAAATAAGACCATTTCAGCTTTCTGCTGAAACACGCCATTGTTTTCTATAGGCATACATCTTTGATCTGCATTAGGCTCTCCTACACCTTCCTAGACTTTCCATATAGGCTGGTTAGTTACGTGGTACTATTTTTTCATTTATTTTTCTTTGTGCTATTTAAGAGGAGTCTTGACTATCCAAGAATTAAATACTGAGTGATGCTCTACATTAGGTCTGCTCATACCAGTCAACACCACTTATTTGCAAGTAGGAAATTATTTGTAAACATGCTTAATTGGTCCCTAGCTTTTCAGAGACTAAAATTTAACTTAAGACAGCTATGAATTCCAGCAAACTGCAGCTCAAAAACCCTTGCTACAGTGTCACTGCAAAACTGAAACGTAATAACAGTTACTGTACAGTGAGTGTAAATATCCCCACCTCCCAAAGTCTTTTACTAGGTGCGGCACTTTTAAAGCCTGTTCTGAAGGGCCTGTGGTCAGACACTGACACTCGCCCTAGAAAGGAATTCTGCTTAAGCAGAAATAAATCAGTTTAACTGAAAATGTCTTATGGCAAGCTTCTCTATACATATGCTCAATTGTATTTACTAACTCAGTGTTTCATCATTTCAACAATTAATTTATTGTAACATCTGTCTAGGGCTTGTTCATGTAGAGAGGAATGACAAAGCACTTGTCGTTCAATTCTCTCCCCCCAAGAAAGCTGTTAGCAGCTTTGTTATTTTTTTCCCCAACTCAACAATGTAGTATTGATAACTCCCCCTTCTACACATGACTAATGATTCCAGAAACTGAATAATGAAGTGGAGCAGTGAAAGTCAAGTATTTTCATGCAGCACATACCTCTCCTGATATCAATTTTCCTGGGAAGCACATAATTTAATAGATAGCCTTCAGTTGTGTCACTACTGAAGACCTAGACCCCTATATGATACCCCTTTCACAACATCTGATGAAATGAGATCCAGCTTGCAAAAGCTTCTGCTATTTCTCTCTCTAATTTAGTTAGGCTGTAAGGTACAAATCTGCCCTACCTTCCCTATATGCTATGCCAGAAGTGGTCAAAACGTGGCTCAGAAGCTGCATGCATGATATGTACAGCTTGCCAAAAACAAGCTGAAGCTCCGCCCACATCTCCTGGGACTGCCATCTGAAGTGCCATGCTGCTGGGGGAGCCTGAGTGGCTCCAGGGTGCTCAGCACCCTCCCCTGCTCTTCAGTTCCACTCTGTGTTGCTCAGCACCACCCCCAACACTGTTTAATTTCCACGGAGGATCAGATGTGGCTCCCAGGGTAAGTAACTCTGGCCACCCCTGTGCTATGCCAATGGCTTCAGGACCAGGACCAGAAACCTCAGTTTGCCTTGTAAGGGGAAGCAGATGATAACTGCAGGAGTAGCAGCCTTGGAAGGAGTCTTAAACTGATACCACTGAGACTTGTCCCTGGCCAACAGGAACAATCGTATACTTGTGAGCCTCCACTCCACTTGTCACTTTCTGCTCCTCAGCTGCTGACCAGTGGACTGCCCCATTTCAGCCTCTCCCCCTTTCTGAATGCTGCTCCTTTGTTCATATATACTGCATTGAAATAAAGCCTTTTTAGTGTCTTTTTCTAAAAGCACAAATACACTTTCTACTTTCAAGCACAAAGAGTTTTTGCCCTAAGTCCCATCAGAGGTAGAAGTTATCAGAAGCTTACAATTCAGTTAGTGGATATCATTTTATCAGCTAACCCTTTAAGTACCTTAAATCAGTTTCCTAACCTGAAATTGGCAAGTAGCTTTCTTGGGGTGGCCAAAAAGGAAGTACACCAAGGTGACAGTGACAGCTCACCAACTTGAGTTAAAACTGGGTCAACTCATCAGATCCATTACACTCGAAACAGAAGTGCCAAGCTTGCCTTCCAAGCCATGGCTGTCAGAAGAGGAGGTTTGACTTTCAAACTCCATTCATTTCTTTTTACTGGTACATTCATGTCAAATGGGAAGAATTCTATGCAAGTTCCAATCCAGTAATGTGAAATTAATTATATGCTTAAAATAACAATAATATAAAATAAATCAATCACACAGTATGTTCTAGAGAGAACAAGGGCTTGGGGGTGGGGGGAGGGGCAGGGAGTGGCGAGTTAGCCAATTAAATAACCCTAACACAGTGAAGTTCAGACTGCCTTGCTTCCTAGTTTGTCCTCAGAAAAAGTAACACTGTTTTCAC
The DNA here is from genome assembly GCF_001723895.1 of Crocodylus porosus. Classification (NCBI taxonomy): domain Eukaryota; kingdom Metazoa; phylum Chordata; order Crocodylia; family Crocodylidae; genus Crocodylus; species Crocodylus porosus. The sequence continues at coordinate 808,805 of NW_017728911.1, read as the reverse complement.
TTTTCCTGCACCACACTGAAAGTAAGATCTGGCTGCTTTGCATATGCTCTCCCCCACAAAGTTCCTGTTATCCTCTATTCAATTTAGACAGAAACCTGCCAAAATAAACACCAAGAAGATTCTCTCAAGGCTTGAAACTATTATCCAATCAATAAAATTATCTGACTGATCACTACTGGTAATTTTGTCAGCCAATCTAGCGGCTCAATCTGCTCGTGGAGATAGATGGCTTGAGATCTGAGTCTCTTCAGGTGTCCTTTCAGAGATAAGAAATGGCTCTTTCAGTTTTAGATATTGGATAACTAGAACAAAGCTGGAAAACAAACAAACTCACAAAAACAGATGAGCAAGAATGGCTAACTAAAAGCTAATTCCCCCACTGTTTGCTTTAATATTATCTTGGAGCCAAAAGTAGTAAAAGGAGCACGAATGGACATTGGCAAGGATAAGCCTTGGAATGTAACCGGCCCCCCCCCAAAAAAAAACCAACAAAAAAACACAAAACCAAAAACCTCCCCAACACGGACATAAGAAACCTAGGTGCTTCATAGTGGATATAGTATTATATACAATTCAACTGTGAAGGAGTTCAATGTGTCACTAAAAATGTTAGCTGAAGTATACATGTTTTCCAAGGGGACAGTGAACCCGGGTCATACCCAGTTCACCCTCCCTTTTAGCATCCACTCTCTGACACTGCTGTGCGACACAGGTCTTTTGATATGTCGTGTAGCAATTACTCAGGCACAGAACAGGCTAGACCTATAGATCTGAAGAGTAAAGGTAATATCCCATTTTGAAGCAGCCCTGATTTTGCTTTAACAAGTTTTTGTTGTTGTTTCAAAATATAAGCTCTCTGAGACTAATGCCCATCCTCTCTAGTTACTGTTACTTGCCAGGGAGCATCCTATGACACTTAACTCAATGTGCATACTAAGTTAGGCAGAAGTAAAATTTATGCCTGTCTTGTAAATGCTCTATGGGAAGCCTCCACCTTTCCTGTAATGAGCAAGGTTCCAAAAGCTCCTTTTCCTTTGCTTGTTCTTCTACTCAAGTGAGGTGCTCATGGGAAACAAGGGGATACCCTGGTAGTGATCTTACAATGCCTACACCATGCCAGACAGCAAAAATCTTTTAAGATCCCTGAGGTTTGCCCACAGGAACAAGGAATACAGATGCAAGTCTCAGGATACAGATATATACCTGATCATCCTTTATCAAACAATACATATGGGAGAACAAGAAAAGGGAGAGGAAAGAGTTAAATAGTGGTTCTATCATTTTGTTTTTCCATTTGTTGCTACCAGTGTCAGATTACCTGCCTCTAGGTAAGGCAAAGAGATGACTTCATTTGTGTAATAACAAGCCCTGTTTCACAACCACAGTCCTTAACTGTAAATTCCTGAAAGGTGCAATCCCTCTTTTGTAGGTGGACAGGATCCCCTGCCAGGTCAGAATTGAGGCAGGCATGCTAACTTACACAAGAATGTGACATGCATGGGCAGATTAGCTTGACAGACACAGCAGGATCCCATCAATTGTACAGGCCTGCATGAAAATATTACTCTGTAATCTTTTTTGTCTGTTTCTATAATCCTCTGAACCAGGTTAAACCTTCAGGGATGGATGAGAACTCATATATTGGTTAGGTCCCAATTAAATAACTCATATGTTGGTTAGGACTCGATTAAATCTGTGAGTTGTATTTGAACATACCCAACTTAAATACTATCAACAGTTTAGAAGAAAAAAAGCAGTGCTGTAATTTGTTACCAATAAAACAATGTAAGGTATTGAGCACAGGAGTCAGGGATACAGTCCCTGAATCAGAACTTCCTAGACCTTACATGCTGGAGGCTGCAAGTGAGAGGACCAGTAGAAAAGACACGGGTCATACCCAGTTCACTCTCCCTTTTAGCAACCACCCTCTGACACTGTGCAACATGGGTCTTTTGATAGGTCATCCCAGAACATGGGCAAAAAGCCCACCAAGTAGAGTTACAAGCCTCCCCTGATGGGGGGTGGGGGGGAAGGGCACATCAGTGATTGCTTAGGTCAAATAAAAGAAAAAAAACAGGGACAGGAGTGAAGGTCCTAGGTTAAAAATGATTCACTGAGGGGGGACACTGAGCAGAGAATGCTGGACAGCGCCCACTGGCCCTTGAACAAGTCTGAGGAGCCAATGGACACAGGCCTGGATCATCCAGTTCAAACTTTTGGGCACACTGCCACTTTAGGGGTTCATGTGCAAAAAGCACCACCAAGTGAAACTATAAACCTTCCCCAGAAAGGGAGGCTACTGAGAAACTGGCAACTAATTCCTTGGGACAAATGATAACAAAATGGGAGGGATGGAAGTGGAGGTCTAAAGTTTAAAATAGGAGTGTGCAGGGGTTGGGGGGGGCCCACAGAGCACAGCACACTGGACAGCACCTGATGGCCCTCAAATGAGTCTGGGGAGTTAGTGGGCACTGCCCAGTGATACTCTGCCCCAAGACAGGATCAGGCCAAGGACAGGAAACATGGGCCTATCTGTTGCCTAACGAGAAAAGTGGGGCAATGTCCACCAAGTAAACTATTTGCCTCCCATAAATAGGGAGGCTACTGGAATGGCAGCAATTAATTACTTAGGACAATTACAGATACAACAGGGATGCAAGTAACTGTCAAAGGTTAAGAATTGGGTGCCAAGAGGGGGCACTGAGCCAAGCACACAGGATAGTGCCCACTGGCCCTCAAATAAGTCCAAGGAGCCAATGAACACTGACTGCCTGGTGATATCCTGCTTCCAGACCAGGGACAAGAAACTGTTACAAGACTGGGCATGAGACAGGGCCCCATCCAGCAATGGGGAGCGAGGCAAGGCCAGCCCTGCAGTGGAAAGGTCTTGACCTGCTTGGGAGCCCAACACAGCCCTGTGGTGTGCCCCACTGAATGGCAGGTCTTATGCTCTTACGAAGCAGGCTCAAAAAAAACCCAAACAACCCCACTCTCAAAGCAGGACAAAAAAAGCTTCCAAAAAGTCTCCTCTGAAGCAGCGAACACTTCCAGGCTTTTCACAGGGCTGAAGTTGAGATGTGAAAACAGATCAGATTTCGCTCTTTGGGGACTCTCACAAGCAAGATGGCTTGTGCCTGCCCGGATCTTCAGCCGCCTCTTCAGTGCTGACCCCGTGTCTGGGATGGGGATGGAATTACTCCATTGTCTGCATAACCCCCAGGCCTGGCAAGGTGCTGAGAGGGGCCCGCCCGGCCCTCCTGTTGCATGACCATAATAATAATTCATAGCTGTTAGACGCTGGGGCTAAGAGGGGCCTTACAGATCAGCGGGTCCAGCCCCACAATAAAAAGAATAAACACAAGACAGCCCTTCCCTAAGCCCGGCCCCGCGCGAGGCCTCCAGTCGCCTCCCCCCGGGGCCCCGCGCCCTGCTACTCCCCCGCAAAACCCGAAGTTGTGGCGGCGCCTTTCCCCTGAGCGGAGCCGGGCCCGAGCGGTGCGGGGGGACAGCGCGGGGTCCCGGCCGGGCCCCTCGCAAAGGAAAATGGCCGCGCCGAGCGGGGGCGCCTGCACCCCCAGCGGCCCCGGCGCCTGCGCACCG
>NW_017728911.1:777836-805105 GCF_001723895.1 Crocodylus porosus | reverse complement strand
GCATGGCACCGCCCCCCGCGCCGCCGCCTGGGAAACGCAGCTTGAAACAAAGGGGCCGCGACGCCACGCCCCGCCTCCGCCCCGCGCACACTGCGCAGGCGCCACGTCCTCCTCCTCTTCCCTGTCCTCCGCGCTACGTTAGATGCGGAGGTCACGTGGTGTCGGCGTCAGAGGCGGGGCGTGAATGGCACTGCGGGCTGTGAGTGGGTGCGGGAGTGGGGTCACGTGTCCCCGCCTTGTGCCGGAGCCGCGGGGCGGGGCGTTCCCGGCGGTGGCAGCGGCCGGTCGCGTGACTCCCGCAGCTGGCGCTTTGGGGAGAGGAGCGCTGGGGGCCGCTGGGGCTGGCGCTGCTCTGGAAGGGGTGGCAGGGAGAGCGGGAAGGCTGCTGCGCTCACTGCCCATTTGAGTTGCTAACACCACTGAAGGCCTCAGATTCATCAGTGGACTGAATTCAGCCAGAGCTCACCCCTCGGCATAAACTGGTCTTGGCAGCGTTGCTCTGCCTTTATACGTTTCCCGCATTTGGCAGCTGGTGCCAATGCAGTGCCCAGGCCCCCATCCAGCCCTGCAGTGGGAGGGCCTTGACCTGTTGGGGAGGCTTGACACAGCCTTAACCTGGCCAGCAGGGGGAAGGGGGGCTGTCCAGCTCTGATGTGTTGAGCTTGGGGTTTGGGAATTTGGCAGCTGGGGGAGGGCAGCTGTGTTAATTGTCACTGATCCCCTTGCCAAATTCCTGGACCTGTGTGGAGCCCCACAAGCTGGTACCATGCCTCTGCAGGCTGCATTTGCCCCCCCCCCCCCCCAGGCTGGAGTTTGAACATGGCTAGGATTTTGGAAAGGGGGGCACAGCATCACACAGCAGCATTTCTCAACCTGTGGGTTGTGTCCCAAAAGCAGGTTGCAAGAAGCTATGAAAGGGTTGCAAGCATACTTTAAAAATCAGTTCTCCATTAAAGGAGAAAAACATGGGAAACTGACTTTTCCCTTGCAGGCTGGTAGAGTTTCAGTATGTGAGGGGCTGCTTAAGGCTCCCCATGCCCCACACGCTGGGGGCCAGGAGGCAGGAGTAGTGGGTTGGGAGTAGGGGGCACTGGGCCAGGACTGGCCATCAATGTTTACAAATGGGTCCTGGTACAAAAAAGTGGAGACTCACTGATTGTAGAGTACCACATGCATTTTTTTCCAGTTAAAGAAAAGCTAGAAGCTTTACTGATAGGCTGGGGGTGGGTAGTGCCTTGTTATTCAGTTTGAGATCAAAGCCAAATACAAACAGAAGCATTGGAACGTGCGCTTATTTGCTAGAATTTAAAAGTTTTAAAAATATAACAAATGAGGCAAAACATAGTCAAAAGATATTGTGTTATTAGTGCTTTAGTCATTAGAGTTAAATGGATGCATCTCGGTCAGCTTCATGAAATGAAATCTAGCTTGGAGCATCTTGATAGTGTCTCCAATACTTCACCATCAGCCAGTTCCAGGCAGGGTGCTCTGGTGTACCCCCCCCCCCCCCCACTTAATTCCTGTTCCACCCAAAGTTTAAAATCGGGCAGGGGAGCATTTCTAGTCAGGTAATGCTGAGTGTCCATGACTTCATGGGTTACTGTCATCTGCCTGAGCCCTTCTAAACTCCTCATTCCACAGGTGTTAATGACTCGCTCTCCTTTTTAATGCTTTTGATCTTCCACCAATCAAGCCAGCCTTTGTTCTGCAATTCTGCTGTCTTTTAGCTGTTCCTGTTAATGAAGCTCCCTCCTATTTCAAGCCCTGCATTTTGTTTTTAGCTCATTCCATTGAAGTTATGTTGTTTTTTGCTTCAATCTTAAACTGAGCAATACAGCTGTAGCCCCTAGCTTATTAGTTAAGCTTCTAGTTTATTTTTAAGTGGAGAAAAGTATGTGTTGTTGTAGATGTGATGGTGCATTCACCATCTGCACCTCCCTTTTCAAGTGCCACCCCTGGCCTGGCACTTGTGTTTGAGCCACCACCCTGGGTTGCTGAGCTCCTGCTGCTCCAGTTCCTTCTCTGCTCTGTTTCCCTCAGCTTACCAGTGCTGCTGAAAGCCATGGCAAACACCAATGGGGAATGGCATATTCACTAGCAAGGGCAGAGAGCAGGAGGCTCTAAGTTACTACTTCAATGTGGCTTCCTTGAATGAGTCCTCTCACCCTAAATCAGACCTTTGCTGGTTGTAGTTTGCTGACCCCTGATCTAGAGCACCAGTGTTGCTGACTTTCCAGATTCTTGCTCTTTTTGGTACTTTCCATGAATCCTGGAGTGGTAAAAAGAAATGGTTGTGTAGGAAGGCTGGCTTTCATTTGGTGGGGGGTGGAGAATACGTTGCCAGTTTTTGTGTTTCAGAAAAGTTTGAGAGTATGAAGTGAGAGTATGAAACCCAGAAGGCAAAACAAAGGTAGCCAAAATTTATTAGGGGTGAAAAAGCTTATAACAGCCCTATGTGTTGTTGCTGTCCATGTTTTATATAGAATTACATTTACAGTAAACTCTCCAAAACAGTCACTGCCTCTGAATGCCTCAACAGACCCTCAAAAACTTGAGGCATCCCATAATCCCTGATTCAAAATTTGACCCAAGTCGCTTCCCAAAGTCCCACAGCAAAGCAGTGACACAGCTGGGACAAGAATAGATTCCCAAGGTCCCTGCACAAGTCACATGACCATCTGGACAATGCTCTACTGTGCTGGACCCACCCCACTCCAAGGTCTGCTAGGTGCCTGTTGGGGCCGGCCTTATTGGTTCCCACCAGAGCAACATTTTCACACTCACTCAGCAGGAAGTGACCGGCCGTTGTGCAGGAAGCTAGAATCTAATCAGAGTCCCAGTTCAAACGGAGCCCACCATTGTCCTTCCCCCTTCTTCCTCCTTTAATGTCATGCCTGCTGCCGGAACTCTATTTATAATACCCAGCACAAACAAACTGAACCTTTCCCACAGTGTTTGCTTCTCCAGCGGATTGTTAGTGGGGAAGCTGGAATGTACTGGATATTATTTTCATATCCCCATAGGAAAAAGCTTTTACTTCACGTCACTTCAAGTCTCCATCTGTGCCAAGGGAGGCCTACAAGACATGGTGTCTCTGCTGCTTACTGTAGGCTCTCAAATGCTTGTACTGATTTCCTTTAGGACATAGACTGAAACCCAGCAATGCTGTCCTATGTAGGGCATCAAAGTTGATTTAAACAAGAGAATGAGAATATAATCTAGCAGGAAAATCAGGTGAATGGGAGTAAAGGCCTTGGGGGATCTGCTCCTGGCATGGGGAGGGAGTGTGGTCTGGGAAGTAGATCAAAAGAACAGGGGAGTAAGGATGCCGGGCTCTGTTCTTTGCTCTGGAGGGAGCATATCAGAAGGAATAGGTCAGGGAAAGAAAATTCCTGGCTCCTTTACTTAAAAAGGGTTGGAAGAGGTTTTGTTATTTGCCTATGCCTCTGATCTTGTACACAACTTTAAGGAGGTTGCTAGACTTTTCTGGGCTTTGGTTTCCTTTTCTGTAAAATGGGGATAATATAGCTCCTTCCCAAGGGGCAAATGAGAAGATCAGCTAGTGCTTTGAGATCCTCTGCTGGAAGGTGTTGAAGGTGTGCCTATGAAGTTTCACCCCAAAGGGGAGATGTGCTGAGCAGGTCACAAGAGAAGCCTGAAATCTCTGCTTTTGTTTTGTGTTTTGTTTCCTTCCATATCAGGGAAGCACATCCTCATACTGGAAACGAGAGCCAGAGAGGACAGCAAAGCAAGCACAAAAATTCATCAAGATAAATGACAGGCCTGGAAATCTACTGCTGTCTCCAGGGCTGAGTTGTTAGCCATCAGCCAGCTGTCCAGCAGCTCAGAGGGTGTTGGCAGGGTATGGAGCAAGAAAAAGAGACCAAAATGGGAGAAGTGGCAAAGATTTCTTGAAGTCTACTAGCAATGACTGCTGATTTTCCATGGAAGGCACTTCAGTATTGCAGTGACAGGCAGCAGAGTAAAATCCTTGGGGAGAATAGTTAGTGGGGGTGGATGGCTGAGGAATGGGTATGGGATAGGGACTGCTTTGCCCTTTCTTCAAAGGTGCTAGTGTCAAAAGGACATTGCCCTTTGACATATGTTGGTGCCTATAAGAAATAGTTGACAGTCATAGAGGACTGTGCCAGGTCAGATAGGAATATAAGAACATCTCGAGACTTCGATGAGCATGGGTTGGTTGGAAGCAGCAGTTCCTTACCCCACTTCTTGTGGGAGCAGTGTCCCCTTTGGAGGGAGTTGGCCCTCATATTTGTGGCTGAGAAATACAAGGAAAAGCTCAAGTCTGGGCTTCTATCTTGCCTTGCTCACTGGGCACGGACTTAAGCATGTCTTGATTGCTACCTCTTTGGCAGGGGAAAGGATAGCACATTGGACTGGGTCAGTGCTGTGGAAGATCAGCATTTGGGGCCTTTATTGCTTGGAAGGAGGAGTCTTGGCCTGAGTTAAGAGTTGCTGTCTGATGGAAAGAGCTGTTAGTAGGAGTGCTGTGGGCCTGATGCCACATTGTACATTGAAGCTAATGGAACTTAACCATTCATTCACTAGGTTTTGTACCAGACCTCAAGAGAGAGAGACAGGTGGGAGACATATAACATGGTAGCCAGAACAGCAAAGATGAGCAGGTATGGTGAGAAGTGGGGTCTAAGAGGAAGTTCCCAAATTAAGCAGGAGGAAAGGAGGAGTTGTAGCCCTTAACAGCTCAGACAAGAAAGGCAGCGGTTTGCTTAGGAATTAGGTTTCAGGTAGTAAAACTCTTAGGTTTGGATTTCTCCATATTGCACACCCTGCCAAGCAGCAGCCCATGAGCTTGGTATTCTGCTCAGCATCTAGCCACCGTGCCCTTCACTGTTCCAGTCTCGAGTGATACAGGCTTTTTGTGGTCTGGACAGTGAAGATGTTCTTATTATGTCTGTGAAGCTGATGTGCTGGATGAGCAGCACCTTGACTGAGGAATGGGCTTAGCTCTACACGGGGAATAACATGGTCATATAAACTGGGATAACCCTTGTAAGCAGGAAATGACAGAGATTATGGCCCTCTTCTACCCCGGAATCACCATGGGGTATTAGACAGGTCACTCAACCATGGCATGCCTCAAGGGTATTACCTGTATAACAAGGCTTGCCTTGTTCTCAGGGGATGGTGTCACTGTGTTAAAACTGCTAGCAGCCAGAACAGATCCACATTTTGACCTATCAATTTAAATACTATATACTTTAATGGAAGTCAATCATTTTACAACAACGTGTGGTCAGAATCACGCTACCGGGCTTTTGTTCTGTTGCACAGTAGTTGGATCAGGGCAGCTGTAAAATACCATTTTGCAACAACCCAAGAAGACCTCTGTATCCATCTGAGGGATCTGACCCAGACCAGCTCCAAATCCTGTGCTTTGTAATGAAAAGAACTGGTTTATCCTGAGCTTTACAAAATGTATGACTTCTATGACACATCTTCCTATGGTTCTTATGTGCAACCTCATAACAAAGTCTATTTATAACAACCACTGCACCAGCAAGCAATTCTTTGTTTTCATGATGCCTTAAGTTGACTAACCTTATTATAGAAAACTTCCTTTTTATGAACTTTTCTGCCTGTCCTCTGGGGGGGCTTTATTGTAATGATTTTGTACCATGTTCAAAAACACAAGGTTAGCTAAAGAGAAGGTGGATTAGCAGAACAGCTAATATGAGACTATTATGAGACTGTTACAGTCACAAAGAAGTTTGGCAGGTTCATTGGCAGAACTAAAAAAGGTGAGATTGTTCATGAGGTTTTTTTAGACATGAAACCCTGTAAGCCTGAAAGATGTGGACAGATTGAAAAGAGTGCACCAGAGAGTGACAAAATGATTAGAGAGGCTTGTGACACAAGACTTAATGAGAAAAGTTTGACAGAACCAGGGTTATTCAGTTTGCAGAAGAGAAGACTGAGGGGAGATCTGATAAAAGTCTTCAAATACCTGAAGGGTGATTTTAGAGAGGCTGGAAATTAGCTTTTCTCTGTGGTCATAAGAGACAGAACTATGAACAATAGCCTCAAGCTGTGGCAGAGGAAATTTAGGTTGGAGATTAGGAGGAGGTTTCTGGGTTGCTGTCATCTGAGGTCTCTATGCTCCATCGGAGGGGTGGATCTGGGAGAGCAGTGCACCCCGCCATTGATTCCTGTTCCTGTCAAACTTTAAAACCAACTGCTTGGGAGGTGCAATGGCATTTCTGTTCAGGCAGCCTTGAGTTAATTGGAATTCATGGCTCATCATAACCTCCCTGATTCCTGCTAATCTCTCTGCACTCCACAGGTGTTAACAACCCTCAGTCCTTTGTAATGGTCTTGATGTTCCACTATTCACCTGTCCTTTCTTCTTCAATACTGCTGTCTCTTAGCCATTCCTAGTAATATCTCTCTTGCATTTCACAGCCCTACAGATTGTATGTAGCTCTAGCTAAAATCCTTAGCTCAGGTGTGGTAATATTAACTCAGATGTAGAAATGACTGGCAGTGAAGTATTGGAGGTATTGTTAAGATGATCAAGAAGGCTATATTTTGTTTTATGGATCTGTATGAGAGCTGGGCATTTAACAATAATAACTACAGGACTACTGAAACAATAGCTTTTGTCTATTTTGACTAATAATTGCCTAGTTCTTAAAAAAAATATATATATAAATTTAGTAGAGGTGCACCAATACATCAGTCCCATATCAGATTAGCACCAAAATAAGGAAAATTGGCAGTATCAGCAATCGGCCTTTTTTGGCTGATGTGGCCTATAATGTTGCCAATAAATGCCCAGTTCATACGCTCTGCTGCAGCACAGCCCGCAGGTGGCCAGGAGCACAGCCCGGCAGCATGGAGGGGCAGATCAAGGCCCCTTTGATGAGGGAAAGAGTGGGGCAGGGGCAGGCACTCTACAGCCATGGCAGAATGCAGGATGGAGCCATAAGCGGCTTGTCTGAGGAGTGCGGCGGGGAGAGGGGGCTCCTACTGCTGCACAAACCCTGGGAGGACATGGGGGGCCAGTGTCCTGGATCTGCAGGTGGGGGCTGCTCCTACAGGCTGGGGCCAGAGCAGCACTGGGCTTTTCCTGGTGGGGGTCTGGGCTGGGCTGTGCTTGGGGTGTGCAGTGGTAGCGCTGCTGGGAAGATGGTTGGGGGGCTATGGTGAATTTTGGGGTGGCTGCAGCTCCCCTTCCCCCCTCCCCCTCATAGTTTCTCTCCCAGTGCTGTTGCCACCCACCCCAAGCACAGCCTGGCCCAGCCCACTGGTGGGAAGAGCCTCATGGGAGCCTGGGCCCAGCCCAGTGCACAGATCTGGGGGCATATACCTCCCATACCCTCTCAGGTTATGTGCAGCGGCGGGAGCCACCCCCCTGGACGAGCTGCTTGTGGCTCTGTCCCATGCCCTGCCTTGCAGTACCTGCCCCTGTGCCAGCCCAATCCTTCCCTCAACATCGGGGCCTTGATCTGCTCCCCCACCCCATTCCCCTCACTCTTTCCACCACAAGAGACTTACAAGCCAGACTTCTCCCCAAGCTGCCTGGCTGCGTACTGGCAATTGGATTGGTATTGGCTGATATGGCTTATTAAAAATTGGTCAATTGGTATCAGCCCAAAAAATCTCTATCAGTGCACCCCTAAAATCTAGAAAATTAGTGCACTTTCCAATAGTTATATTTGTATAGTGCTAGCCCCCTGGCATATTAGTAAAATATCTAGTTTCTCTTTAGAGCAAAATGTCTGTTATGTCACATGGGATGATGTGCCATACCACCTACACCCACTGCTTTCAAAATCCTAGATCCACCCATGCACATACATGTTGTAAATAAACAAGTAATATCAAGAAATAAGAACCCATTGTCGTACTACAGGAAAAGAAAGCTAGGACCAAATCTTATTCCACCTTTTAGGCATCTAGGTGTTGGAGTGTGACACTATTCCACACTGAAAAGACACGAATGTGCCTACTTTGGTAACATGTCCTCACTTTAGCTGTTACAAAAAGCAGTGAGGAAGAGGAGGACTCACCCACTTTCTGTGTTGACTGTTTCCCAGGACTTGAGCAGGGTGAAACAGGGTCACATGGAGATGCCTATATCCTCTTAGGCACCTAATAGTTGGAATAAGATCCTGTCCTTAGTCTGTAGCTCTTGCCATCCTTCCTGTGTTATTTTTTTATATCTGCTTCATGGTTGTAGGCATGTCATGTTTGGTTTTGCTGAACCTGCTAAGCTAAGGATCTAGGGTATACTGAATCAGTACTTTTGTTGTCCAGGTATCCTCTAATCATTCTTCAAATACAGCAGCTTTTCAAGTTAGCTTGTTCATAAAATGGGACTTAGAATTACAGGAATGTAGTGCTGCAAGAGAATTTAGGAAGTTATCTAGTCCAGCCCCCTGCTCAAGGCAGGATCATCCCTGACTTAACCATCCCAGCCAAGGATCTGTCTAACCTGCTCTTGAAGACTTCCAGTGGTGGAGATTTCACAACTTTCCTAGATAGCTTGTTCCAACACTTTACCACCCTCATAGTCAGAATGTTTTTTTCTAACCTCCAACTTAAATTTCCTCTGCTACAGCTTGAGGCTATTGCTTCTAGTCCTGTTCCCTGCAGCCACAGAGAAGAGGCTATCTCCATCTTCTTTATAATGGCCTATCAGATATTTGATGTCTGTTATCAAATTCCCCAATAATCTTTTCTTCTCCAGACTAAATAACCCTAGTTCTTTCAACTTTTCCTCATAAGTCATGTTTCCCAGACTTCTAATAATTTTTATTACTCTCTGTTACACTCTTTCCAATCTGTCCAGCTTTTTTGAAGTGTGGGGCCCAAAAATGGACACAGTACTCCAGGTGAGGTGTAACCAGTGCCAAGCTGAGTGGAAGAATCACTTTCCTTGATTTGTAAGAGCCACTCCTATTCATAAAACCCAGCATGCTGTTGGCTTTTTTCGTAAAAAGTACACACTGCTGTTTCATATTCAGTCTATGGTCCACTGTAACCCCCAGGTCCTTCTCTGCAATACTAAAGCCTAGCCAGTTATCCCCCGGTCTGTATTTGTGCATGTAAGTATTCTCTCACAAGTGCAGGACTTTGACCTTGCTATTGTTGATTGATTTTTGGACCATTTTTCCAGTTTATCCAGGTCATTCTGGATCCTAGTCCCTTCCTTCAGAATGTCTGCAACTCTCCCCAACTTGATGTCAAAGGTAAATTTGATAAACGTGGACTCAAACCCATTGTCCAAATCATTAATGAAGAATTTAATACCAAACCCAAGAGAAAACCCCACTTAATACCTCCTTCCAACTAGAGACTGAGCCATTAATGACTACTCAATGGTTGTGATGATCCACCAATTTCATCCAGTTTGTATTTCCTTAGTTTGTTAATGAGAATGTCATGGGGACGGTGTCAAAAGCCTTGCTGCAGTCTAAGTAAATCAGATCTGCTGCTTTCCCCCTGTCCACATAGCTTGTTATCTTACCCCTAAAAGAGCCCTGCCCCTAAGAAAAGATGATAAATTGCCACTACAGGTTCAAGAAAAGCTAAAATGGAACAGGAGAGAGGGATGTATTTTGGTAGATTTCTCAAAAGACCCATAAATCTACATTTTAACTACATTTTCCCATATGTATAAAAGGAGAGGAAATTATAAAGAATCTAGGTACCTTAGGTACCTGTATAATAATCTGTGATAAAAATAGATGCTTTTATTACATGGTAGCTATAGAAAAGTAAATATTAGGGTCTTTGTTCAAAGCTGAGCAGTGCTGTTGGTGACATCATAGAAGTATGAAAGGGAGAGGAAGTGAATTCAAAGAGCAGGGGAACATCCCAAAGCTGAGACAGTGTAGGTTTGTAGTCCCAGTAGGTATTTGTATAGATTTTATCAACATTTTCCCAATGATTTTTGGAAATCATTTAATCCCATTTGGCCCAATTGTTAATGTAAAAGTGATTTATCACCTCTCCTTTTCTCTTTTTTCTCTTATTTTTGTTTGGTGGAGGGTAGATATGGGTGCAGCCAGAGAAATTCTGTTTCTAATCAGGTATCTGTATTTGTTGATATCAGGAAATTGGGATATGTTTCTAGCATCTGAATGCAGGGATGTGTATGTCGTGTGCAAGGATGCCTAAGGGTTTAGAGTAAAAGGGGGGTGATGATAATGAGAATTGGACATAGTCATTCAGCTGGCTGCCGTTTGCTTTCCAGTGAAAAGGCATCTCTGAGGTAAATTTTTTAAACCAAGAGCTAAAGAGACCTCTACACAAATAAAGGTTAGAAGCATGGAACAGAAACCAAAGCGCAAAGCCCAGTATCCTTATGTTCAATTATATTCTTATCTTCAGTTTCTCGTTGACTGAATGTTGGTTCTGTCAAGGCCTTGGAAATTCAGGACAAGGGTAGTTCTGAAAACATCCAGTGAACTTCTGGGATATTAAACCAGACCTCAAGCAGATATTCAACAGGCCACAGAAAGAAAGGGAGTGCTGTTTCTACAGATGTAAGCTACCCAACCGGATGGAAACAATTTGGTGGCAACCTAAGTAAACCTATGACACTCCATAAGTGAAGGTGCGTAGACCTGGAAGGGGCCTCCTGGGTGACCAAGTCCAGGTCCTGCCACTGTAGGCAACGTGTCATATAGTCCTTTTCATAAACTGAGTGAACTCCATCTCACAGCTAGCATGGTTTTAGAGAAAGCTGAGAACATATAACTGTGATATGCGTGACTGAATTAGCTTCTGCATGTGGAAGCATTAAGGCCTGTGTGAGAGTGGTGTTCGGGGATGGTGAAGGTCATGTCACAGATGTATTAACTGGTGTATCGAGAGTGTTCCAGAATTCTCATATTGGAGTAGACACAGCAATGCCTTCTTTTCCACGGGGCAAAGGCAGCAGAGGCATACACCATGTTGGATATAATAACCGGCCCAGTGGGTGAATGTTCAGTGCTGTTTGTTGACCTTCTTTTCCATGTACCATGCTATCCAAATACAAGCCAACAGGGGAACTCCCCCCTCATGTTAGAGACCATTGGGGAAACAGAGGTGGTGAGGCAAAATGAAATAAAAGTAGCTAGTTGCCAACAGAAAATATTTGTGTGAAGTGGGTGCTTCATGGGACACCACTTTATGGCACCCATGTTGCAGGAGCAAGTCAACACAGTGCTGTTTTACCTCTCATGCAAATCTTACCAGATGGTAGCCCCTGCATCTGTAGCATCTGGGGTACAGTGTCACACTTATCAACAGGCACCTTCTCACTAAACATTATCAGCCAGGATGAAATCCCATGAAAGGAAGATTTGTTTTAAAAAGTGGGCTACTTTTTTGGTGCTGCTTTGGTTCAGGTGCCGCAAATAATAACTGAGTCCAAAGGCATGATCCCCACACGCATCCTCAGTTATCACCACTGTGTAGCTCTTGTGATGCATTTCTGGGGTTTCAAACCCTTTGCAATGCTTGGGGAGTTTGTTTCTTCAGTCTCCACTACCTTACCTGAGTGAGGTCTCTTCTTGAGCCATTTGACTCCGGATATTGGAAGGGCAGATTCAAGAGCCTTTTAAGCATCCTCAACTGTGTTCAGTTGGTCTTTTTAGATGGCACATCCTCTTTTCAGCCAAGCTCACATAGAAGTTTGTTAGTCAGTGGGTCAATGGTTTAAGGCAGGGCTGTCCAACTGGTGGCCCCCAGGTCACGTGGACCTCAAAAGGTTAACCTGCAGCCCCCAGGGTCCAGGTCCAGGTCCCATTCCCCATGCTGTTCCCCACACTTCTGCTGCTGCTGTCCTGGTCTCCTGGCTTCCTCAATGCCCTCTCCCTTTCCCTATCCCTCTTCCTCCTTCACCTTCCACTTCCTGCCTTCACTTGTAAGGTCAGGAAAGTGCAGCTTGGGTGGTCCAGAGAGCCCAGAGCTGGTGGTGTTGGGAGGGTGCTCTCCGTGACACTGACAGGGAAGCAGCATGCTCCACATAGCATCAGGGGTGATGGGAGATCCCTCATGGTGTGTAACCCTGGCAATGTGTGACCAGGACCATGTGGCCCCAGCCTCTCAGGAGTTGAGTAGACGTGGTTTAGGGTGAGTGCTGCAGAAGTTCCTTTCCCTTGGCAAGAAGGGCCTTCTGGTTGGATCTTAGTGGCATGCAAAAAGGTGCTGAAAGGAAAGAAGTGTGACTAAGACTCCTTCTCCGCCTATTAGATGCCCAAGTGTGATCCTTTCCCACTGTGTACAAATCACTGAAGAGCTATCAATAAAGAAGAGTGGGGGTCCTTCTCCTCCTCACTGTTTTTCTGTGATATGGTTTAAAGACTCAGATGAGCATGTGCTACAAACATAGATAGATTTTCAGAGACTTGAGCAGTGTGGAATAGGATTATGCTTAGTTTTCCAGATCTATTTAGGTACCTATCAGGTGGAATAGGATCAAGCCTTACTTGTATCATGTTTTCTGTAATATGACGTGAGTTTTATCCAAAACAAAGGCATAGACTTGATACCCAGGGCAGGAGCCCTGTGTTCTTGTACATGAGGTTGTACGTGTAGGTAAGGTAGATGTGAGGAGGGGGGGTATGCATCTGAGACATTGTGGTATGGGATACTATTGGTTAATTCTTTCAAGAGACCCCACTTGTGATTCATTAGTAAAAGACTTGACTAAACATAGCTTAGGGTCTGTTGCTTTCATAGACACCATCTGTAGAACCCCAGTACTTTGATTTTAGTGTTTTTGTAGCATTGGCTTCTTGCTTTCTGTGGTAACGGGGCTGGAAGCACCTGTGCTATCATTATACGCACACCTGGCTGACAGGGCTTCCCTTGTCATTTGATACCCCTTATATTGTGTGTTAAACTGTTGGAACAAAGCACAAAGTAACCAGAGGACACGCCAGGTCAGAACACCTCCCAGTTAACTCTTACTAGTTTACTTGTCCTAAGCTTTATAATAATGTGCCTTGGTATGTTTTAATCATCTGGATTGTTCCAAAGCCTGAATTCAGGTCTGGTATTCAGGAACTATTGAAGCCTAATCTTGCCTATGTAACTGAGTGTCCTTGAGCTAGTTATTTTGTGCTTCAGTTTCTATAACTGGGATGTGGGGAAACATGATTCACTGGTCTCCTGGGGGTGTCATGGCCATTGTTAAAGGCGGTAGCTCTTTTGTGGCTTCAAAGCATGCTGCCTAAAAACTAGTTATTACTGCCCGCAGCTTCTTAAAGCCCTTCTAGTATTAAACCTGCATAAAATACCTTATTCTCACAACCGCAACTATTTCAGCACCCACAATGAAGTGTTCAACACCACTCTTAGCTTTGCAGGGGGCGAAAAGATTGGTTTGGTCACAAATAATTAACACTGTATGCCTGGAAGCAGCTGTTCTCTTTAGCACTGGGTTGTATGACTTGGTCTGAATGCCTCTGTAATTGCTGTGTCTGTGCACACTATAAAATCACGTTAACAAACTTGGTGTGGGGGTGTCTGTGTGGAATGGCTGCAATGTGTATGTCTATAGGCTTGAAATATACTTGTGAGTTTTGTGATTTTTACCTCTTTTTTTGTATGAAATAATTTATAATTGCTTCCACACTTGGAATTGGCATTTTAGTGATGCTCTGCATATGCATGACCTCCTGTGCTTCTTTTCCCATGACTTGTTCTTGTTATCATTGGCTTTCATCTGAGCCTGGCATGTACTTACAAGACTGGTAAAACATTTCTGCTGAGTAAAATCTGAATATACTATATATATATATATATATACACACACACACACATACATATCAGGTTTTGCCTGCAGCTTCTCCTGCAAGTCTTCCCCATGGCGTTACAAGTTATTAATGCAGCCAGCCTCTAGAGAGACAGAAGGGCAGATGAGGCAGAAACTAGGGTGGAAATGCTCTGCAAACCTGTGTACCTTGCTTATAGACTATGGGCTAAAAGCTCTACCTTTGACTTGTTCCCTGTAGGCAGACCATATTAGCTCTGCAGCTGCTCTTTTGACAGCTCCATTGAAGCTAGAAAAGTTTTCAGAAGGCAGGATCTTTGGCAGTTGAGGTATATTTTAAATTTTGCTAACTATCAACTCGTGTGTATGCGTACGCTCACATGCATAGGGGTAAATGTTTCCATCCAAAAGGTTCTTGCTTTTTTGTTTTAATTTGTACTTTACTACTAAATGGGCCCAAAGAAGTTCATGATCCAAAATATATGCAACTGAATTTAATTCAGTTGTAACCACTTTGTGCATGTCTAGAGGAATAGAGATGTGTAGTGTGTGTTCCCTGTGCTGCTAATTTGTAGCGTGGGTTTTTTTTGGGGTTTTTTTGACACTGCAAGATCGTAGTATCATAGTACTTATGGTCAGAAGGGACCTAAACAGATCATCAGGTTCGACCCCCTGCCCCAGGCAGGAACAGGTGCCAGGGTCATATCACCCCAGCCAAATATCTTTCCCACCTTTCCAGCCTCCTTTTGAAGACCCCCAAGGTAGAAGAGATCACCACCTCACTTCGGAGCCCATTCCAGAGCCTGGCAGCCCTCACTGTAAAGTAATGTCTCCTGGTGTTCAGCCTGAACCTTCTCTCTAACAGTATGTGGCCATTATTCCTAGTAACCCCGGGTGGTGCCCGGGGGAACAGAGCCTCCCCCAATTCTTGCTGGTCACCCCTGGTGAGTTTGTTAACAGCCACCAGTACTGGATGCAGTACTACAACTATGGCCTGACCAATGCCACATAGAGGGGAAGGATCACCTCCCTGGACCTGCTTTTGATGCATCTGTAGATGCATGACAAGGTGTGGTTAACTTTACTGACCACTTCCTGGCATTGGTGGCTCATGTCCATCCTGGAGTCGACAATGACTCCAAGATCCTTTTCTGCCACCGTCTTGACAAGAAGGGTGTTTCCCAGCCTGTAGGTTTGTTGCTGGTTCCTTCTCCCTAGATGCAGCACCCTGCGCTTGTCTGCATTGAATTCCATCCTGTTCTCATCCACCCACCTCTGTAACCTGTCTAGATCTAGCTGGATTCTGTCCCTCCCTCCAGCATGCCCACCTCGCCCCACAACTTGGTGCTGTCAGTGAATTTGGACAGCGTACATTCCACACCCACATCCAGATCACTGATAAAGATGTTGAACAGTACGGGCCCCAGGACTGAGCCCTGGGGGACTCCACTGCTCACATCCCTCCAGGTTGAAAATGACCCATCCGCCACTACTCTCTGGGTGCAACCATCTAGCCAATTTGCCACCCATCTGACTGTGTAGGCATCAATGCCGCAGTCACCAAGTTTTTTTTGAAGAGAATGTGGTGGGGAACGGTGTCAAAGGCCTTCTTAAAGTTCAGGAAGACGACATCCATCCTGACACCCTTGTCCAGGGACTTTGTGACCTGATCATAAAGAGAAACCAGGTTAGTCAGGCAGGACCTGCCCTCAGTGAACCCATGCTGGTTGCCCCTGAGCATTACCTCCCCTGCTGGGCCCTTGCAGATGTGTTCCTTGATAATTTTCTCAAAGGTCTTCCCAAGGACTGAGGTGAGACTGACTAGCCTATAATTGCTGGGGTCCTCCTCTCTCCCCTTCTTGTAAATGGGGACCACACTGGCCATTTTCCAATCCTCTGGTACCTGGCCAGTGCCCCATAAGTGCTCATCGAGCCATGCCAGGGGCTTCACTATGACCCCTGCCAATTCCCTCAGCACCCTCAGGTGAAGAGCATATGGACCTACTGATTTAAACATGTCCAGCCCCTCCAAAAGTTCCCTAACTAGGTCATCCATGGCCTTAGGCATGGCAGTGCCTCCCCTGGGTCTGTCCGCAATTCTAGTGGGGAAGATGTCCCAGTCCCTGTTCAGGGATATGGAGGCAAAGAATTCGTTAAAGAGGTCAGCTTTTTCATTTGCCACAGTCACCAGATTGCCAAACCTATCCTGTAGGGGCCCCATGTTACCTGGTGCCTTCTTACTTCCTATGTATTTGAAAAAGGACTTTTTATTGTCTTTAATTCTGGTCGCTAGCCCTAGTTCCATCTTTGCCTTGGCCTTTCTAACAGCCTCCCTGCAGTCCCAAGCAACAAAGGTATAATCCTCCTTGGTGATAGCCCCTTGCTTCCACTGTTTGTATGCCTCCTTTTTTGCCCTCAGGCATCCCTGGATGCCTTTGCTGAGCCATGCGAGTTTCTTAGTACTCCTGCCCTGCTTGGTGCGCATTGGGACTGACTCCCTTTGAGCTCGGAGGATCATCTCTTTGAGGAACAACCACCTATCTTGGACTCCCATCTCATTGAAGCTCCAAGATCCCAATGCCTCTCCTACTAACCTTAGCTTACAGAAGTTGGCCCTCCTGAAGTTGAGGACCTCTGCCTTGCTGCTTGCTTTCACCACCCAGCACTGGATAGTAAATTCCAGTAGGCAATGATCACTGTCGCCCAGATGGTTGAGTATCCGCAGACCCCTCACCAGGTTGTCGCCTGTGGCAAGGTCCAAGTCTGGCAAGACATTTCCCCTGGTGGGACTATGCACCTCCTGGGTTAGGTGGAGGTCCTGTATCCCGGCAAGGAACCTGCATGAGCAGTCAGACCTGACTGACGGCTCCTCCCAGCAGATGTCTGGGTAGTTTAGGTCACCCATGACAGCCACATCCCTTGACTTTACAGCCTCCATGAGTTGACCTGAGAATTCCAGGTCCAGCTCGTCCCCCTGGTGTTAAAAACACCTTAAAAAAAGCAGGGTGGTGGTGCACATGGTGGCATCATTTGCTGCTGGAAACCAGAGCCTGGCTGGTTGGAGCCACATTCCAGCTGCTGGCCAGGCTCCGTGCTGCTGGATTGTTGTGGCTGCAGTCCCTGGAGGCCTCAGGATCACAGGTAAGGCTGCTGGAGCCAGCCCAGGTGCTGGCCTCAGCCTCACCTACCCCATCCAAGGTAACATGCTGTGCTCCAGAGTGGGTATGCACAGGCGTTTTCCAGGGACAAGCAGCCACGGCACATATTGTGCCATTGCTCTTTGTCCCTGGGGAAATGCACATTCCCACTTGTGGGGATGTGCACTGTTTGTATTTACTGCTTCAAAAGCACTAAAATATAGCTTTCCCTCGTGTTTTCCCTGTAGTCATTTAATAAACGTTTAGCTATTTGTTTATAAAATGGCCTTCCATAATTTGAAAGCACAAGAAAACTTCTCTTGATGCATGAAGCAGGATAAATCCCAGAAATCCTGAAAGAGTTAAACATTTAACTTAAAAATCAGGGCTTGTTTGGGGTCCCTCTTTTACTAAAAAATAGCTTTGGCAAGGTCTGCTTTTTGTCTCATTATTTATTCAAAGGCTTGGCTTAACTCAAAAGTTAGCTTTGGCTATCAGAGCTACCAGTGCAGAAAATAAATCAGTCTTATCTATTCCTCAATGCAGATTTCTTTTAAGCTAGGTAGTGTGTGCACTTTTCCCATAAAATACTGTCAGAAAGGCAACTATGCCAATCAGTATCCTTTGGTTTGCATGCGGTGATGTGCTGCGTGCATGCATAGGCTTTGCAGTGTGTGAAGTGTAGTCAAATGATTTTTGGTTTGATCTCTCTGTTATAACACCACATATGAATGTTTGCAAGAAGTGGCCATAGGTATCTGGAAATATCATTTCTGCTTGCATATGTTGAATATCCTGTGCTTTTGCTTGTGCACGCTTGGGCTGATGACCCATAATCATATATAGTCCCTGAATAAATGTACGTATGCATTGTTTCCCCAAACACTGATCCATTGTTGTTTTAGGGATTGAAAACTGGGTAAGCCTTTTGCTTCCTTAGGATGTATGCCATGGCTCTCTCACAAAGACAACCTAGCAATTTCCTTCTTTGCAGAGAGGTATTATTTTCATCAGACCTTTGTATAAAGTAGTTGGGAAAGGACTGGGGGGGAAGAGGACAGGATAGGCAGAGCCATGCAACCTTGTTACCAGTCCTTTGATAGACTCAACACCTCTCTTGTCTGATGCATGCTAGATCCCAATGCATGACAGATGTCTGAAGATTTTAGCGAGAAACCAATGTTTCCACTAGGAATTTTTACTCAAGAACTTCAGGTAGCTCAAGCAACAGCTGTTTGCATTCTCCTTTTTCATTCATTACTTTATGGCTACAGTTGAGAACCTGTTCCTGTAATTTCAGTAGGGATTTGTGCACTTTGTTAGCAAATCTATATATTTTTTGCACTGGTAAGTTTGCCAAGTAGATATGCCCTGTGTGTATTGGGAATGAACTGGCAATACTAGTGATCCTTAACCAGGATGCTATGGCACTCTGGGATGCAGTGAAATCCTTTTAAGAGTGCCACAGTGCGCTGCACAATATTAACAATAATAGGTGTGCAAACAGCTAGACATGATTAACAAGATATACCCAGAGATTTATAATAGGAATCCATAGTGTTAAAAAAAATTCTGACTGTTGTGCTCTAAGTTCTTTGCAACAGAAGAATTGCTCTTGTATTTTTATGTAGTCAAAAAACAAGTGAAAACTAACAGTTGGCATTTTCTAAGGAGTATTTTGAGTCTGCGAAGGGTGCTTTGAATCCAGCGAGGGATGCCTTGAGTCCAAAAGGTTGGGAACCATTGGTATAGAGGCCCCACAGCCCTCCCCAGACAGACCCAGTACTACCCTGTCTGTCATAGACTCCCCACAGCTACATGCTAATTGAGGTTCTCTTTGGGAAAAGGAAGACGCATGTACTGCCCCTGATGCAACTGTGGTGCTCCAAGAAGCCTTGGTGGCAACACATTGCCAGCCATGAGGTACCTGGTAGCCAGGCACTCACTGTGACACAACATGCATCCCAGAGCATTTTGGGGCAGTGTTAGTGTCTTTGGAGATCCTGGCCTGTGAGTGCATGGTATGGCAGCTCTTGATGGAGCTGGCGAGCGCTCAGCCCGGCTGTGGGCAGAGCAGCTCCGTAGAGAACTAGCCTGAGACTGACTGTGGCTGGCCTGCCCACCCATTGTGTTGGGGATTCACATGTCACTGCCTGCCAGCTTTGGAGGGATACAGCCAGGCCTGTCTCTTAGCAACTGGCACCCTGACAGCCAATCGCACTTGAGGCTGTCCATCAGTGCACTTGCAGCGGCAGGCAGTGCCCATCAGAGAAGCAACGTGCCCGACAAGGCTTTGTCAGCACGTAACTATCAGTGCCGCTTTGTGCATGTATGTGCGAGAGGGGAACCAGCAGGGTCAGGAGAATCACAATGGGCATTGCCCAGCTTGGCAAAGGACAGGGAAGGAGTCGGTGTCAGGGACACTGGCTGGACCCCCTGATGGGCTGTGTCTGGCCCCAGCCAGGAGGTCACTCTCCGTCAGGCAGGGGGTTTTGCTGTTGTTGAAGAGGCTGACTGGGCATCTCTGCAATTTGCCAATTCCTCTGTGGCCCCACAGCAGGTCCAATGCAGGGGTAGGTCAGGCTTCCCTCCCCAGCCCAGGTGCCCTGCCTGCCAGGTACCTGCAGGAGCTGCTGGATCACACTCTGCAAAGGGGAATAGCCTGTTCAGTGCTTGACCTCTCAGTTAGGACCTGGCCACAAGGGACTTCCCCACTGCCTCAGTTTCCCTCTAGGGAAACCAGCATTGTCAGGAAGGGTCAAGGCAAAGTGCCCAGACCCAGTTTTTTGTCCCTTAGAGGGACTGGGGCCAGGAAGGTGCAAGAAAAGCCCAGGATGGATAACTGTGGGATAACCTGCTCTCCGGGGCACTTCCTGTCAGTCAGACAGCCTCATGCTGAGGTTTTCACTTGGTGTGCCTTGGCTTCTGTGGTAGCCGGCAGGTACCTGGCAATGCTGGACATCCTATCTCCATCCCAGCATCTCTCAATGTAACAGGGGGTGTGCTCGGGGCTGATCCAACCATGGCCCACCCCCCTCTTCTTGGGCTAACCACCTGCTTTCTCATCTGCCATGCCTTGATCTTAATGAATTAATAGAGGCATTAATTAAGTGGGAGGCTGCCCATTTTCTGCCCTGCTGCCAAGGGGCGCTATCTGTGGCTCCATTCCTCCCCTACACTGCAGCCCAAGCCTCACAGATGGCATCTCAATGTTCCCATAATCACCAGCCCCCACTCTGGCCCCCAGAATCCTTCTACCAGGACCCCTGCATGATCCCTCCATTCAGGCGGCCTCCCCCTTCATTCAGCTATGTAGCTCCCTGAATCTATATTCCCCTCTCAAGTGTGGTCCTCCCCTGGGACCTTTGGCCCCTCTAGCCCTGGCCCACCTCTAGGCCAGTCAGGACCCCAGGCTCCTCACTCTGGGGTGTCCCTCACAGTGGGCCCCCAGCCCTTTTGGCCATCCTGGTCCTGGCCCCAGCCTGGGCCAGTCGAGGGTACTCTCTCATTCAGTCTCTGAGTCCCTAGCCCCTCACTGTCTCTCTCAGGGTCTGCCCTCCAGGCCCTCCAAACACAAGGGGTTACCCACCCAGTGATGGGGGCTAGGAGTTAAGGTGCCCCAACCTGCCTTTCACCACGGTGGTAACTAGCCTGGCATTTCCTGGGGGTTTCTGCGCCACTGGGAGCCCCACCAGGCCACCCACTCCGAGCGGAGTGTAGTTTCCAGTCATACCTGGGACCAGGAGCCTCCTACCATCCCCTACAGCTCCTCCCTTATCCCTGGGTGAAACTCAGCAGCTCTCAGGCCAGGCAATGTTGTTGCCTGACCTCCAGGCAGCCAAACTGCCTTGTTTATATAGGCAGCCCTGAGCCTAAAATGGCTGCCCTCATTAGGCACCTGGAGGCTGCCAGCTCCAGGGCCTTAAAGTGGTAGGCACACAGTGCCCTGCCACACTCAAATATGTCTTTTCTTCTCCTACTGAGATCCAGAGAGCTGGGGGGCAGCTTGCCCTCTTAATGGTGTTGACAGCCTCCCCTGCCCGGGAGCTGGGCTCACTCACTTCATGCAGGTGCTGAACAGCCCCGAGACAGTGGCGCTTTTTGTGATTCTCTTTGTCCCCTCCCACCCCCCAGCCTGGTGGGATACTGTGACCTGGAGGTCCACCCTCTACCATAGGCTGGATGGAGCCAGGTCATTTCAGGAACCACCTCATCTTCTGCTGGGGCAGTGCTCCCAGGGAGCTGTCTGACAAGAGGGAGATGGATGAGAGGCACTGAGCTCAGCCCGTGCCCGGCCTGTGGTGATGACAGAGGTCAGACCATCCCGTTCAGAGCTCTCCCACAACACTTCCCCAACCTTGGTCTGTCTGAGGGAGGCATGATGTTGCCTGCACTAGGTGCCTGAGCTGCAAACAGGGAGGCAGAGAGGGGTACCCATTTTGGGACAAGTAGCATATTTGGTGGGCTCCTGGAAGTGGCAGAGCAGAGGTGGCTGGAGAGAGGAGAGCTCCATGCTTTAATGTGTGTGTGTGTGTGTGTGTGTGTGTATGTGTGTGGTGTGGGGAGCACCAAGGGCACCCCTGTTGGAGTTGGTCACTGCTGCAGCTCATACATCCGCAGGACCGAATGGAGATGTGGGGACATCGCCGTTTCATGGCCTGGGAATAGCTTTGGTGAGCTTGGAGGTGACCTGCTGTCTGGGGCTGACCTCCCAAGCAGACCATGGGGTGGGTTTAGCATTGGGGGGGGGGGTGCAGTTCAGCAGGGAATTTTATTTCCCTGAAGCTTCTTCTGCCCCTGTGAGGGGAGGGGCTGTTGGGCTTGGCCATATCACCCTGCAGAAGAGCAAGGGCCTAGGCTGCCTCAGGGCCCGATAGACTCAGGAGCTGATGCAGGAGGGGCTGGGTGCAGCAAACAGCTGAGGCAGGGGTGCAGAAATCTGCTGGTGCCATCTGTGGTGCCTCCAAATTTTGTCTGTAGTGGCATCATTTCCTGCTAATTTTAGGGTATCAGGCTGTAGGTGCCACTCAGGTGCCCACAGAAATGAAGCCTCTCCTTATCAGTTGGTGGGTGGGCATGGGAAAGGGGGGAAATCTCCATTGGCACTAGGGCCTGCTCTGTGACAGTGAGATCGTCACAAAGACTTCCAGGACCCCCACCCCCACTTCTGCTATATCAGTCCCTCTGGGCTCCAGCAAACACAGGCTAAGCTGGAACACTTTGTTAGGGCCCGCAGGACCCTGGGTGTCAGCCAGTGTCCTGGCTTTGTACAAGCAGCAGGATTTGCACTGAACAATCAGGGCTTGGGTGGGTGGGGGGGATGGGGCCATGACTGGAATCTATCTCCAGGTGTCTTGGCCCCTGGCCCCGCAGCTGCCACACAGCAGCTCCCCGGGGAGAAGTCTGTGCTGGGGCCGTTCCCAGGACAGAGAGAGCTCTTTGACGTCGTCGTAGCTTGTTCCAAATGTATTGAAGCTCCCCCGTCCCTCCCCCCAACTTCCGAAAGCCTTTCCAAAGGCTTGGCAAGGCCTGGGAGGCTGTGAGCAACAGGAAGTGCAGCAGGTCGTGGGAACAGACTCTTGGAGAGGAGTCTCCCTGACAGCCAGAGTACAGGCAGCTCCCAGCTGCACCCCCAGGCCCCTCGCCTGCCCTCCCCAGCCAGTGCTCGGATGGCAAGGAGCAACACCGGGGCACAAAACCTGTGACATGTATATGCTCATTACATGCATGCACATGCTTCAAATACACCTGCCTCACTTTTGCGCATTCACCAGGAGCATGGACACACCTGAGATCTACTTATCTCACATGTATGTGCTCAACACAGGCACTCACACACCTCAAATACTCCTTCCTTACCCACTTGTGCTCACCACAGACATGCAAGCACCTCAGACACTTGTCCTACATGCCAGAGATGCTTCAAAGATACTTGCATCACATATGTATGCTCACCATAGACACACACTTCAAACATGCCTCTTATTTGCATATATGCACCACAGACAGGCACATGTCTCAAATACATCTATCTCACGTGTATATGCATCACAGACATGCAGCATAGGTATGCATTCCTCAAACACCTCCACCTCACATGTGTATTTGCACAAGTATGCACCACAGGTTCCCACGTACTTAAAACACCTACCTCACACAGGCATATGTACCACAGACACACGATAGGCAGGTGCATGCCTCAAACACTCTCCTCATCTGGATAAGTGCACCAGACACACCTCACCTTAAAGATACCTGTCACACACACAGACACACACACACACGCTTCATGTGCACCTCCTTCATGTATATACTGCAAGCATGCACCATGCACATTCCACACCGCAAACATATTCATGTCATATCACCCTTGCACATGGACATTGAAACACAGGGAAACTCCTGTATGCCCCAATACCACATGCCATTCCCCTGAGGGATATGTCTGCACCCAGGCACATGCCGTCCTTCATCTTGGGAACAAAAGGAACATTTTCTCTCCAGCCTAATTCTGTCTGTGTGGGTGTCTCCCTATGCTATTAACCCTGTTCTCACTCAGCAGCCTTCTCTCTGAAGTCTCTCCAGTGCTTGGTCCCTCAAGAGCACTTTCCTGGATGGACTCCAAGGCAGAGCAGCTTCAGTCGTGAACGGCCAGCGAGTGTGAAACCCTCCATTTATCTACAGCCAGAGGGACCTTGTCCTGCCTGGCTGACCAGAGGCAAAACACAGTTTAAACTGTCCGCTGGGGTCTCTGGGACACAGCCCAGAGGGGACTGGGCAACTCAGCACAGACTTGGGGGCACACATGTTCTAACATGATCCTCAAGTGGCTCTGGGAGCCAGGCCCAGGTCCTCAGGGGAGTGTTGGGTAAGGGAAAAAGCCCAGATTCCCTCAGTTCCTTCAGAAAAGCAATAACTGATCCCAGGGCATCACTTGTTGCCCCACACCCACATCCCAAAGGGGCAGCCACACTATATCACACGTACACCTGAGGAGGAGGGCAGCTATCCCCCTTTATTCTCCAGAGGCCAGAGCCAGCCCAGGTGCTGTTCTGCTCAGACAGGCCTCCCTTGATGCTGGTGGGATGTTGCCATAGAGGAGGCTGCCAGCACTGGGCACTGTATGGGCGCTTGGGTGCAGGGGTGATAGCTTCTAACCACTGAAACCTAGGCTAGGCCACCACAGGGAGCTGGTGTGTGTGTCACCAAAGAGGCCCCTCTTTTAGCTATGGGCATTGTCAACACCTGCTCTGGATGAGGTCCTCTTGGAAACCAGGGACTCCCTTGGTGACAGCCCTCAATCCTGACTCACAGCCCCTTAATATTCGAGCCCTGGGTTCAGCATGCAGTGCTCTTGGAAACCAGGGACTCCCTTGGTGACAGCCCCTCAGTCCTGACCTGCAGCCCCTTTCCCACTCTGGCCCCAGTTGTGAGCTCTGAGTGCTGTGAGCTGTGCTGTGCAGATCAGCGTCAGAGGGCGCTGAGGGTGGAAAGGGTGAAGGGTGAGAGCTCAGCACACACCCTGTGGAGGAATCTCCCTCCCAGGCCGGCTGCTGGCCAAGGCAGGTTCTGTTCTGCCTGGCCGTGTCTGTGTGGACACTTAGTCCCCCCAGAGTTTCTGCCTACTTGTTGGCACATGCTGACCACTCCCTTTGATGGGCACCCTCTGGGGATAAGCTCTGCAGCTGGCCTTGCCAGGGAGGTAAAGGCTGCAGCAGCTGAAGCCTAGCAAAGGATGGGTGTCCAGGCTGCAGACAGCAGCTCCCCTCTTTCTGCAGCAGGTGGCACTGTTGTCATCCGTATTTCTTCCCCAGGCTGGGCGCCCCTGGGAGCTGTGGGCCGTGGGTGCAGATCCATCTGGCTGGAGTTCCTGTGGCTGTGTATACTAGAGGGGGTGCCAGTGAAAGGTGAGACAGAGCCCCAAGTGAAGCCAGGCTGTGCAGTGCATTTGTCTTCACTGGGTTGCTCCTGCCACTGGAGGAGAAAGACCCACAGATTCGAGTTTGTAACCAGCCGTGATTCAGGGGATGGCACATCCATCCACAGTCCAGCACAGGACCTGTGGCACATGACCCAGAAACTCTGTTGAGGCCTCTCCAATCTGACCTGCTCCCCTGCAATGCCAACTCTGTCCACCCAACCCACCTCTGCCTCCAGCCCCCGCTGCAATTCCAGTCCTGGGTTTTCCCTCAGCCCATGTTGGTGCTCCTCAGTGCTAACACACAGCCCTCCCTGTCACTCACAGAACTACAGGAAACAGGCCTGGAAGGGATGCTGGGCCGACCTCTGCTCTGCCCCTCTCCTGAGGCAGGATCACTAGCCCCAAACCATCCTAGCACACATTTGCCCAGCCTGCTCTTAAAACCTCAAGACATAGAGACCCTGTAGTTTCCCTTTTTCCAGCCTGAAGGTTCCTGGCAGATCCAGCCGTGCTGATGCCACAGTGCAAGTGCCCTGCCATCAGGACAAACCCTGGAATAGGATCTATGAAACTCAGTGCTCAGGCAGCTGCAGTCAGCTGCCAGATCAGAACTTCTCAGTTGCAGGGCAGCTCTGGCAGCTGGTCTGGGCCATGGCCTTTCCCTTAATCCTGGCAATCAATGCCCCCCTCTGCTTCTGGGGCAGCAAGTGCCAATGGCCCTGGCTGCAACCCCTGCTGGTTAGCAATTCACTCCTGCCCCCTCGTGACTGAGGAGAAAATTGGAAGAGCATACCAAGGACAAAGCCTGAGAGTGAGTCAGCTTTGCTGTGACCTGGGAATGCACAAAGCAGAGAGGCAAATGGGTGTCTAAACAGCCCCTGAAGGAGGTGGAGTGGGCACAGGCCCTCAGAAAGGCATCCCCATGGTTTGGTAACATCCTGCTACAGGCCAGAGGTGAGATCCCAGCTGCCTGGCATAGCAGTGGGGAGAGGGGCTGACCTGTCTTGCCAAGACCCCCCTGCCTGGGAGCCCTTGGAGGCCTGGTGGCATCAGACTGGGCACAGGTTGCAAATAGAGTCAATATCACCCTTGCCCCACAGCCAGCTGCATGCACTCTCCCCCCTTCCTCTCTGGGGGATGAATAGGTTTCCATCAGCTGGGGATCTGCTGGCAGGGCAGTTTCTTGCAGATGTTTCCGATGGTTGAAACTCTCTCTGGAATTTCGTTGTCAGCTCCCCTCTCTTCTCCTCCCCTGTTACTGCCCATAGAGCTGGGGATTGCCTTTCCTAAATCATCATGGTTTGCGGGCCTGCACTGAGCTGAGGGAGGTTCGTGGCAGGGACCTCCCGGGACACTGTCCTCACTGTAGCGGGAGGGTCAGAATCTCCTTTGCTGTTGCTAACAAGCCTCCCAGGTTTGGTTGCACCCCTTCTTCAATGACAATGCATGGTGCTTAGCAAGGAGGGTCTGGATGGCAGTAAGCCATGTATCTCTCCAGCCAACACAAAGCCAGCACCCCAGTGTGACAGCCAGTGCAGAGGTACCGGTGCTCTTGTCCAACAGATGAGGTGTACCTGCCAGTTTCTGGTCACCCCAGTGGCTAACAACTGCAGCTGGGCTGATTCCATTATGTCTCCCATCCCCCCAGCTTTCGAAGAAGGGTTTTTCATGGCTTTCTGCTGTGTGTGTGTGCAGTGCTACAACCCAGAGGTGGCTGCATTTCGGTGGTGGGCAGTGCTCCCTGGACAGTCTAGTTGTGTGTGGATTTGGGAGATTTGGTAGGTGAGGGCCAAGCAGTAGAGTCCCTAACCAATAAAACACAATGCCAATGATTTGTGAAGCTCTCTGAGATCTTCCTGGTGCAGGGAGCTCCAGGATGCCTCACACCTCTATGCTTTGGGTGCTGGCATTGTGCCATGGCTCTGCCCAAAGTATGCCAGGCACAGGTAGTCTTACATAGGGATCTCACATTGAACAGTGGAAGACCTGGCATAGCTTATAGCCTGTCAGTGAGAGGAATGAGTTCTTGGGATCCCCTAATGCAACTGGGGTGGGCGATGCCCACGTCCCCTTCATCTCAGATGTGTCACCTGACAGAACCCCCTGCCTAGTCCATGTGGGCACTAACGATGCAGCCAGGAGGAGCTCTGATCGCTTGATGGAGGACTACCATGCTCTGGGGTGCGTGCTGAAGGAGATGGGTGCACAGGTGGTTTTCTCTTCTATCCTGCCAGTGAGTGGACGAGGCAGATGGCATGAAATGTGCATCGCGGAGACCAACTGGCGGCTGCAGGAATGGTGCTTCGAGGAGGGCTTTGGCTTCCTCAGCCATGACCGGCACATCACGATGAGAGACATGCTGGGATGGGATGGGCTCCACCTTTCCCCTGAAGGTGTGTTCTCTTCTAGGTTGGTGGATCTCCTCCAGTGGGCTTTAAACTAGGCTCATCGGGGGAAG
>NW_017728911.1:759752-777825 GCF_001723895.1 Crocodylus porosus | reverse complement strand
GCAGGTTTAGGTTAGATATCAGGAGGCGCTACTTCACGGTCAGGGCGGCTAGGGTCTGGAACCAACTTCCAAGAGAAGTGGTGCAGGCTCCTGCCCTGGGGGTGTTTAAGAGGAGGTTCGATGAACACCTTGCTGGGGTCATTTGACCCCAGTACTCTTTCCTGCTAGGGCGGGGGGTCAGACTAGATGATCTGCTCAGGTCCCTTCTGACCCTAGAAACTATGAAACAGGACTGGCCATGCCAATACCCAGGAGTTGCAATACAGTCTCACTGCTCAGTTAATGTTCAGGAATGGAAAAATCACTGATCCGAGAGCACCCTGAATTGCTGTAGGTGTCTGTGCACACTAGAAGGTGTTCTTTTGCCAGGATATCCATACTCAGAAGCTGCCTAGGTAGTCCAGATTTGGGGCTGGTGCCACCTCTAGGACCAAGCACTAGAAAGACAGAAATGAAGCCATGCATTGGGCTGGGCTTGTGGAGCTCCTTCCCCTACAGGACAGTCCATGGGAGTAGGACAGCCCCTTATTGAACAGGTTTGCTGGTTTGCAGGCAAAGGTGGCAGGAGAAATGGCCTGAACAGCATGTAGCTGACTCAGTGCATGGCAGCCCCCTCTGGTCCAGGGAGTGAACACAGATGGGCAAATGTGTGGGGATTCCCTCCCTGTTCTCTCTTCATTTGTACATGCACTGAGCACTTCTGGAGAGCCTTTGTGTGCATACATCTGCCCGTGGCCATTGTACGCCCAGGTGTGCCAAAGCACTGTGGGTAAGTCTGCATGGCACAGTGAGGTGTTGGGGAGACCTAACCACCATGAGCACAGGGAGCAGCTGCCTAGGGAGTTACCTAGGGAACAGAAACACAACCACGAAGCTCAAACAATGACACAGAGGGGCCAGCGGGTTACAGTAAGATGAAGCTGGGCGGTTACTGATTTTTCTGGTGTTCTGGCCCAAGTTAACACCCACCCACACACGTACATATGTGGGTTGTTTGTGTGTGTGTATATGCATGTGTGTATTATATATGTATATGTGGGTATGTATGTGTGTATATATTTGTGTATATACACACAAGTGTAGATATGTGTGTGTGTGCATGTAACATATATATACACACATACATAAATACACACCTATGTATAAAACATTGTTTTGGGTTGACCAAAACATTTTATGTTGCTGTTAAATTTTTTTTTAAAGTCCATTTGATCAAACGTAGGGACATTTTGAAGCAAAATGTCCTTTTCAAATGAAAAGCTTTCGACTTTTCATTTTAAAACTTGTGAAAATGAAAACTTTTGTCTTTTTTCAAAGCAGGGGGAAATGTTTTTGATTGACCTGAAACAACAGTGGATCTTGGCTCCCGAAGATGTCAGGCGTGGAGGAGGAATTGAAAGGGGTGGGACTGCACTGCCACACTTCCCTGCTCCTCCTCGGATTCATCCCTGAGCTGAAACAAAACATCAACTTTGGCACCAATTTGTGAATACTTTTGGTTGGCTTGAAGCCATGTTTTCTCTCTTTTTTAATTTCCTTCCCTGCCCAGCAAAAACTTCAGTAAAATTTTACTCATGGGGTGGAGGGGCCTGGCTGCTGTTAGCACCAGAGTGCCACCAGAGAGCACTGTGGTCCCACACATGCAGTGCAGCCTTTTGCTCCTGCTCAGCCCAGGCAAAGGACTCCCCTTGATGCTTCCTGGCATATGTTCCTCATGCCCACGGGCAGGTCAGTTGTGCCCTACATGCCACAACAAATAAGTGGCAAAATTTTTGCTTTACCGTGGTCTTTTTCCTGTCTGTACAGTAGTGTGGATGTCTCCAAGGGCAGAGAGTGGAAGGGCTGTACCCAACAGTAGGGAGCAGTGCCATGGCAACAAAGTTTGTCACCTGGGGCAAAGCCCGAGCAGCAGCCCACCCTCACTCCGCACACAGATCTGGGGGCACATGCCCCTCCTTGCTTGCCCGGGGGTGCATGTAGCAACAGAAGCCACCCTTCCCCTGTCCCCACACGCCCCCCTCCCCGAAATGAACCACTCCTGGCTCCATCCTGCACCCTGCCCTGGCTGGGCAGCACCTGTTGGCTCCATTTCATTTCAGCATCCGGGGCGGTCACCCCTTTCTCTCCCTCTTGCTATGGCATTGGCAGGGAGTAAGGGGTTGCAAAGGAGAAGGGGGTAAAGGCAGGGTAACCCACAATCAGGGATGCTCAGACAACAGTGTGAATGCTTTTGGAATCAACCTGTGGCCATCCCAGGGCAGGGCTGGGTGTGAGAGATCCAGGGTTAGACAACATAACCAACCCCTCATGGGAGGATAGCGACGGGGGTCTGAGTGGAATCTGTGCAGCAGTGCCTGCCTGAGTCTGCAGGCAGCCTAGACAAAGGGCTGTGAGAGCTGCAGCATGGCTCCATCATCTCAGCCTGGGCTGTGGAACTCATTGTGCCATTCTCATTTCTGTCTCCCTGCCCTGTTGGGACCTTCCTGCTGCTGCCTTTTTTCTCTGCATGCATCCTTATGTGGCAGAGCTAACCTGATTCCAGGGCATGCTCCTTGCATGGTTTCAGGGGGTCATGGAAGCAGAGCTGGAGCCCGGCTGTCAGGGGGCAGAGGTGCCAGGACTGCAGGCAGAGCAGCAGGATGGCCTGGGCAACAACCCAGCAGTCACATCCCAGGGAGGTAAGACATGAGAACTGAAACTGGGTAAGAGATCTCCATTGCCTGGCCAGTGTGAGAAAAGGCAGTTGTAAGCCTAAGCTGTGCGTCTCTGCCCTTGGAGAACATGGTGAGAAACCCACTTCAACTTGAACCTGACTCCACTGTGTTGCAGACCCACAGCCCACACTTGGCTTTACCCTTCTGGGCACCAGTGGGATACTGTAGGCCTCCTTCCACAACCACACCTCAGCCTGTAGGTTACCTGGAGTTTTGCCTCAAGCTTTGAGGCAACTGATATGTGAATCTGGGCTGGGCTGGGCTGGGTTGGGCTGTGCTGGCCCAGGACAGAAGGAGTGGAGGGCCTTGCTCTTCTTAATAGGCTTTTGTTACCTTGAAATAAGAGATCCTTCTAATATCACTATCTAAGGGGGTTCTCAATATAAGAGGCACACTGGGTCTGCCTTGGTGTCCCAAGAGACCCCTTCAGTCCTTTGCATGGAGATACACAGGTCATCCTCAAGAGGCCCACCTGTCCCACCCCTGATGTCCTGCCTCATCTCTCTCCTGAGTGGATGACCCTGTCCTGCCCATGAAGGGGTTTGGGAAGGAATCCATTGGAGTGTGCCTACAGTGATGGGATGAATGGGTTGCTCAAAGGGTGGTTTGATGGGGAAGGCTACGGTTAGTCTCTCAGGGTTGGATATGATGGTCTGCTTAGAAGTGGGTTGGGCTGGCCTCTCAGTGGGGTACAGACACATGGAAAAAACCTGGAAAGAGACTTTCTTGAATGAGGCTTCTTTGGCCACAAGATATAATTTCAGGGTCCAGCCTCTGACATGGGATACCAAGAGTACCTATCCAAATACACAGCTGGGAAGGGGCAAGCTCTGTGGTGGGGTTGTGGGAATGGAGAATGCTCTGATTCTGTGTCATGATCCAGATTCAGGACCTATGAAGAAAACTGCCCTGTCCTTGCAAATGGGCATCCTGCCACAGAAACCAACAGCACACAACAACGGGCCATTTCACCACAGGGCCTTGACCTAATAACAGGGCAGTTGACCCAGTGGGTCCTGAGGGCTGCTGCTGTTTCTGCCTGGGAGTGAGCCAATGCCTCTGAACAGCACAGAACTAATCTGTTGTCTATCACCAGCAATTCAGGTTATACTCACTCCCCGAAGTGTGGGAGAGGGAGATATGACTTGGCATTACTTTCTGCCAAATGGGGCGCAGGGAGTACCAGTGATGATAAAGTGTCCCCTCCCCCCCGCCCCAACCCTTACTCCTGAAAGGCAAATAAAACCACCCCAAAAAATCCTTGGATTTATGGATCCCACTATCTGCATCTTGCAGGCAGGGACCAGGCTGCAAACCCAAGTACCTCCTGCATTCACGGGCCATACAAGATCTATACCTGTGGGCTTGTCACCCTGGGGCTCTAAGGGCTGCTCCAAGCTGCTCATCCCCTCCGCTTGTGACCAGGAAGGGACTGAAATGGGGGACAGAGAAGGACTTCATCTGCCCTTTCACTGTGGCTGTTTCCACAGGCATGGCCACCCTGTCCCCCACCCCATCTCCGTGCTGTCTTTTCACTTGAAGAGATCCAGTCTGAAGCCCTGCCTGCATCCTCCCTGCCAGCTGTACTGCGCCTGATGCCCCCGTGGAAGGGGGGTGTCCTGTGTTTATGGCATTGTGGGTTAATCTGTTTGCCCTGCTCCATCCCCTCCTTAGGGTGCTGTGGGTGGCAGCTTTGCTTCCAGTCCTGAGATCCTCATCCATGAGTAGCTGAGGCGGTGAGGCAATGTAGGAGGCTCCTTGCTGGCTGGGAAGCAGAGCTAACTGAAGGGAAGGTCCCGCCGGGGGAGACTGCAGCCTGGTTTTGGGGACAGCTGGGTGCAGATATGCCAATGGGAAGCTCCAGGCCTGAAAATCCAGGGCCCTGAGGGAGCAGTGTTTCCTTTCAAGTGTATCACACTGCCACTTCCTTCCAGCTATGCTCCCCCTCCCCTTTCCAGGCTGGCAATCCTTTCTAGTGCAGGCAGATCCCTGTTGTGCCAGGCACTGCCCAACACAGTCCTGCTTCCCGTCCATATCCCTGTACCCATGGTGTCCCCTGATGCATGTGAGGCCGAGATGAAGTGTTACAGAAACTGTCAGTCCCTACAGCCTGGGGTCAGGGAAACCTGCTACCTGATTGTGAGTGAAATAGTGGTGGAGAGAGAATGGAAGGGCTGGAGTTAGGATGCTTGTTCCCTGATGCCCCTAATGACGGTTATCCTCCCCTCCACCCAAAACACACCAGGGAACAGGGATGTGCCTGTTTTATGTACTGTTGAATTCCCTGGGACAGACCTCTCTATGCTCCTAAGGGAGGGCTGATATCACTCTTACTCCTGCCACCCCACTCCATGCGGATCAGAGGCCTGTGGGACTAGAGCAGGAAGAGTCAGGGGGGAGAGCAGAGAGAGACAGGAGTCAGGGGGGAGAGCTGAGCATGAGGGGAGGTCTGAGTAGCTCCATTATTAGGTGCAGTCCTTGGCTATAGTTGCTGGTTGTGTGTGCTGGGGGAGTAGCTGAGAGTCCCAGGTGAAAACCAAGGCGCTGCACAAGCATGGAAGAGAGGGGCCTGCTCTGAATCTTGCCAACCACAAACCAAATCTGCATACAGCATTGTTAAGATCGTGGCGGTGCATCACAGTGGCAGACTGCCACCTACTCATGTGGAAACTGAGCTGGCATCACAGCTCAGGGCTCCCAGCCTTCCAGGACAGCTGCTAATGAGGGGATGGCTGCTTTCATCTGCCTGCTCTGCAGGCAGCCTTCCCAGGATGACTTCTTGGGACAGTATTGTGCCACCTCAGCCTCTCCCAGACAGCTGAGGAAGGTAGCCCAGGGTGCGCTGCCTGACTGAGCCCTCAAGACCCTTCATAGCCTCCTTCCACTGGTGTATGTCAGCTCTGGAAAGGAAATCCTGGCTCAGGGCCTGAGTTAGGTGGGACTGGCAGGCTGTATCACCGTCTGACTGATATACAGGACTGTGGTCCCTTCCTCTTGCCTTATGGTGGTGACCAGTAAGCTAAATCTGTTCTGGGAAGGCAGCTCCTGAATCCCTCTGGGCCCTGACAGCCCATTCCTGGCCCCATACACAAGCTCTCAAGCCCACACTTGTCCATGGGTGTTGTGCAGAAGGCATCTCAGACCACAGGGAAGGTGCTGGCACTACCACCCTCCTGAATCCCGCGTGGCATGGTGTTTGCCCAGCCCAGAGTGTGGGGGAGCCATATGTGCTTGGTGTGTGAGGGCTGAGGGAGGGAGAGGTTTCTGTCTTGACAGGGTGAAGTGAAGCGAGCTGCCCCCTCCTTTCTTGAGACTGTGCACTGCAATCACCGGTCACATCCAATCATCCCTGCTCGCTATGAGGCCTCTCAGCCTGCTTAATATTTCATTGAACATCTCCTGCCCGGCTTGCGTTTGTCTCACTTGGTTGCCTGCTCTGCCTCAGCTCTGCACTGAGCTGTAACAGGCCCCCCTTGCCCCACTTCCTCCCAGCCTGGCAGCTGGCGCTGGGCTGGGGCAGGAGGGCAGGATTCTTATGGACAAGGGGATGCCCAGCGATTGATGTCTCACCTTAGTCATGTGCGCCCCAGGAGGGGATGGCAGGACAGAGGACAAGCTAATCCAAATGCTCAGGCCCTGGCAGCTGGGGTGTGCCCCTGCAGCTGGAGTGGGTTGCACCAGGCAAAGGCAGGATCACCTCTCATGTGAGGTGGGTGGTGTGTAATGCAGAGATCTCCACTGGGACATGCCATGCACACTCACTCCAGATGCCCTGGGCACTGCTGCACCCTGCCATATGCACACCCACTCTGAGCAGAGTCCTTTCTTTCATGGCAAGTGGGGCCTGGCACCCCCAGACACAAACCCTGCCCCAGGGTGAGTGTTCACATCAGGAGCCAAACTCCAAGGCCACTGTCTAGCTCTCAGGTGATGGGGGCCATTGCCCACCCTACAGTTCTGGAGGCGGCTCCTGTGGAGCACTGACAAGTGACAAGGAAATGTTTAACTTTCAGGAGGAGGATGGGGAGTCTGTGGCAGAACCAGAGCAGCCCTGAATATCCAATGCCATGATGCTGATGCTGGATTGCATGGCACAAATGGGTCTGATACGAGATGGGGGCCTCCCTCATGAGTGACCTCTGGGGGTTTGCCCTGGTTTCCCCAGGAAGTGTGTGATCACTTTGCTATATGGGTCCCACTACACCAGGAGACTTTCATGACAGCCAGAGCCATCCCCTGGGTGGGT
This sequence comes from Crocodylus porosus, assembly GCF_001723895.1. NCBI lineage: Eukaryota > Metazoa > Chordata > Crocodylia > Crocodylidae > Crocodylus > Crocodylus porosus. The sequence goes on along the minus strand of NW_017728911.1, from coordinate 770,865 downwards.
GTCTTTCCTCCCCACTGCCTCCCCAGACTCAGGCACGTGGGCCGTTGCCTGGAGTTACCTCCAGATTACATGAGGTTATACAATGGAACTGGTTTGCCTCCGATTGGTTAGAAGTGACTCATAGACATATGGTTCTGGCTCAGAAAGGGGCACTGGGGGCTGAAAACATGTTCAGCGGCTCAACTGCATCCCAGACCCACGTCAGGTCCCCTCTCTCTGCTGAGGTGCAGCCAGCCAGCGGCTGATTGCCAAGCAGGCAGCAGGACAGGGTGGATGGAGACACGTCCCCATGACCTGCTCTTATCCCAGTTAGAATGGACCCATTGACTTCTGGGGTGCCATTTGCAAGGTTCTCCATGCTCCCATCTGCCTATGCTCAGGTAGCAGTGATCAGCCCTGATGGAGAGTCTCGAAAAGCATCAGCCTGGAGGAACTTCACCAGAGTCAGTGTGCTGCTCCCTCCTGATGCCACTCCCAGACCTTCCTGGTGGCAAGTCTCACAAGCCACTCTGGCTGCAGGGTCTGTCATATGTCGGCACAGTCCTGATTCCATCCAAGAGAGGGCAGTGGGGCACAGGCCCCCCCCCACCACACAAAATAGAGGGAAATGGGGCACCTGCACAGAGACACGGGGCAGCTTTTTTTAAACAAAACCTTTTTTTTTTTAAATTCAGACAGATATAGAAAAAACCTCCAATACTGGAGTAATATATGGGGATTGCATGACTTTGGAGTTATTACGTATTTACAACATAATATACAACCATTCTTATAATTTATCACCTGTATTATCCATTAAATGCTGTATACGTTAATATTCAAAGAAGCTGCCTAGACGCACTGGCTCACAGACTGGTGAATATACACAAACACACACACATATACATGGATGGATCCAGGATTTTGAAAATGGGGGTGCAGATGGTGATGTACATCATCACATATAAAACAACATGTATTTTTCTCCAGTTAAAAATAAACTAGAAGCTTTACTAATATGCTAGGGCCCTTGGGCTGTATTATTCAGTTTAAGATCAAAGCAAAAAACGAATATAACTTTGTTGGAATGAGTTAAAAACAGTCTGCAGGGCTGTGAAATAAGAGCTGCATTACCAGGAGCAGAGAACAGACAGGAGAATGGCAGAACAAAGGCTGGCTTCACTGATGGAACATCAAGACCATTAAAAAGGAGACAGGGTCATTAACACCTGTGAGATGAAGAGTTTAGAAGGAATCCAGGAGATGACAAAGAGCCAGGAAGTCAGTGGACTCACTCATCACTGCCTGGCAAGAAATGCTGCTGCCACTGCCAGGCAGTTGGTTTTAAACATTGAGTGGAGAATGAATCAAAGGGGAAGGGTGCAACTGCACCAGTACACCCCTCTGGATCTGCCCCTGTGCAAATGCATGCATGCGCATGCACGCATGTGCATGGCCACACACATGGCCACACACACACGTGTGTATGCATATATATATTAGCTGGAACTGCCTTCATTTCATAATATAAAAGAAAAGAAATAAAGCATATTTAGATGATGTTTGGTCTGTTTAATATACCTGCAATACTATCCCTGTATACTCTTTTATACGTTCTTGCACTAAAATTAATTTTATTTACTAAAGCGTCAACTTCTGTCTCTCAATATTTACTCAGTCCAGTTTCCCTCCCTTTTGGATCCCCAAATGATCCTTACTTTTCTACCTTTTCCTTCAGATGAAAAGGTGCATTTCAACCCTCCACACCTGAGTAGAGAAGTCCTTCCTGGAAGGTTACGGACTCTCACCTTAGGGGAGTCAGGGCACTATATTAGAGTTTGACACACACAGGTTTCTGGAGGGGGCTGTGCACACAGGTAGGTTTTCAATGCAGAGCTTGCTTGAGTGAACAGCATGGATCTCTGCCTGGACTGTGAGAGCAGCAGCAGTGCACAGCCTTTACCAGGTTCTGGTATTCACTGGCAGTGTACTCACCAGCCTGTCAGTAGTTCTCCTAAGCAGAGCTTCTGTATGGAGAGAATTGGGGATCTCATCTGTCCTTTTGGGCATACAAGGGATCTGTGGAAAGGCCTTAGAGGACTCAGTACTCAAGTGATTTAGCCTGTCTGCAGGTACCAGCCTGAGAGAGAGAGCAACATGTGGCCTTCATCTAAATGTGCCAGTAGAGCCTGGGTTTAAAGTACCACTAAGCTCAGGAGAGAGGGTTTAATATGGGGATAGTTGAGCGTTATGGGAGCTAAGAGCTTGCATTCACTCTGAACTAAAGGCACACACCCACCAGACAGGCAATTGGATTTTATTATCCCCATTTGCCTGAGTGGGAGGTTAAGGCAAAGCCAGCAGGAGACATAACCAGGGTCTCAGCTTCAGAGTCTGTCTCTGGGCTCAGTTCACCTCCCCAAGCAGCCACCTGGGCAGTAGGACATGGCAGCTCTTGAACAACCCCTAGCAGCACCACAGCACCCAATTAAATGGCTACAATATCATGTCTCTGCTGAACTAGTCCACCTGGTAGCTCAGTCTTTCTCCTGGCCCCAGCCTAGAGCCTAGGCTCAATCCTCACCCCAAGAGGAAAGCACAGCAAGTGTGATCACCCACCCCAGCTGCCACCAGGGATTTTTTTGAGGGCTCCATTCTGGCCTTGAGTTGACCTGGTCCTGCTTAGCTTACAAGCCCTGATGAAAGCACAGCCTGCAGCAATGTGGCAACAGGCCAGGCACTCTATAGTGCTGAGTCCTGTCAGCTCCACATCCGATCGTGATTGCAGCTGGGATGTGACACTGGAAGAGTGTTTCATTCAGGATCAAACATATAGCTCATTCCACAAGCCTCTCCCATCCGACTCTCCATCTAGAGATATATGACAGGAGGGAGCAGAGCATCCCACATTGAAAGGATCTGGATGAAAACAGGTGGCAGATAGGTTTGGTGGATGCTACCTTTTCTGGCCAGGGCTGAGGCAGGGATGTAGCCTAGCTCACATTTTGGAAGAAGACTCAAGAGCTTGCAAAAAAACCCTTCACCTGTCTCCTATTTAAGGAAACATATCCCCTTCCCAGGGCAGGGACCCAGCAGACTTCCCCACACCACTTACGAGGATGGGGAGCCATCTAAATGCTTTTTAATGGGAACTGCTCAGTATTTCACAGTGAATCTGGGTGAGGCGCTTACTCTCTTTCACAAAGAGAGATTTTTTTTTCCCCCGGTGTGAGTCAGGACTTTGAGTTAAATGTGTTATACACAGGGTCACTGCCATTTCCTTCCTCTCTCAGTGGCTGAACTTTTGGTTTCTTAGGAGACTATTACTTCTCCAATCACCCAAAGCAAAGGCAGGTTAAACAGGACTGTTTCTTTCAAACATAGTAAGCAAGCAGGAGAAAATCTTTTGAGCACCTTTAGAAGTCATCCAGGGTAGGTAGAGGCTCAAGGGTGCTTTTATGTTCAAGAATTCCTTTGCACACATAGCTTTCTTATCCTGCTGAATCCCCTTTCCACCTCCCTGCTATTCCCACAGACGTGGTACTGGGATTAGTTAGTGCTTATCCTAGGAAGAGCAAGGGTGATCAATCACTTGAAGCTGCAAGAGGCAACTTTTTGCTGTTAAGGGCTTTCTTTGATGACAGTGTACTTGAAGCTCAAGCCCTGCACCCAGGATACAAATCTTGCTTCCACTGAAGTCCAGGGATCCAGGGGTCCAAGCCTACTTCAGGGCTGTCCAACTTTGGAGTGATTGGTGGCTGCATGCTGCACTGGATTCAGTCCCCAGGCTGCGTACCACTCAGGTCGCCTTCTGTAGGGGCTGTATGCTCCAGAGACTCTCTGGAAGTGGAGTAGCAGCTGGGAAGGGACCTGAGCTATACGTTAACCTCTTGTGGGTTGGATGCAGCCTGCAAACTGCCAGTTGGTCCATAATAAGCTATGTGACAGGTGGCGCTGTCACACAGGGTTTTACAAGCAGTGTTTACCTGTACTGGGGGTAAGCTTTTTGATACAGATTGTCTTTGGGGGGAGTTGTGGTGGGAGCAAGAGAGCTTATTCTTTGCCTTGATCTCTCAGAGGGAGAGTTGCTCCCTCAGATACTGGAACTGGGTATTTGAATTTTGAGCTGAGGTTCCTGAGTGAGGGGTTGTATGTGTGCTGTTTGTGACCATCTCTGTTCCAGGACAGATGCACTTAGTATAAAATTACAGTAAGAAAATCCCCAAACTCCAGGTCACTGATGTCTCCAAAGGCAAGCTAAGCTGCAAGGCTCTGACATCTGCTACTGCTTGGCGGATACCACTAATGCAGACCTGGATATTTTGGAAGGTGATTTGTCAGACATCTTGCATAATCATTTGTTCCCTGTGAAGTGCTACCCTTTGCTCTGGGAAGCACCTGATGCCCATTTTGCATTAATGTGAATGATGCCACAAGGTGGAGGGCACTAGGGAAGAGTGGCCTTTGCGCACTCCGGATTCTGCAAACAAGACTCCATCTTGATCTGGACAGCATCCTCTTGCACCTGAATGCCAGGAGGACTCCTTGCTAGATGGAAACTTTGGTCATGGCAGGCTAGGAATGCAGGACAGCATGGCCTACCTGGGTATGACATCATTCCCATCTCCCAGATGGCCCAATTGCCTCCCCTATGGTGTTTGTCTGCTGTCTTCCCCTTGGGACAGTTTGTGGGGAAGGCGTTGGTAAGTAAGGCAGGGGCAAGGTGGGGTGTGGCTGGAAAGAGGTTAGGGCTGGGCCCAGGCCTACTTGGCCTCTGTTGATTTTCAGGGCAGTGCTATGAGGTCCATGGGCTGGGAAACCTGCCCTGTGCTACATTGCTGGCCACTGTCACTGCAGCCCCTTCCCCGGCCTTCCAGAGCTGGCACATTCCAACAGGGCAGTGGCCTGCCACGGTGCCACATTCCCTTCAGGAGGTGGCCAGCCTTGCTGTGAACATAGCACAGAGCCTGCAGACCCTGGCGCCCAGGCCTTGTTTTCCTCGGAGCGTTTTTATTTCCAGACTCATAATTTCTCTCTAAAGGGCTGGTGGGAAATATAATTAGAAAGTGGCGAGGAGAAGGTCATGGCTGTGCTCTGCCTGGAATGCTACGGCGCCTGGAGAGGGGGGCGGGGGGAGAGATAAGCCGAGAGCAGGAAGGCGACCCACTAAACCTCATCCCCTCTGCACCATGCTAAGCGAGGGTTTGTTGGAGAGGGAAGGGGAGAGCAAATGAATCCCAATTCAGCCCCTGGTACCATTGAAGCAGGCTTCAGTGATCCTGGTTCAAGACTGAGGAACACTGTCCCCTCTAAGGTCTCCCCGCACAGAGATGGGCCCACTCTTCACTCTCTCCCAAGCAAAATAGTGCATGCAAACCAAGCACCTTCCCTCTCCTGCCAGTGCTCCTTGTGGGAGGTGTCCCTGCTCTGCAGTCAGCTTGGCACCTCCTAGCCACCCCGGTCAGTCCAGCTGGCCTAGAGAGGTCTGCCAGCTCAGCTCATCTGCACCCGCCTGTCTCTAGCTGGCCGGCGGGGAATCCAGGACCCGGGGCTGGTGGGAGGGACTGCCCTAGTGCCCATGTTGTTCTTTCATTAAAAATCTGCAGATAGATAAACAATGATGGAGGGAGCTGGGTGTTTTCTTAAGCTTGGGGGAGTGAATAGTGGCTGCCCTCTGGGGAGAGCTGCAGGCCGATTGCACCACAGCCTTTCAGCTCTCCGTGGGGCCAGCAGCAATCAGGCGGAGGGGGAGGGCGGGTGAGGTGGAGGGGCAGCAAGCGTGAGCACAGAGCTCAAGGCCCTTTCAGCATGCTCTCCCCCTGCAGCTGCTGACGCTAGAAGAGCTGCACATCAGCTTCCCAGAGCTGCCTTGTGTGGGGCAGGGCTGGGGGGCAGTCTCTGTAGGCAGGAAGCAGGGGAAACAGGACAGGGAAGGCCTTTAAACCACAAGGGCAAATTAGCAGGGTCCATGTCTCAGCATCCTCCCTATCACAGCATCTCCATCATTGCCACCAAGCCCTGCATTACAGAGAAGGGGCCTGTGTGCTGTGACTGCCATTGTGTGAGTGCGTGTAGGACTTAGGCAACAAGGCTGTTGTGAGTTAATCTGTCGGCATTGGGGGCCATGGCACCTCAGACTGGGAATGACTGTTAGGGTGCGGTAGCTACCTGGGTGTTGGAGGAGTGTGAGGGGGCAGGACCCTAGGGTCAGAGCTGATGGTACTGGTGGGTTAGGATGGGATGGTAGGTCAGGATTGAGAGGCACTGGCAGATGTATGTAGGGCAGCCAGTCCTGGGATAACAGGAGACTGTGGGTTGGGATTGGGAGGCACTCAGCTGGGCCAACGATCTGAGCCCACACGACTGCTCCTCTGCCAGGCAGCAGATGCCTGTAGCCAGCCAGCTGGTCTCTGTCCTCTTCCCTCCCCAGCTTCAGCCTCAAATGAGTGCAAAAGAAGTCCCTCATCCCTGCCCAACCCCTGGCACACCTTAGGTCCCCATGCCCCGTTGAAGCAGTACCAAACCCAGCTTGCAGCATCCCAGATCCCAGCTCCAAGTAGAAAACCGCTGGAGGAACTGAGTTTCCAAGGAGACTGTGAGCTGTGGATCTGTCTTATATGGCCTAGGAAAGCTCCCTGGACCCTTCTCAGCTCACCCTGCCCTGTTCCCTGCCCTTACTTCAGCATCAGCTGCCTTGCTGAGGTCACTCTGTTCCCAACTGCTTGTGACACCAGGTGTTACACCTGAACCTGCGGTACTGGAGGGGAGGTGTTGTTCAGAGAATGGGGAGGCCTGTGTGTGTGCATGGCAGTGGGGGTGTATGTCTGGGCAGTAGGGGACCTTTGCATGTTGGAGATGGGTTAAATGTGCTGGGGGGGAAGGGGCATGAGAGACACAAGGGTAGGCTGCCTGCCTCTGTGTGGTAGGTTGGGTACATGCATGCAGGAATGGGGGCATGTGAACTTAGGGGATGGGGGTAGATGTGGCGAGATGGGTATATGCATGAGGAGGCAGGTGCTTGTGAGTACAAGGAATGAGGTACATGTGTGAGGCTGGGAGTGAGCAGTGTTAGCACAGGGGTGAGCAGTGTGCATGTGGGGTGCATGAAGGCTACAGGGCACTTTGTGTGAGGCATGTTGAGGATGCTGAGGAGGCATGGAGAGGCTTTTTTGCCTGTTGGGAGGGGGGGGTCTATAAGAGGGAGGGGATCTGCATACACCGGGTCTGTGAGGGATGGGGGGTGTATGGGGGTTTGGGATGCATGGGGGTAGGGGTGAGGAGGCCCCGAGTGTAGGGGATGTGGCAGATGTCAGCCTGTGTAGTTAGGGTATGGTAAGAGTTGGAGGTGTAGGAGGTGCTGAATATACATGATGGGCATAGGGGCCTGTGGGGATGTGCATATGGGTGGCAGCGCACCAAGCAAAGTAGAAGGAAGCAGAGTCATCTGGTCCTATTAAAGGGAGTCCTGAGGCAGGGACAGGTAGGGGGCTCCTTCCCCTCCCTAGCCATTGGCCCTATGTAGTGTGAGGCAGCGTGTGTCCCACCAGCATAGCGTGTTGCGGAAGTAAGGTTCTGTGGGGAGCTCTCACCTTTGCGTGCTCCCTGCTTGTCTTCTCCACTCCCCAACCCAGAACAGAAGCAGCTTGGCTGGATGTGATGCCCTGTACCCTTCGTTCCTTCCTTCCCCTGTTTCTGTCTCATCTGGCACTGGACTGCCCCAATACATCCTCCATGCCAGATGTCTGCCCTTCCTGGCATAGAGAGGCAGCCCCAGGTACATGCTTGGGGGCCTTCCACTCAGCATTGGTTTGCTCCTGGGCTGCAGGTGTCTGCTGGATTACAGGGACTGTCTCAAATGGGAGGATTCCCTCTGCTCTGCAAGGCCCCAGGCAGGATTAGGCCCCACTGCAAGGACCTGTAGCTTGAGGAGCACCCCTGCCCTGAGGATGTTATAGTCTCACTGCCTAGAGGCTACAAGAAACAGCTCAGGGAAAGAAGTGTGTATGTGGAAGGGAAATGTGGTCACAGGCATAATAAGGACTGGCTCTCATGTATGCTGGTGGCAGCAAGCTGCAAGAAGAGGCACTGTGAGGAATTGACATGTGCCCCCCATCCTGGCCCTGGTTCACGTCTCTTCAGCATCTGGGCTACCAACTGCAAGGTGGACAGCTTATGGGAGACGCTGTCAGCAAAGGCTGGCATAGTGAAGGGGGCAGAGGATACAAGGTGGGGCAAACAGACAACCCTGGTTTAGGGAGGGTCTTCCAGGCAAGAACAAGGGTGGTCTCTGGGGAATGAGAAGTGCTGGGGAGGAGAGTATAGTAGATCTAGATAGGGCCTGAATGCAAGAGGCCATGTGTACCACACAGATGCTCGCCCCTATGATACACATTTGTGCAATGCATACATGGGCATGCGCACAAACACACACATGCACTGCACGTTCAGCCAGTTCTCATGCCACGAGGGAGGGGTGAGGATTACGTTTCACAGAAGGGACTGACGAGGCCAAAGGTTTAGACTCCAGCAGCTCTGGTTCCATGGGGGTCTGGACCCACTGACGTCACGTGTGAAATGGTTCACTCCCAGCCAGAGCAAGGCCAAAGGAGACAAGCTGGGAACTTCCTGTCCCTAAAGGAGATTGGGGGAGGGGTAGAAGGGAGTGAGAGAAAGGAGGGGGTGGGAGCCAGGGCACCATGCTTCCCCAAAGTGATGGGAAGCGATAACACAGCCTATTAGAAGACTCTGAGGAGTGTCTAAATTTAGGGACAGCTGAAGTGCCTGGCTGCCTTCTCTGTGGAGAGCAGGGGCTGGCAGCTAAATAAATTGAGCCTTGCAGGGGGCTGCAGAGCAGTGTGCCTAAGGGCACAGGGCCTCTTGCTGCGCCGATGTGGGGCGTTCTTGTGTAGCTGGGGTCAGGGCTCAAGAGCAGAAGGACCAAGTCACCTCCCTCTCCTGTTGCTTCACTGTGGGGCTGGGAGCAGATGCAGGCTGCAAGCACAGTTACCGGTGCCTTGGGCTGCTCTTTACCTGCTTTAGGAGTGAATCCACACTGGGGTAAGACTCCACACTGCTCAGTGCTATCAAGCATGAGTGGCAGGTTTGGCTCAGGAGAGGACCAGGGTGAGGATCGCAGAGGGCCGTGTGCTGGGACTGAGGGGCACCAGCAGACCTATTGGAGGGCCCAAGGCTGGGATAGCAAAGAGCTGCACAGGGACCAGAGGGACAGCAACTGCCTTCAAACCCTTGCTGAAGTCCCCAGCCCCGGGGCATCCTGTCATGGTGCAGGATCCTGCATACTGTTGCACAGCCTGGGACCCTGGAAAGGTCCAGTCCATCTGTGACCCTGCCATGCCATGAAGCTATTGAACAAAAAACCCTGCATGATCCCAGGATTTCACCCTCCCTCTGCCATGCTTATATCATCTTTGGTGCACAATATGGCCCAGCTGTGGAATCTGTTTTCTGTTGCTCTCTTTGCAGGCTCTGCCTGGGTTTTACTGAGCATGGGTTGAAGACAGGGCCAGAGTGGCTGGTGATAGGCAGAAGATTAGATCATGCTGCTGATCTGCAGCTACAGTGGGATCTGCAAAAGGATCCTGTGGGACTGAGGAGATCCCATGGCCCATGCATTTATTTTCCATGACCTAGGGAGCTCATTCACCCAGCGGGTTTAATTCTGAATATGCCTTTGCATGAAAGGCTGGAGTCTGGCAGCGGGTTGCATTTCTCCACTGGCTGGTTAACATCCAGCTGCCACTTGGATGTGCAGGGGCAGCTTATTTGAAGGGTCAAATGCTTCTTGGCCTTGGAAGTCCCAAGGTTCATGATACTGTCCAAAATTTTGGGTCAATCTCAAACAGGCCCATCCCCCTCTCACCCCTAGGGACAAAGTGGGGATCATATGCTCTCCAGACAACGCTTTCCTGTTGGGAACATTCTGCTTCCCATTATTGATGGCCCCAAAAGATCCCCACCGTATGACCTGGCTCTCCAGCCAGCCATGAAAGTGTGTGTACCCCCTGCTCATTATCTGCCTCAGAATAGGCTGGGGCAAACTAATGGATAGGCTCTGGACAGCGATGCATCCCTCATCCAGTTGTCACAGAGTGGGGTGAGATCAGCTTCTGTCCCAATTCTGTTCAACTTCTGCACAGCTAATTCAGAAAAAAAACCCAGTGACAAATGACTGCTTGCCAGAGAGGGGTTTGATTTGTGAGGAGAGATGCCTTTTCCTTTAAGCCCCAGCTCTTAGAGTACCTATACATATGCAGAGAGGCTGCTCCAACGCACTGTAATTACAACGCATTGGAAGTCTACTGAAGCATGGTAATTGCTACACTCCCATGGATTCCAGCATCACATATATCAGTCCCTGAGTTGAAAAATGGTGGTGGGGACACTTTAACTAAAGCTCATCAGAGTTAAAGCACCCCTGCTGCCATATTTCAGCATGAGGACTCTGATACACATGACACTCTGGATACTTTAATTAGAGAGGCTCTTGGAGCACATCTATAAACACCCTTCGATTCCTGTTATTATTTGCAGATCCCAGCTTGCCTTCCTGGTAGAGGAAGAAAGCCAACAATGACAGCCAGCAAAAAGGCTGACACTGTATTATTTTAAAAATCTCATGGATTATACCCTGATCTCATGGTTCCTGGTGTTCAGTTTCATGAGGTTTGAAACCTGGGGGTTTGGTAATGTCTCTCCTGGTTCCTACAGCTCAGCTCATTCTGGTGCTGTTGTAAGGCAGGGAAAGCGTTAAAGTACAAAGTAGTTTGAATTTGTCTGTGCACGTCAGAATTTGTAAAGCTGATTTGCAAAACTTTGCCCCAACCAGCTGTTGCCTGCCAGGAAATGCCCTGCTCAGGGGTCATTGTTGCAGCTGTAATCCAAACAGAGCCCCCTTTCCTCTGTCAGCTATGCTGGGGACTGGGCAAGTTTCTGGGGATGCATATGTCACTGCACTGATCTATTGCTAGGAGCGTGGTGATGTCACAGGACCAGGAAGGAGGAGACCAGGAAGCAGCTCTGATCCGGGTGATGGGGATCCCCTACCCTCCATAAATGCTGACCTCGTGAAGGAACACCTTGAGAAGCTGGATACCTTCAAGTCAGCCGGCCCTGA
>NW_017728911.1:736722-758577 GCF_001723895.1 Crocodylus porosus | reverse complement strand
GACTCAATGATCTTCCGAGGTCCCTTCCAGCCCTGATGTGTATGAAATCTATGAAATCTATGATTTGTAATGGGAGCAGGTGGCTCTGAGTCTGCAATGGTCCATATGTTCTGGGCAATAAGACATAGCCACAGACAGTAAAGGACAAGGCTCACGCAGCATGGCTGCTTGGGGCTCGACTGGTCTGGACCCTATTGCTGCATGGTTTGGGGTAATGTAGGGGGTGCAAAATTCCTGCTCCCCAGCCAACCCCTCTCCTGTTGGGCACGAAGCAGCAGTATGTGACAGGCAGACCAAGATTCCTCCCAGGCCTGCGGGGCTTGCTGGGGTGCTCTCTGATTAAGCAGCAAGTGGCAAAGCGCTTGTGGTTTCTCTGAGGAATGCACACTGTGGATCCTCCTTGAGCTCCAGGGATTAGCATTTGTGCCTTTAGGGTGCCCTGATGGAGCTGCCTTTTTGGGGTTCTTCCCATCATAAATGACATTCACAGTGTCCCTGAGAGAGAGAGCCACTGAGCCTGGGCTACTTGAGCAGAGATAGAGGGAGGAGGTGAATGTTGACCTTGCCCGTAGCTACGTTGCCTGCTATGTGCTGTCCCGGAATGACATGAGATGGTATTTCTGCCTTAGCCTTGCAGGCTTCAGAAAGACCAGGGTGGGAATTAGCAAAGCTGGTTGCATTAGCTCATAGTCCCCGAGGGGCTGGTGCAGGGCTGTTGTCCACAGCATGCTCTCTAGGACTTTGGCAAGCCCAGCTTCAAATGATTCAAGCTATGGAGTTCCCAGAACATTCATCCCTCAGGAGACCTCTCCATGGACTAGGACAGCTCACTGGCAGGAACAGTTCTCAGCACTAGGCTGTTCCTACAGAGACCATCCCCTGCTCTGCCCTCATTTTTCACTTCCCTGGGCATTATTACAATCTATAGGCTGCTGGTGTGTCCTGTGTCAGCCATCACATACATAACCCAGTGCTTAGCCTGATATAAGCCATCCCTTCCCACCCTCCCACCCTCTTCATTGTGTTTCCTCAAACCCCCTTCCTGTCTGTGATCTCCTACAGCCTCCCGACTCTATGAACCAACCTCAATGCCACTTATTTAGTATTTGTAGCTCTGACCCTTTCCCAGCATGCCATGTACTAGGCCCATCAAGGATGATTCCCATCCATCATGGCAAGAACCAGGAAGTGGAGCTCCAAGAAGGGATGGGTCGCTCACCAGTCTTCACACTGGTAGAATGGGCAGTGCTCTCCACCATGGCCTCCCTGGGCTGTGTGAAGTCAATGTCACCCCTTCCCACTGCCAAGCGAATGCCTGCCGCATTATTCATTAACCTAGTTAGTCATGTAACCATAGCATTGGACTAAATATTATTGGGCCATGAGCATTTGAGCTGTGATTTTTTCCCCTCCTTGCTGCACTGAGGTTATGCCCCTAGCTGCAGTGTGAATGATGGGTGCATTCGCATCATTCTGGCTGCAAAAGAGAGAGCACTCTAATTGCTGGGATTAGCAGAGGGTTGGCAGCCAAGAAAAAAGAAGCCCCTGGCTCAGGGGTCTCAAAGGCTAGAGGCCTCAGATTAGTTCCCAGGGGTTTGGATTAGTTTGGCTTGTACTTTAATGCAATCAGCTGCCCATTGCTCTGCTTGTCAGATTAGCTGCCAACAGGACGTGGTTTCTGCCTGCTTGCTCCTTGGTCACAACCCTTTCCCTGGTCTTTTGTGCAAACCCATTTTACTCAAGGGGCTGTTTGGGAGCTGGGTATCCACAGTGGCTAGGCCACACAGTTGGTCAGATGCATCCCATGAGCTAGTGTCCTTGGCTCAATTAGGGGAGCTAAGCTTTCCATAGGGGAGGAGTTGCTGTTTTCCCAGGTTTATGGAAGAAAATCTGCAGAGGTTAGTGGCTGTGTGTCCATCCTGTTGTGTGCAGAATAGGAGAGGCTCTCATGGGAGCCAGTGTGGGTTTTTCTGAAGTGGTTCACACCCCACATTGCTGTATGTGCTAGAGCTGGGGATGCTCTGGCTTCCCAGGGATATCCTGGGGAGTAAGCTCTACTAAAGAGGTCATTATCCAAGGACTTTATTCCCAGGAACAAGTCCTGTATCCAGCCAGGCCTTCATTTCACCTTGGCCCTGCTGTTTTGGGATGGTGGAGTTTCACCCCCTTCTCTCTTAAGGCCTTTAGTCTCCTCCAGGCCAGGCTCCTTCTTAGCCCAAGTGCTCCTTAAAGGACACTGTGGGGCTGCAGCTGTTGGCAAGGCTGTGCATTGAACCCCAGAAGTGGCTCCCCCTCCTCTGCCTGCTTCTTTGGGGCTGTGGCAGGAAGAGGGACCCACAGGGCTTTCACCTCCACGTTGTGTGGGCTTTGCTCTGGTAGCCAGCTGTTCCTCACCCCATCCATCCAGCAGCAGGAGGTCATGAGCAGGAGAGCATGGCAACAGGCTGGGTGCAAGAACCTACCCCATGACAATGTCCTTGAGCAGAGCACCAGATAGATCCACCACTGCCTGCTCTGCCACCCTTTTCACCTTCCCCCTCCCATCCTCTCCCTCTCACAATAGATTCCCTTTCCTACCTCAGCTCCTGCCCACCCTTGCTGCTGCAGCAGAGCCATTGAACAGCCCTCCCCTCTTGCCCAGGACCTTGTGGGCACAATCCTGCTGGCCAGAGAGGGTGTCGGTGAGCACTCCTGATGCCTCCCTCTTCCTGCTGCAGAGTTCCTTCCGCCTCAGGAAACACCAGGCGGGAGCAAGCCAGCCCAGGATGGAGGCGGGGGAGTTGGCCTGTTTAGCTCAGCGAGTCATGAATTCGTAATGGTTATTTACTGTGCAGACCATGAATATTTGATACCAGACCCCTGGCCCAACACAGCGCTGCTCGGAGCAAAGGAGGGAGGGGATGGGGTCCTCTGCTGCCATTGGTTGGCAGGCCAGCTGTGCGGGTGCTGGAGATGGCGCTGACAGGATCCCTGTGGCTCCATTAGGGCAGGGCTGGCTGAGCTGGGAGCTCCTGCCATGCAGCCTGTGAGCATCCTGCTGCCACAGTCAGGCACTAGAGGAGATGGCCATGGACAGTCCCATGCTATGGCCCTGGCCCAACAGCTGGATGCTGTCAGTAAGAGGCAAAGGGACAGAGCTCGGAGGAGGAGTCTCAGACAAGGAGCCAGGGCGGGCTGGGCAAGGAAGGAGCAAGGGCATTGTAGGATTCTGCTTCAGGGAGGGGAGGGGTCCTGGCAGCGCTGGCAATGTAGGGGCAAGCCAAGCAACCTTCTGGGCTTCCCAAGAAGTGATGGACAGGCTCAGGGAGTAGGTATCTCACAGTCAGAGTGGAAGCATCTGCCTGCAGCAGCCAGGCTCAGGGCTAAGCTGGACCGTGGGTCTCTTGGTCCTTGGCTGGGGGTTGTCACCTCACTGTGGAGCACTGAGTGTGAGCTGCATCTCACAACTGCCCCGCACCACTACAGAGGGTGTCACACAACCATTCTGAACCATGTCATCATGAGGCACCATGCAGCCATCTCATAGTAAGGCACGAGGCTTCACGTGGTAGCCTGACGCCGCATTGCTGCGCAGAGCAGACAAGCACCTCCACGCCACTGTGCAGGGTGCCACGGGTATGCAGCTGTCTGCACTGCTGCCCAGGGCATAATGGGGAGCACACAGCCTGTCCAGTGGAAGGTTGACAGTAATGGGCAGCAGGTAGGGGCTTGGACAAGCTCAGGCACTGTGGGATGAGATAGAAACAAAGCCAATTCCACAGAGACCTTTGCTTAAGAAGGGTCCCTGCTGTCTGGAGTGGGTGCTGCTTTCCCAGATCTTGTTTCCTTTCAGGCAGCTTGTCAGAGGTTTGGAGGAAGGCTTCAGAAGTGAGGAGTGATCTGAGCTTGGCACAGCCTGAAGAGGCATCAGCTACCCCTGGGTTTCACTTTGGATCGCCCAAAGATTGAGACACCTGCAAGTACCAATCACTTTTGAAAACCTTGGCTCTAGGCACTCACCCATGCTGCCTCCCTCCTTCCTTCCTTCACACTGTTTGCACTGAGCTCCCTTTCCTTTCTGACAGGCCAACACCGAGTAGAGGGCCCTTCCTCCACTGTCCCAGCAGGGGCAGCTGGTTATCACCAATGGGCGTGTTTGCCCCTTCAGGTTCCCTGTGCATTGCTTAGTCCAGGACCCCTGAGGCCAGGCCTGCTCTCTCTAGCTCTTTCAGCCACTGGTGCCTTGAACTTCAAAAGCCCCTTGGCCCTGTGACCTTGGCCAGCTAATTGGCAGCTGGGAGGCAGCACTCCAGCTGGTGGAGGGTAAAGGTAAAGGGAAACCTCCAGTAGAAATGCCGAGGCTGTAAAGTGAAAGGCATTTTTCTTTAGCTGGATAACGATGATGTTTTACAGGCCCTGTCAAGAGCATTTTCCAGCTGCCTAATCTGAAGCATTTTACAGACTAGAGTCACTTCAACCATTGTCAAAATGCAGCCACTTTGGAGGCAGAATGCAATGGCTGTTGAGCAGCTCATGGCAACAGTGCGCAGCAGCTTGTTTGCCTGAAATTGCAGCAGAATCAATAAAAAATGCTTCCCTAAACTGGGATGTAACCAGGACTCCAGGGCTAATAGACACTCAGCTTCTATGGGTGCAGCGTGCTGTGCAGTGGTTTGAAAGTGATCCCAGTCATGACTTGATATGTCTTGGCACCCCTAAGACCTTGGGGGATCCATGCTGTGATGGAAGCCAGTGCCACAGGGAGGAGAGGAGAGCCAGTGTTCCCCAAAAATCCCAAGCAGAGGAGGTTAAGGGGGGACAGCTACCCCTTTCCTTGGGATCTTCAAGACC
This sequence comes from Crocodylus porosus, assembly GCF_001723895.1. Taxonomy (NCBI): domain Eukaryota; kingdom Metazoa; phylum Chordata; order Crocodylia; family Crocodylidae; genus Crocodylus; species Crocodylus porosus. The sequence continues at coordinate 753,747 of NW_017728911.1, read as the reverse complement.
CATGCATGTTTCATGTCTTCTCTTGAGCCATGCCAGGGAGTGCCATTGCTTTGAGGAGTCCCCTGGGACCAGCAGTGTTACTGACGCCCAATAAGCTCATTGTGATGCTCACTGTGAATACAGAAGCTGGGAGCTGGAGGGACTACTGGGGATGTCAAGAGACCTGGGATGTTGGGGTTTTCTTTTTTTTTGTTTTTGTTTTTTAATAATATATTTTGTATTCCAGGTCAAATTAGCCAAATCAGTTCTAAATCACACCTATTGAGCAGAACTCAATCATTCCAAAACCCATATCGATTAAGCAGGCAGAACTCAAATAGTTCTAAATACCATGTGTGGTGCTACAATCGATGAGCATCCTCCATCCCAGACTTTCATCCTGGGACTTCAGATACTCCCGAATCCACTGGTGGGCGTCCTATGTGCAGGCCCAAGGCCAAAGGTCTTGGGATTCGGATGTCCTGCTATACTTGATCTGAGCCAAGACACCTGGGGGTGCACAAATGACCATGCTCAGAGCAAAGTAAAGGGCTAAAGCTCCTCCCCACCGCTATCACTTGACACCTGCCCTGCCAACAGGATGAGCTGAGCTGGCAGGGCCTGGTTCTGGTGCCAGTGCTGTATGGGTTTCCAAAGAAGGCCTGGGGGAGGGGAGCTATGTCCTGGGGGGAGGTGCACATCCCTTTAATCTCACCAGCCCCAGAAAGTTTCCTGTGAGCTGGAAATGCATCTCTCACTTGGTGAAGCGAGGGTACCGGGAGCAGAGGCTAAGTGCTTCGCAGCCGCCTAACACTTATGGGATGTGACGGCTGCAGCCAGGCGTGCAAGCCGATGATTGCGCTTGGATGCTGTCTTTGGGCTGGGGGAGGAGAGCTGAGGCAGGGCAAGTCTCTGCAGAAATACAAGAGTAAGCTCATTTACACACACACACACACACACACACACACACACACACACACCTGTGCCCCTTTCAAGTGTTTCAGTTCCCTTCCATTCAGCAGCATCCACTCAGTGGCTGTGCTCCTGCTAGCTCCACAGGCAAAGCGGAGGAGGAAGATCAAATCTGGGACCTGGGACTATGCCATGGGTAACTGGCGCCACCTGAGTCAGGGAGGACATGTGCCCCCCCCACAGCGGTCAGTCACATGCTGTGGCCGATCGCGCCGACTGGGAAGCATGAATGGTGCTCCTGGAAGTGCCAGCGGCGCTTCACCTGTCACCCCCACTCCCCGGCCGGCTCTCGCAGTGGTGGGCACCGGCACTCCTGCCTGTCCCCCCTATTTGTCACCTAAGTGGGGAGCGCTGCCTGTCAGGGGGTGCACCCACACTCTCAGGAGGTGCATGTGCACCCCTGTGCACCCCCTATGCATCACCACTAGGCCATGCCCATGACTGTGGGGGAAGCTCTGTTCTACTGACAGACACCTTGCAAATAATGGAAGATGGGTGAAGGAAACTCATAGTCTCCCTCCTGCACGGCACACTTAACAGAGCTAATAGGAGGGAAGCAGGGTGGGACTCGCTCTCAGAAAAGGCCATCACAAAGAGAAGTCTGGGAAGCCCTCCATCTCATCCTTGTGATGAGGGGATCCCAGGCTCTCCAGTTAGCCCTGGTGCCATCACTGTAGATACCCAGATTCTCGTCTCTGACCATGCCTGTGAGGAGAGCTACAGGCTTTATCTATGCCATTGGCTGCCCTTTACAAGTTAAAGTCATCATTCCTGTGGTGATGAATGAGCCCATATGGACCTAGGAGAGTTTATGGACAGGACAGTCCCATTACAAAGTTGAGAGCCATGTACAGCTCTTGTTGCATTCAGGCAATTCACAGTTTATGGCAGAAAACCAACTGGAATGGGATGCCTGGATGCCTCTGTAGGGGCTGCAGCCACAACAGCAGCTGGGACCCTGTCTGATATGTGGGTTAAGTAGGGTTGGGTGAGGGCAGCAGAGGAAGCAGTTGTCTGGAGGGTGTCTGCTCAGGGACTAGGAGGTGCTGGGGAAGGAGGCAGGGGGTGGAAGGTAGAGAAACTATGTCTCATGGTTAAGGCCTTGCCCAGGGACTCAGTTCACTTCAGCACAGGGAGAACCTGCAGAGGAGTGTGCAAACCAGTTTGAGTGGCTCCAGGGGAACAGAGCCTGCTCCCTAAGATGGCTGGGGCCAGCCCATTCACTGTGAGGCTGCCCAGCAAGCAGGAAGTGCTCCACTGGAGCAGGGCATCTCCCTGGGCTGATCGGAGCTGCCCAGCCATGTAGCTATGGGAGTTCTCGGCTACCTCTCTAGAGGCTCTGCTGCGCTCAGTGACCCGACAGGCTTCCACAGCCACCCATGCCAAAAGCAAATGTCTGTTTTGCTGCCTAGGTGGCAAGCTGATGCTCCTGACACTGCTCTGCCAGGCACTTGCTGCTCAGATATTGAAAGACACCGGGCAGATAAGTTGGCCTCTGATTTCTAAAGCACTCTCTAGCGAGCAGAGGTGGGGGAGGAGAGAATAGCATGCCCATCCCACGGAGACTGGGAGCCATCAGCACTGCTGAGTGATTCTGAGTTCCTTCCACTAGCAGCTCCAAGTGCTGAGACAAGCCAGGCCACGGGATTGACAAGCGGCCCCTTTTAAGGAAGTGAGGACCCTGGCAGGAGCTTTTATCTGTCACACATGGGAATGCGTCCTCTCCTCCGAAGACAGTGCTGCCACCGCTGCAGGGAAGGGCCTCCTCACCCAGTCACATCCCTCTGGGCCTGTGGCCCAGATCTGTATGCAGCTAAAAGAGCCTGGGCTTTCCAAAGGAACAGCTGGAAGTTGCTGTTGCAGAGGGAACAGCATCATTGCTAGGTTTGAGACAAATGGGAAAACTTCTAAAACAAATTTCTTAGTGGTAAAAGATGGTGGCTTGATGGAAACCAATGCCCAAGTTATTCTCAGAGCAGGAGCAGTTGGGTAGGAACAGTGCAAATCTTAGTATGTCTCAGCTGTGCCATACTTAGTCCCAGGTACTATGATGCAGGGCACAGTGTTAAAACATACACAAGTGGTTTCCAGACAGATCACACAGGCTCATACCTGCCTACATATCCTAACTGAAACCCTACCGTAGTGAGATTTACTTGTCACCTACTGGTATTAAACCTACAGGGCAATGCTGACCACACTTTAGAGCACTGAGTGCTTTGTTTTCACACAGGGCCCAGCTCCTGAACCTTTCCTCAGGAGCCAAAGACTCCCAGCACTAGGACACTGCCTTGCAGGAACTGAAATCCTTAATCAGTCTTCTAATACCTGAAGGGAGATGATAGAGAATATGGAGAAGGGCTTTTCTCTGAAGTCATAGAGGACTGGATGTAGGAGCAACAGCCTCAAGCTGGAGCAGAGGAAATTTAGGCTGGAGATTAGGAGGAAGTTTATGACTATGACGATGGTCAAGTATTGGAACAAGCAACCTAAAGAAATTGTGGAAATTTTCAAGAGCAGGTTGGATGGGCACTTGGCTGGAGTGGTTTAGTCAGGGATGATCCTGCCTTGAACAAGGGGCTGGACTAGATGACCTTTCCACCCTACTTTCCTTTGATCACACTTCACTGCTTCCCCATTTTCTAAGGAGCTGGGCTGATCTCAGGGGACTATGCTTCCTAGCATCCAAGTCCATCTGTCCATCCATCCAGGCAGGTGCCTTTGCTTCAGACATGTGGAAAACACGTGGGCTGTCGCAGAGTCACAGAACCCATAGACTGGATGAAATCACCCCCGACACTCAGAACCTGTTTAAGCCCTCAGGATCTCAGCTTCAGGATCAAAGGTTCACCTTACCCTAAACCTTTGCAGAAATTACACTCAAGTTCGCTGGTCTGCACTTCTCTAGTGCAATGAACACAAGGACTTGATCAGATTAGCTTTCTTCAACGGCCCTTTGGAATTATCTGTGCACAAGGTGAACATCAATGCTAGATCGACAAGACCTATCCAGGGCTCACTGGGGTTTGACCAATGCGATGCTGCCTAAAAATCAGCCTTTTTAACCTTGCTATGGCCACTGTAGTAAAGGGCATACACCTCGTCCTCAGCACAGTTAACTGTGTTCAGATTTGCACTACACTTGTCTCATTGTGCCAGTTGCTAATACAGGACAATGGGCCCAGTTGAAAATAAGCAACCTGTGGGGAAGGGATACACCATTCAGCTGTGCCTGACAGTTGTTCCCATGTGCCATTATTTTCAACCTACACCTTTTGGATGGATGTGAGCCTGGAACAAACAGGAAACACAGTGCTGCTGCTGAATAAAGCTAGTGCAGCTGTAACAGGAAACCTCTTGAGGGGGCTTGTTGCAGCCAGCTTCAGCGACAGAGTGGGTAGAAAAAACTAATTTTTCCCTTCAGAACATTTCGTGGGAAACTAACCCATTTTGAAATTGTTTGACCAAAAAATGCTTTTTTCCCCGCTTCTGCAAGAATGTCTACTCAAAAAGCAAATGAATATTGCTGTGATTTGGGCAAAACATCCTTGCTCTGGCATAGGGCATAGGGTCGCTGGCACAGGGTGGCATCTGATGGATGGGGCCTGAGGTTTAGGTTGGAAGAGAAAGGCATAGGTGCAGGGCTTGGTTGGGTGGAGGGCAAGGGCATAGGTTAAAGGAAGTGGTACAAGGTAAGGAGACTAGGCCTGGGGCTCTTGGCAGGGTGGAGAGTGGGGGGCCTGTGGTAGAGTGCAGGGCTGGTGGGCACAGGCAAAGCCGGGGGCAGAGATGGCAGGGGTCACTCTCAGGTGGCTGGGTGGGGGGTGTACATAGGCTCAGATCCCATGGCAGAGTGTGCACATATGTGTTTTTCAGCTCCTCAGAAGTCTCATTTTTCCTACCAGCCCACTGAGCAAAGCTCAGGCTCTGTTCCTCCCCTTTCTTCCCCTGTGTCTCCCTCTCCCCCATGCTGCTCTCCAGGAGGGCCACCCAGCTCCCTCCCCCTCGGTGCAGCATGTGGGTGGGGGGGAGCTCTGCGCTCGGGGCTCAGCCCTGAGGAATGCTAGCAGAGCCATGGGTTTCGCAATGTTTTGACATGTCCGCGCTTCCCCCGCTCGTCTCCCTTACATGGCACTGTCTGCCTGGGCTGCACAGTCACTAGGCATCCAGCCCACACCCGCCTGCCCTGGCGGCCTGCCTCACTGCTGCCTCCCTCCCCCGTGGGTGAGGCAGCCTCCTGCTCTGCCTGGGTGATACTGACTGGAGTCTGTCCCCCACTCCTCTTGCTTCCCCTTCCCTCCTGAAGACAATGACTAGAAGATGCTCCACGAGGACGCTTGGGCACTGCCAGGGCAATGCCAGCGAGGCATGCTGCACTGTGTGCTCCCACCCCCTGTCAGCCTGGCACTGCCCCAGGGATTGGCGAAGCTGGGACTGGGTGAAACTCAAAGCCTGGGAGGAGACCGCAGACAGGCTCTGCGCTGACGTGACTTTGCCTTGACCTGGACCTGCTGATGTGAACGGCTGCTCTTCAAGTTCTCTGGGCTCCTTGCTTCTAGTGGGGAAGGCACAGCTCAGAGCAGTGGGTGTAGCATGATGATGAGCTGCTCTGAGCTGTGGACAAACACAGATGTTGGTGTGCCCTGCCGTGCCCACAGACAAAGTACACAGGAGGTGTGTGCGACATCGTGCAAATGGAGTACTGCCACGTGGTGTTTCAGTGAGGCCCATGGACATGAGTGCTGAGAGAAGGTACTGGGCATGTCTCTTGCCATATACCACTGGTTGGGCACCTGAAGATGGACTCATGGAGCCATGCCAAGGTGCTTTAGTGGTGCTGAGCACCCACAAAGGGCATTTAGAGTGTAAGGCTCAACCCTGCTTATAATTAGCCATTGCTGGGTGGAAACACAGACCTGGAGTGGCTCTAGCAGCACTGAAAGATGGTTTCTCCATGGTGGGTATTAGACCTCTGTGTTCATCTTGCAGAACCCCTCTACAGCCTTGACTTGCTTGGCCTCAAGGCAGGGCCAACCCACCTACATGCTATGGCAGGAGTACACAGGACAACACAACATTGGCTCCAGTTAACTGCCCCTCTCCAGGAAAGCTCCTAGAGTGGTGATGAATAAAAGTTCCTCCTCTGTCCTCATCTGCAGGGTCCCACAGGAACTGCCTAATTCCCTGTGCCATCCAGGATATGTTAGTGCTAACACAGCTGTGACACTTCTTAACCCAGTCAGGTTAGCCTGGGTGTTTTTGCATGGCATGGCATGTGCAGAGTAGATATGCCACTGGAACACTCCATGGTTTTGTCTACTGGCAGTATGTCAATGGCCCCCATCTGTATGCCTCATTTACAACCTCATTGCCAGGACCAGGGTGTCAGAGAGCCCAGAGGAAATAAGCTTCCGGATGTACCCAGGCAAATGCAAAACTATGCTGGTTATAAAGGGGAGAAGCTTTGAAGAAAGGGCCAAGAGACAGTCTTCACCTTTCAGTGGAAGGGCGCAATCCTAGTTCAACACAGTGGGGTGAAGCCTGGAGGGGTACTGTTTGATTGTTCTCTAAGCCCAGACAATCTGGTAGCACCAGCTTCCAAAAAGGCCTCCTTTCACCTCTTGCTGTCAAGGAAAGGTTGTTTCTTTCTTCCAGATGACAGCCTGGCCATAGTGATTCATGAGTTTTCACCCCCAGGCCAGATTACTGCAGCACACTGTACTTGATGCCAAAGGAGAGGAAGATGCACACAGGCACAGGGTGTGGTGGCCTGTGCTGGTTCCTAGTCACTTCCAATGGCAGTGTAAGGCTTTGGTCCTTAATATTCAGAATAGTTAACAGATTAAGGCTGTGCTACATCAAAGACTGAGCTTCTATCTATAAGCCACCCTGACAGCTGTGCTTTTCTGGGACAATGCTGAACACAGAGCCCAGGCAGAAGCTGAAGATAAGGCAATCCACTGGCTACAGAATGAGCTGAAACATCCTGAGGAAACATAAGACTCAGTCTTTGAGGAAGCCTTTAGACCCCAAAGTCTCATCACAACCCTCCTTTCCTGCTGTCAAAAACTATTTACCTAAATGGGGACAAGTGTCATACAGAGTGTCCACAGAGTTCACTAGGAAGTTTTCTATCGATAATTGATTTTAGGGGGAAAGACAGCAGAAGCTGCAGTGAAGAGTGGTAATGTAAAACTTTGAGACAGAGAGAAAGATATGGACACGTATGAAGATAGGGAGACAGACAGACATGTGGGTATTGGTATATGTGGCATAGAGAAGTAGGTATGGATATGTATGGGAACTAAAGGTCAGACAGATCAACAGAGACACATATAGAGAGTAGTATGTATAAGGACAGACAGAAAAAGGATGGACATGGAAATGTATGGAGTTTCATGGATAGGTATGTTGACAAACAGATATTTGTACATATAGACAGATAGACTTCTGCCATTTCAGACCTTTATGAGTATAGGAGGCTCTGGGGTTGGAAATGCCAGACTGTCTCTGTTAGGTCCCAGGCATGTTTGGCCTCAGTACCTCCACAGAGACCATTTTCAGGGTTTGGGTATGGATGTGGGAAGAGACCCAGAGAGGAAGAGTCTGAAAAGGAGCAACCCTGGGGTGGGGTCAAGGAACGAGGAGAGGTGGCTTTGCAGAATTCAACGTCCAAGCACTCAGCCTCTTCCCAACATGCTCTGGGGCAGCCAGCGCTTCCGCAGTTGTGCGGTGCCATGAAATATTCATCACCTTTCTGCACTTGAGACATGAAATCACTCTAAATGCCTCTGAATATTTCATCCTGGAGGCTGGGGAGCCATCCTGCTGCATGGGCCTCACAGACTGAGATGGGAAGCAGTGGTATGGCTCCCTGTTGGGTTGCCCCAAGCCTGGACATGGCAGGGGTATAAACACCTCTGGGCATCCCCTTCAGATCAGAGAACAAGGAGTGGCACTGCCCTCTGCACTGTGGCAGGGGTTAGGGGTGATTGTGATGCTCAGCTGGTCCCCAGTCCCCAGCCATGCATGGGGGCTACACAAGACCAGATGTAGGGGAGCTAGAGACCTCCTTGGGCAGCCCTGGCTGGGTTTCCCCGCACATGTCCTTCCCTGCCCTGTTCCCTCCTTCCCCTGGCCCAAAATGCCTCCTCTTTCTTTTTCTGCCTCTAACACTTTCCCTGTCCTTAGTGCTAGCTAGTGTCCTGCTCCCTCTACCCACTCTCTCTGATCAGACTCCCCATCTCTCTAATGCTTTGTGAAAGGAACATTTCCATGTCCATGTTTTCTTTGTGAGCAATTATCTTCATTAAAAGTGCAGGGTCTGGAGGAGGAGACAAATATTCAGGCCTCCAGGCTGCTGGCAATGTTGGACCAGCTCCTGCCCCACTGGAGACAGGAGGAGGTTGTGTGCTGTGGAGCTCTGTGGAAATTGGGTTGTGGGATAGCGTCCACCATGGCTCTCTCATGTTTCGGGGGAAACAGGGAGGGAGATGGAGGCCGTTAGAGCAGGCTGGGACTGCGTGCAGTAAGCAGAGGCAGACTGCAATGAGCAGGGGTAACCAGAGATTTAGTAGGGGGCCATCCCCCATCTATAATTGCAACCCGCTAGGCATCATATGCTCCATACAGAGAGATCCACTCAGCACAGGTTCCCTCTACCATGAAGAGGCTTGGCTGTGCAGCAGGGTGCCAGTGTGTGGCATGTAAAGCTAAAGGATGCAGGGCACCACTGGGGAGCTTGGGTCTCAGAGTGCCAAGAGCACTGCATGGGCAAGGATGGGGCAACAAGGAAGGGCCCTTGGCTGGGAAAGCAGTCAAGTCTGTGGCTCTGAAGGGAGGAGCTGCTGCTTTCTGACGTGCCCGGAGTTAGCACAGGAATTAGCCACTAGGCACAGGCTAGGCATAGGGATTAGCAGTGACAGGAGAGGCCCTGTTCAGGGATTAAGCATGAGCAGAGGATCTGAGTGACTGCAGGTATCTGCAGTGAGCAGACAGCTGTATGAGGGGGCTAGCAGTGAGCAACCAGGTTGACCACAGGGATTAGCAGTGATCAGAGCGGGGCTGCGCACCACAATCAGCAGTGAGCCGACAAACTGTGTGCAGGGATTAGGAATGATCACAAGGGTGTGAGGAATATTAGGAATGAATGGAGGAGATGCACACAGGGATTAGCAGTGAGCGGAGGAGCCAAGAGCAGGGATTAGTAGTGGGCGGGGGTTGGGGGGCTCTGGGTATAGGGATTAGCAGCGAGTAAATTAACCATGCACAGGGATTTGCAGTGAATGGAAGGGATGTGTGCAAGGATTAGCAGTGAGTGGTAGGGCTGGACTCAGGGGTTGGACAGAGAGTTGGGTAATTATTTTCAGCGAATCTTTATTCCATCTGTAATTGCAGTTCTGGAACAGCTGGAATTATTTGTGAATTTAGGCCAGATTCAGCCCATTGCTTTGCCCCTGTAAATGAGAGGAAAAAAAATTGGAAACATTGAAACAATGGAATTGACCAGCTGAGTTTTCTTGCTTGTGCTTGCCAGGGGATTTTAGGCTCTGTTCATAGTTACTGCTCCCCTGTTAGACTATAACAGGGTGCATCTACACAAGATGCTTTATGCGCAGTAGTCTAATAACACGATGCAATAGTGTGCTGGGGAAAAACCGTGCTACTATGATACTGCACAGTAGTATTAAACTACAGTGCATTAAGTGCCACTAAAAAAACCCTGCTCTGGTGCTATTGCACAGCAACTATAGTTACTGTGCATTTAGTTAGTACTTCATTAAGCAAGTACTAAATTAAATGTGCAGTAACTACTGAGCATTAATAGACGTGCCCACCGTGCCCAAGTTTAGAGCACCCATGTCAGGGTTTAGAGTGTAGGTTCAAATCCTGCTATGGAACAGGGGTTTGAAATTGTCAGGAGAATGACTAGTCCTCTGACTTATAGGGTCTTCTGGGAAGGGGTGGGAGAAGGGAGTCACTCAGTCTCTCTTGTTGAGGCTTTGTATAACATACTTAAAAGGTCACTGGAAGAGGGAGCTTGGAGGGACCCAGTCAATCACCATCAACCTTTACCCTTCATAGGTGTATGCCCTGATCATACTTTGTAGAGACCTTTGCACAGGATTTCCCTCTCTCTTATTTAATGAGTTATTTATGCAGCTTGGAGTAGGAGTGCAGACTGAGAAGCATCCATCTTGGAATGCCCTATAGCCTCACGACTTGTCCTGCGAGGTGGGAAAGGTCGGTTCAGGGACCTGTCCCACATCATAGAATCCTAGAAAAATAGGACTGGAAGGGGCCTTAGGAGGCCATTATTAAAGGCAGGATCACCTGTATCCAAACCATCCTAGACAAGTGTTTGTGTAACCAAGAGCTGGGTGAACAACCCTCTTGGACAGCTACTAGTGTCCGAGAACTTCAAAACACCCTATTTTGCCACAGGTGAAACTGGGGGCTGAGGGCACTGCCAATATCCTGCCATTGCAAGGACAAGTAGTTTGTTAAAACATGCTTAAGAGATCCAAGGGAGAGGACTGTGCTGCTAGTCCCCACAGAGGAAGGCAAACCCCACCACAGCCTGTGCCAGTCTGACTGTAGGATAAGAGTGCTTCTTGATTCCATATATGGTGAGCAGTCTGACCCTAAGTGGAGAAACAAGGCCATCTAGCCAGGAAACTCTGTCTTTTTTTAAGTCCCAGCAGGAATGTGGGCATATCCTAGTCAGAACGAAAGCCCCAGTGCTTCTGAGGGAAGTGAAAGAAAATGCTGCTGTCTGTAGAAACAGGGCGAAGAGGAGGTAGGATTTCTTCCTGGCTCCATACAACAACCTGAAAAGCCCAGAAGCATGGGGAAAACCAATCACCCTCCACTCTGCAAGAAGGTTTGGACCTGGGTCTCCTGCATCACAGCTGCGGAGTCTTCACCAGAACCATAAAAAGAGCTTGAAGTGCCTCCTTGGATTTTAAGACAAGGTCTAAATCCCCCCTGTGAATCTTACCCTTTCACTGCTTAGCCCCCAGATGTCCTTTATTTTTATTGTTTTTCTGTGTATGAAAGAAAGACAAAAAAACCCTTACCCCATCACTTTGTGCTGACTTGTTTTTTCTTCCCAGGTTTTTTTTTTTCAGCCCCTGAATATAAAAATAATTTATATTCAGGCCTTAGCTGGAGTGGGTAGAGTGGCTTGATATGTGAATTAGAAGGGAGATAGGGTCAGGACTGTCTGCAGGCAGAGTTGGGTCCATTTTTATTTTGGTCTTTTCCTTGTGATTTTGTATGTCCTCGGGACAGGCATCTGAGGACAATCTCTAGAAAGATTTTGGTGGAGTGAGAAAATTCAAGGGAGAATATTGCTTCTCCATCAGCTTCATTTCCAATGTTTCACTGTGTGGGGAACTTAACTGTGGCTGAAAGGGACCTTCTGGTTTTCTGAATCCACCTCTCCACTGCTTAGGGCATCCATACAATCCCTTTCAGAAAGGTGCCAAAATCCATCTGGAACCAGGTCAGGCTTTTGCCTCAGTACTTGTGTTACCCCACTCTCCTCTGCTGGGAAAACCACCCTCTGACTTCCAGCTTAAATTTACTTCTGGACAGTTTATATATAGGCATTTGTTCTTGTGCCAGTGTTGTTCTGTGGTTTGAATAACTCCGCTCTCTGTTGGGTGTTTACCCCTGGAGATATTTATAGAGGCCAGTTATTTCCCCGCTCAGCCTTGGTTTCTTAGGCTAAACAAGCCAAGTCCTTTTTGTCTCCTTTTAGTGATGCAGTTACATCAGTGACATGTGCAGCCTGTCAGATTTCATTACTAATGGCTTTCCATATGGAGAAATCCTATAAATTTCATAGAACTAACAGAGAAGGAAATCCATTTGTTTCTCTTTGGTTCTGTAGATAGGCCTGATAGGTCATCTGTGATTTTAATTGGTAATAGCAGTAGTATTGGAGAGAGGTTTGCAAGTGGTAAAAGAACATCAGCTCCTTCATTGCGTGTAGAGTAACCTTCCCAGCTGAGTGGCATAAACCAGATGTATTAAGGGCCATGCTTCATATGTTCTGCAGCAGAAGGACCTGTACTTAGAACTGACAACTCTGATGACTTTAAATATATCGCTGAATAACAGTCACTGTGGCAGCCCCCAGTTGTACTTAGCTTGATGTGAAATTCCATTGATGTGACTTTGCCTCTAAATATTCAGACTTCAATACCACAATTAATTTTGTACTGCAAACACATATCTGCATGGCAGGAAATATTTGAATGCCAGAAGCTGCTGCTGATAGGGCAGCTTGGGGTCCTGAGGAAAGGTGAGAAGCAGCCTGGGATCTGTGGGAGAATGCAGTGACTATGCCAAAATCAGCAACGATCATTAACCATGTTTGGGGGTTGTACCATCAGTAGGTTTCAGAGTAAACACCCGCCTGTGATTAAAGGGCAGCAGGCACCTTTCCTAGGATTGTTGTTTCAGGCAATGTGCTGATGTAGGGGGAAAATGCTGTGGAATTGCAGAATTCTTGTGGCACTGAGCACAGGTGTAGACAGAGATGGGCAAGGGGTGGGCTGGAGCCGGATGGAAAGGAGGGGAGCTCCTAGAGTGGCTGCTGTAGACCAAAGGCATTACACTGGGTGGTTTCGTCAGTGCTCTGTCAACAAGGGCCTTTTTCTGATCCACCCAGACTTGCTGTTTTTGACATTTCTCCTCTTCAATTCCCAATTTCAGCGTGTGAAATTTACCCTCTGAGCAGAGGGGCCAGAGCAAGGCTGAAACACGCCTTTGAAGCTACAGGAGTGCAGGCGGTGACTCTTATGACATAGTCCATGGTCACCCAACTGGACCTACTACCCACCATCCCTGAATGCAAGCAGCCAGCCTTCAGTGTGTGGGCAGAGGGAAGGAGGGATTTCATGGTTTTCCTCCCAGGTCCCATGGGCTCTGCTCACCGTGTGATGGTACCAGGAATCACTAACTGCAGGGAGTAGAGATGACCTGCTGGTTTCAGCATATGGTGTGCTTGAAGGCTGCTCCCCCTTCCCCCCAGCTGGAGGGGATCTCTGTGGACTCCTCTGTTGCTCTGATTTTCCTGACAAAGGTCTAAGATTTCTGCCCTGGGAAGGAGACTAAAGAGAAGCAGGTAGCGCCATGTGGGGGTTGCCCTTGGCAGTTGCAACCTGCAGGGTTGGAGATGCCTGGGGGGTTAATGCTGAGGACTGGCTACCACCTGCTTTGCACAAGCCTCACTCCCCTTGTGTGTGCCAGACTGTCTCCCACCCAGCATGCTGGGCTGCGCTGTGGCCTCCCCTCAGATCCCTGCTGTTGACTATTTAAGGCAAACCTCTTTGCTGGACTTTAAACAAAACCCAGCTCCTCTCGCTTTCCTTGTTTTAAATAACTCATCGAGAGTAAACATTACAAGGCACAGGCCTATAAATCAGGCATTCCCAGGACCTGCCCAGCAGGACACGTGAGCAGGGGGGTTGGCTGGACCCTCTAGGGCTCCAGAAGCTCAGCGCGAGCAATCAAGCCTTTGGGATTGGCTGCATGGGAAGTGATAACAGGGCTTAATGGGGACCCCTGGGGAGGGAAGGAGTTCCCAGGGAACCCAGAGGAGCTACTGGCTTTATGGGAAGGGAAGCCCTGGGTGTGCTGTAGCTATGGGGTAAGCATAGCCACTAGCATTAATTTGCCAAGCAATTTCCACTGTACTCCATGCTTTCACTGGATGCTCCCTGCTGCAGCTGAACTTTTCCAGGCCACAGTCCCCGTCAAAAGGCAAATTCTTCCTGGGGATTTTGATCACAAAGTTGTCATCTCATTTAGGGTTTGGAGGGAGTCAACATTTCCTGCTTTAAAAACAATTAGGATCCATTTTTCCCCTAGTAGGGGCAATTCCAACATGGCTGCCTTATGAATTGGAACCAGTGGCTTGAAGGAGACCTCTGGGGAGGAGCCCCGGGTCTGAAAACCCTGAAAAAAGTACAGGGGTTCTTACAATGAGGAGATGATTTTCCTGAAGCAAAGAGGAAAGGCTGCTGGCTGGGAAGGCTACAAACACGCAGGCTGTGGCCGTGCAGTTGCCCCCAGACAGGGAACCCTGAGGCAAAAGCCTGGAGGCAACAACCTTGGGTAGCAGCAAGCAAGAGCTGTCCCAGGAAGAGATTGGCTGCAATTGTTATTGGGGCAAAATCCCCAGGTTAAGGTGGATTTACTGCAGTCCTCTTTCCAAGGGCAGCTAGGGTTTCCCCCATTTATTCATGCCTCTGCTTGCAAAGCAGGGAGTGTGGTGGTTTGGGAGCAGCAGTGGGATCTGCTGTCCTGACTTCCCCACCCTGAAGACCGGGCCAGCTTTCACCCCCTCACTTCCTTGGAGAAAGAAAATCTTGGAAATGAAAGGTCCAAAACAACATTGTCACAGCATCACTGCTGTATCTCTTGTCCTCCAAACTGAGAAGATGTTGAGAGGTCAAACTATTCATTCCACTTTCCTGTCTGCTGTATGTAGTCAGGTGGGGGATGATGGTTAGGGCAAGGTGGTCTGGATCCAGAGGTGTGAACTGGAGTCTGGATTCATGCTGAAGCCTGTGCATGCTGCCTCCAGCTGTGAACAGGTATCGGATGGTTTGGGCTAGGGAGTCACAGGCAGCTGTATGTGATGTTAGCCACATTATTCCCTGTGTACCATTGGCTACAGTCCTTGGCATGTTTTCATTGTTAGTCTGGTGGACCATCAGGGCTTGACATGGACCCTCCACAATTACCAGACACCTTAGGAAGCTGTTTGTTGGCAAACTTTGACAGGTAAAACCCGACCCCGAGAATGTTTAAAATGTTTGGGAAACGGGACACTCAGCTGCTTGCTACATGTTTACATGGGAATCATGGATCTGAGGCACAACTCTGAATTCCAGATGACCTGGAGTTCGGAAAAGTAGAGTCTCCTGGTATCTGTAGCAGTGATGAGAAGGGACTTAGAAATGTTATGTTATGTTATGTTCCAAATTCTATGAGACTGGAGACACATCACCAAAGAGGATTCCCCACAAATCTCATAAAAATGATTAGGGCATGTCTTAACAGATGCAAAAGGGAGTGCTAAAGTGGATGGAAACCTCTCTGTTGCCTTCAACACTGCGACTAGACTGAGATAAGGTGATGTACTTTTCCCACTATGGTTCAACCTGGTGCTGGAATGAACTATCAGATTGGCGACTGAATTTAGAAAAGGGGTCTTCCTTGGGGGATTGCACAAATATCTTTGGGTACGGAGACAATTTGGACATTGCATACAAGAACACTAAAGGATTCTTCAGAACATAACAAATTTCAGAGTACACAGCCAAGAGAGTAGGTCTTTTAGTGAAAAAAGTTTTCTGCAGCTGGCCAAGCCTTTGAGAAAAAAAAGGTCTCATTCTGTACATGCTCAGTAGGCACTTTTTAGAGCTTGCCAGCTAAATCGGCTAGCTTCCATCTGTACTGAGCATGCTCCAGGGCAGCTGTGGGTACAGAGCAGGACTTAAACACTGCTCTGGGATACTTCTTGATTCTCCCACTGCTGCTGGGCAGGCAGTGGGGAAGAGCAACGGTGCTCAGAACAGTGTAGAGAAGACTCACAGAGCCAGGGGGCTGGGGATGTGTAGATAACAAAGGGATTGGTATGGCTGGTCAAGGTGCTTGGGCCTGGGAGCTAGGGGAGGGGAAGGTGGTCTCCCATGAGGAAAATTAATAGAAGATGATGTAATTAAACACTGTATCATAATATGCATGCACAAGGGGGATGACTTAAGGATGCACAGGCACAATAAATTCTGGCAAGGCTTAATTTTGCTTCTCTTTGCAACCTTAATCTTCTTTTTCACTCCAGCTTTTGGGAAGTGCAATTTTATAGGATGACAAACAGCCCATGATCAGGTCATTAAAGACTCTTGCAATGCAGACCCCTGAGGGGCAGAGTTAAGGTTACACAGCCAATTGCTTCTTCAGCTGCCTGTGCTTATGTGTGGCTGTGGCACTTCTTTTATCTGCAGAATGTGTCCATCTCTGTCTGCCTGGTCACTTTTGCTAGAAATGAAGGACTCAGAAAATACAGGCAGTTAGAAATGGGATCCATTAGGAGATCAGAAGCAGAAGTCTTCAAGCAGAACAAGGCAGGATGCTTCTTGGAGTCAAGCCCAGGTTTTGGGAGCAAGAGTTATAGAGAACTGATGCACCAGGGTCCGGAACACAACCAAGAGCAGGGTGCCACTGAGATTAGTCTCTGAATCACTGGGTGGTTTTGGGGAAAACCCTCCCCCAGACCAGTGCCCCCTTCTGTGATTAGGGATTATTATGTTTCCTGGGGCAGTCTGGGGGAAGCAGTGGGGGGTTTTTGCTTCAATGTGTTGTGGGAGCTCTTTACAAATCCAAGTGTGTTACTTCTGTTGGAAGAAGGGTATGGGCACACATCTCTTACTTTGGCCAGGACATCTTGGAATTGGAGCAGGAGCTTGAGGCTGGGATTTTGCAGAAAAGAGGTGTGTTTCCTTTTTCACAGTAATTCTGAGGAGGGAAATTCCAGGGTTGGCTTCAGGGAATGGCTAGAGCAGTCAGAGTGGGATTGGGCTGCCTGGCCTCCGGTTGCTGAAGAAAGGCTGTGGGGTAGGGGTAGAGAAAGACTGGCTTGTGGGTGGGTGGGGATCAGCCAGGCTGGTGGCCCATCTCATATTCATAAAGGCTCCTGAAAAAGCTGGTGGTGGTGCCCCAGGGCACACAGCCACCCTCTCATCTAGCTGCTGTACAATGGCAGCCAGTTATGTAGCTGTGGCTCTTTCTTTGCCTGTTGACTCCCTTCTCCCTGACTTTCCTTCCCCCTCTACATCACACTCCCACTCCCCCATGTTGTCCATCTTTGCTCAAAGCCAGACCAGCTGAGCTAGACAATGTGATGGGGGGGAGGGTGGTCCTCAACAGCACCAATCTACTTTGGCCATAGCTGGTTCAGCTGGCATCCACCATTGGCTCCCTTCATAGATTTCATAGATTTCATAGACATTAGGGCTGGAAGGGACCTCGGGAGATCATCGAGTCCAGCCCCCT
>NW_017728911.1:720652-736607 GCF_001723895.1 Crocodylus porosus | reverse complement strand
TTCCAGACCTTGGGGGCTCGGACAGTAAAGAAATTCTTCCTTATGTCCAGCCTGAAACGGTCTTGCAGGAGTTTGTGACCGTTCCTTCTTCTCTTCTAGCGTTGTTCCTGTCTGATTTTCCTTGCTCCTGTTTCCTTTCTAAGGCAAACACAGGATCGATAGAGCAGCCTCTTCCAGAATGATGCTTCATTTAGCTCTCATCCTCCCCTGATTTGCTAATCTCTCTTATTATCCACATGACTGAGGTGCAGTCTTCAAAGTTCAAAAGGATCTGGTGCGGTGTCTGTTACAGATTGGATTGCATCCTTGAAAGGGAGGCATTAACTCCACTGGTGTTGGAGGAGGGGGAGGATGTGCTCACAGCCCACTCACACCCTGCAGCCTCTTCACCTTCAGAACAGAGGCTGTGTAGTAGACTAGGCCACGTTACCGGGACTGAGGTCCCCAAGGTGCCAATAAGCATCAGGCTGTTTGAAGACTTCTCTCAGCTATGACTTAGCCCAAGGTGTGGGATTCTTAGAGCAAAGTGTCACCGATGGGTCCTTTGCTACCCTTGCCACAACTAAGTGTCCCCTGGGAAGATTTTGCACCTTGGAGGGGGAGGGCTGATTCTCTCCTGCCTTGTGTTGGCATTGGGCCCTGTGCAAAGTATATGCAAAGCTACCTGCCCTCCCTCCATTTGGCAGTTTAGCCCCACTCTGAAGTGGTGGAGAGGACCGTGCTGTGAGGAACGAGACTATTTCTTTACAAACTACCACTAACAGGAGGAGAGTTAGCAGTTAACACTTACATGGAGGGAAGCTATGGAGTGGAAGGTGTCATGGGGGGCTCTTCTAGGGGGTGGGAGCTGCACAAGAGACAGTTCCTGAACCAAACTCAGTTGGGCTCTGAAGGCAGAGCAGTGGTGCTGCATGCCTCAATCTCATGCCAGGAGCTGGCTTGACTTGTTCATTTGCCATTGCCCATGGAAGCGCCTCACTTCTGCTCCACACATTGTTTAATACAGGGATTCTAAGTTAAGGTTTTGTGGCACCCTGGGGTGCCACGAGATCCTTTTAAGGATGCCATGGGGTGCCATGAAATATTAGCACCAAAAGGTGTGCAAATGCCTACATGATTCATGAGACAAACTCAGAGATTTCAGATAGGAAACCATACTGTCAAAACATTATTTTCTGCTTGGTCAAAATACGAAAGGGAGCCAAGCGCTGGCATTTTCTGAGGGGGCCTTTAGTCTAACGAGGGGTGCCTAAAAGGTAGAGAATCATTGGTGTACTCCAACATTGCCAACAGCAAGCATTCATAAGCCAGGAGCCAGATCCTGTCTCTCAAAATCATGGGATTGGCTGAAACGTCATGGGATTTACATGTGCTACTCCCTCTCCCTTCCCCCCACTCTGGTTTCCGAGCTGATCGATCATGCACACGCTCAGGTCACATTTCCAGGCTTTTCTCTGTGATTAGAAGTAGAAATGGATGTTAGAAAGGAAAAACGGGAAAAGTTCACAAACCCACATGCCTCCTGCAGAGCGTCAGTGCCTGAGACATACCTGCGTTTTGTTTTGGTAAGGTTCTGACAATGTCTATAATCGATACCAGATCGAGTTTTGAAAAGACTGTATCACAATCATGGGTCAGAGTTAAGGTTATATGTCCCAACATAATATAATCATTTTATTTAATGGAGAGGAAAATGCCCTGAGAGCTTAAACAAATTGGCACTTCCTGACTTCGGAGAATTTAAACTCTTCAGTCTTAATGTTACATTACAATCATTGCTTGAATTTCCTATAATATTCATTAATGAGATATTAAAATTCTCCTAAGGAGACATGAAATTGAGAAGAGCAAAGCACCAGAGAAAATAAAACAAAGTTCTTTTCCCAGAGAATTAAGCAATGTTATTCTTTGAGAACAGTTCCAACTTCACATGGGTATTATAGCTAGTACGTAACCCTTCAGGGGATGGGGGAAAATTCCTGCTTCAATCACCTGCTTTCAGGCCCATGTTACTTTCTGAAAAGTTCTTTTTGAGGTGGAAATGTTGCAGACATTGCCTTGACTCCAAGGAATTTTAGGAGGGGAAACCCTGGTTCAGCTCCCAGTCAGCAAAGCATGGACTTCATTTTAAACATCTGCTTGTGTTCCGTCGAGGTGCTCAAGAGGAATGACTGTGAAGCCTCCTGAAATGCAGATAACTATGAGCAGAAGAAAGGAGAACAGGTCTCACTTCCATGATACTTTTCTTAGGCTCGAGTTAGCTTGTGGCAAGGCCCTTCCCTCTCTCTCTCTCCCCCATGTTTTCACTGACAGACAATTATCTGCTTCTTGACTCTGGAGGACATGTGAAATACAAAACACATCAGAATCCCGAACTGTTGCATGGCTGTGCAAGGTTGAAGAAAGGAGAAGAGTCATCTGAGCTCAGCTGAGCCTAGCTGTGAAGTTTGGTTTTGCTGCCCTGGGTATACCCTGTTTGCAGGCACCCAAAGTGCACCAGTCCTCAGAGCTCTCCCTTTAGCCTCCAACAAGAAACAATGCCATGAGAACAAAATGGCTACCCATGTCCCTGATAAAGTATCAAGCCACTCAGGGCATGCTTGATACATGCACAGTGATCAGGCAATGACCCAGATGGTAGGGGAGGGGAGGGAGTTGGGGTGATGGCCCCTGCCTGGATAACAGTCTCTTAAACTCTGCAATTCTCTTTTGGGTTCCTCCTGAGCCAGCTGGCTCCAGGGCTGTCCAGAGCATACCCATCCAAAATACAAGCCCTGTGCCACAGGCCCATGCACATTCCTTCTGATAGGGATAGTATGTGTATCGTGTTCCCAAGACAGCACTAACCAAAATGGTCCCATGCTCAGGATGCTTTGTTGTTGGAAGCAGAGACCGTTCTTTAACCATCATAGTACTGGGGGAGCAGCTCTGTACTCACTACAGAGAGCTGCTTGCTTATGGTGTTCAGTGGGGAATGCCTGGGCTCAGCCAACAAGGCAGGAGGTGGTTGGAAACCTGGAGGTTCAGTGCACCTGCACACACTTGTAGCTTCAGGAGGGGTCTTTGCAGAGTGAGTGCTCCTAGCCCAGATTATTTTTGGTGATCAGATCAGGAATGAAAACCTGCTACCTCTATGACCATAAGCAGTATGGTCTTCTGTTGGTCAACATTTAGTGCTGGGCGGCCATTAATTAACCTGGCAACCTCAGGAAGTGCCAATGGCTTTGGGCAGATGAGCATTTGAAGCAGGTACTGGAACCCTTGATGGATCAAATGCCATCAAAATATGGATGAGCATATTCACTCAGTCAATTTTGCCAACGGCATCCACACAGGGTAGATTGGGCTCTTCAGCCATGGTTAGCAACCAATTTAGGAGCAGAGCGCCAAAAGGCAGGCAGATGGAAGACCTCCTCGGCACTGGCAACTCCTGTGGCATATCTGGTTCCAAATGTATTGACTCCTGCCCTTCCTTGGGACCAAACCAGTGTAGTTGAAAGGGGGAGGCTGACTCATGGGCAAAGCAGTGTCTCCATATCAACCCAGACCTCCCTACTCCCAAACTCCTTCTTGACCTCCCTGGTGAGACTCCCTAACAAAATGCTCCCTTTATGACACCCCGTAGAGGTTCTGGGTTCTGCTTCTCACCTCTGGGAGCAGGAGCAAGGTCTGTGGGTGAACACGGGAGATGAAGGGTCAAGACTCCTGGGTTCAGCCCCCAGCAATGTCACTGGTTGTCTGCATCCTTGGTCAAGCCCTTTCCCCTTCCCACTGCTTCAGCTCCCCATGGGGATAATGGCAGTCAGCTCAGGGGAGTAAGGGCAGTGGCTGTCTGCTTGTGAGTGTGCCGGAGCTACTGCTCCTGCTATGAGAGTTAGCCATATGCGTATGTCAGGGTTGGATTCGGCTTCATGGGTATAAATCATATCTGCAGAGCCAGGGTTTGTGCTCCCAGTACTGCCTATTGTGGAGGCAGCAGGATAGGGTCTAAGGGGCTAACAAAGGAGCAGTTTTCCACATTTTTACCAGCCTGTCAAGTAAAATTTAAAAGCTCCCAGAGGGAGGGAGAGAGGGAGCTGGAGCTAGCCCTTTAAGATAGGCTGTCATGGCCACAGGCTTTATTCCTGCAGCCAGTGCCAATCCTGAGTAGCCTGGGAGGGGAGAATCTGGAGACCATCAGCGCCACTCTGTCACTGCGAAGTGCCAGAAGATGAAGTGGAGCTTGCATTATCAGATGGAAGCTGCTAATAGCAGAGCTGTCGGAGCAGGCATTCAGCAGAGGGATGGCTGGGTGGTCTGTGGCAGCTCTGGGATAGCGCTTTGTAGTTTGGCTTCAAAGCAGTACAGAAAGGAACAGCCACAAGTCCCTGTGCCAGACTTGCACCTCTTGGGGCCTGACTGCCAAAGGGACAGGGACACAGGAGCAACCATGTCTGGTGATTCCAAACCTACAGATACAACAACTGACCAGCTCCTTCAGAAGTGCAGGGCTGGGCAAAAATGATTGTGGGGGGTGAAAGGGCTACAGAGAGGGATAGGGAGACACAGCAGAGCTGTGGGTGTTGGTTGGAAGGAGGGGCCTCAGAAAGGCTGTGAGTAGAGGGCCCAGGGCTTGGATGGGGGGGGTGGGAGGTAGATCTGTAATCTGCCTGAAAGGCATCAGCAGAGCTGTGTGTGTGCGGGAGCCCAGGACTGGAGTAGCAAGGGGACTGTGGTGCAGACTGGCACTGAAAGGATTAGCAGGAACTGTGCTGAGTGGGAGCTTTGCAAAGCACTTCCGTGCCCCATGTACATGACCCACAGCTCCAACAGCACTAGGAGTCTGCCACGACCTTTGAAGGAGAAGATAATGCTCAAAATGAAGTATTTCCTTTTCCTGCTGCTGAATTCCTTGCCAAGGCCAGGTTTTCTACAGCTTCTCCCTGAATAGGCAGGAGATCCTTCACTATGAGTATCTTCAGCCCCATCTACACAGCAGCTTTCACTGTGTTAGCTTGGTCCCTGGAAACCATTTTGTGGGGGGAGAGAGCGGGGGAGAGAGCCTGCCGTGCTGTTCTGGCACACAATGCCAGCTGGCCTAGCTTGAAAATACAAGCACCCGAACAGGTGTGTATGACACCTGCCGATTTTGGGCAGCTATCCCACAGGGCCTAAGCAACTGCTACGAGCTGCAGGGAAATGTGGGTGTATCCCTAGATCTGCCTCCCTGCCTCCTCCAGCAATGCCAGTGCCAGAATGGATCTGATAAGGACTTAGAGCATTTCTAGCAATTAATTGTGTTGCTGTGTTTTGCCATCATTTTGGGGCTGAGAGGTGCCCCTCAGGTGAATGGTTCTCAACTTTTTTTAGGCTTGAAGCACCCCTCAATTGATTTGAGGCACACCTATAGACTCAAACCCCACCTGGGAAATGCCAGCTCTTAGTTTTCATTAATTTTTTGACTACAGAAAAATAGTAGAGCAATTCTTCTGTTGCAGAAAACTCAGTGTAAGAGTGATGTTGTAGTCACAACGGGCCAGAAATTATGTGAGAGGCAAGGCTTTTGTAGGGTGGTATCTTTTATTGGACCAACTATGTAGTTGGGATAAAGTTAAACAAGCTTTCAACGAAAGCTGACCTGACGAAGAATGTCTTGCATTCGAAAGCTTGGTCCAATAAAAGATATCACGCTAAGAAAATCATTTCTCTTGCAGAGAACTCAGAAAGACCACAACAGAGCAGAATGTTTTTAACACTATGGATTCCCGTTTGAAAACTCCGGGTTTATCTTGTGAATTAATCTTGCTAACAATAGGCCCTGACTTTTATTTTTGCTGGTGGTGTGGGGCCCTAAGATGATGGACATGTGGACATTTTTACACACTTCAGATGATATCCTTCTTTCTGAGGGTGGCCAGAGCCCTTGGGTCCCCGTGTACTTGGCACCTCTGGTGCTAACATTGTGTGGCACCCTGCATAATTCTTGAAAGGATCTCAAGACATCCTGGGTGAGAATCACTGGGCTAGGT
The DNA here is from genome assembly GCF_001723895.1 of Crocodylus porosus. Lineage (NCBI taxonomy): Eukaryota > Metazoa > Chordata > Crocodylia > Crocodylidae > Crocodylus > Crocodylus porosus. Next base: position 730,599 of record NW_017728911.1, on the reverse strand, counting down.
GAGTAGCTGGAGGCAGGCTCTACTGCAGCTGTTCCTCTCCAAGGTGTGCTGTAGAAAGGTGAATGTCCACCTTGCACTCTCCCCACTGCTTAGACAGGTTGCAATGGGCAGCTGGACTCATGTGGGAGTGATCAGCCAAATTGCAATCCTGCAAGCAAAGGACCAGGCATTGCTTGTCCAAGCTGCTGGTCAGCACTTCCTGCACATTTGTTTAGCATGAAAAATAGTAAGGCCAGTGGTTGTGCTGAAAGCATGTTTAGCTCTTTGCCACACATGACAGCCAGGAACTGAGCCCCTGGGACAGAGGAGGGGACTGCACAGTTGTGAAGTTTTATTGACACCCAGGGATACAGCTCATGCTGAGAAACCTGTTCCCCTTTGAAAGTGCAGATGCTAGGAGGTCACTGCTCATCATACCTACAGTTGTGAATGTAACGAGTTAATATTCCAGGACAACTATGAGAGACAAGACCTGCCCCTAGGAACTGCGCTATCACTGAGGCCATGACGGCTTCTGCAGTCGTTGCAGTAGGAGTTGAGTGGAGGCAGTGGGAGGAGCCTTTGGGAGAGTGAAGCTTAGTGGAGATCTTGAGTGACGCACATGGCAGTGACATTTAATGGGTCTCCAAGGTTATTGCTGCAGGTTGTGGGTAGCACAGCTCTGAGAGCAGAAGGGAAGATGATTTCAGAGGGTGGGTTTCTGAAGTCAGTGCTAAAGCTTGCCCACAGTTTTGCATTCCTGCTCTGTGGGGGGACCTAGAGCTAGGATGGCAATTAAGTGCTAGGATGCAAAATTTGCCTGCCACTGATTCAGGAGAGGGATATGCAATGAAAACACCTGTGGATGGATGGCACTCCCTCTATTTCTTAGGGGCCCTTGCTAGCTGCAGCCTTTGTATAACACTGGGGCAGCAAATGCATTGCCCGTCACTCTTGTTGATCACTTTAATTAATAATGAGTTTCAAAAGGCAAGCTGGTCACCAAAGGCATTCTCATTTTTTTTCTTATTGTCAAAGTGCCAATCATTCCACTCTTCCTAATTACCACCCTCTGAACAGCCATTGGGGGTGGAGGTGTATGTGTAACAGCGGTCATGTGTTCCTTTACACCTACATGCAGGACCTCTCATTCAGAGCAGTTTGCTTAGTGGGCACAACTGTGTATTTAATATGGCCAAAGAGAGAAGATTGGACCTTACCTTGAAAAATTGTATTGCAGGGGAATTTGGAAGAATTCCAAAGCATAAGGGATAGCATTGAAATTGCCATCATCTTGAATGTGAAGAATCCAGGCTAACTCACCCCTGAGTACTTCCATCTCTTTCTGCCTTGATTAAAAAGTTTCATATGATCCATAAGTGGCTCCAGCCTCTGGTTTTCAATGTTCATGTTTAGCAGCACCATTTGCAGTGCCAGGAATGAGTACCATCCTGGGCCCAGGTTTCCATAGGATGTGCAAATAGCAGGGAAGAATGTACAATACAATGAATGCAGATCAGGCTAGGACCACATTCCAGGAGCCTCGTAAAGGAAGGTCTTCAGTTCTGCCAAATTCACCCAGCTACTCAGCTAGCTTCCCAGGGTCACCCAACCAGGTGTCACTACTGCAGTGTAACAACTGGACCCCTTGCCTAGGCAACTTCGCCCAGCTATCAACCCCTACCCTGTAAACTAGGGTGGATTCACTAGTGCTGCTTCTGGATGTCAGGTTTCACAGCAAGCAAATGCATAAAAAGGAACTACTTCATTGTAGTCCCATATTAGTGAGGTTAGTGACTAGTTTTCCAGGATATTGGAAGTCACATGCATTAATTATAAGGGCAAAGAAGTAATAGCATGTGATTCAGACAATTAAGCACAGCTTTCAGTTGTATAAATTAGTGGTAATTACATGTAACCACTTCAGCTGGACTGTAGCTACACTCTAACTACTGTGTAAGTCCATGATGTTAATGCACCTGTATTATGAAGTATGCTGAAGTGCTTTAGCATTTTAACTTTGTGGTCCCAACCCCACAGTAGGGGTCTCTAATCTTTGCTGGTCTATAAGCAACAGTAGAGAGTGAGTAATATGAACCGTGCTGTGCTTTGCTTTCTCAGTCAGCCAGACATGTATCTATGGAAAAGCAAAATTTCCTGGCCTGCAAGCAATGTGGGAGGGTCTTGTGAGCAACATGTTGCCTGAAAGCCATGAGGCAGACTTCCCCCCTCCCTGTTTAGTCTAGCCAGTGTGGGAGCTTCTGGGTAAGTGCACCAGGATCCTGCAGGTCAGGTCTTCTCTGAAGTCATCACCTAGGCTAGCGATTTTCAACCAGGCGCCACCGACCCCTGGACTGCCATGAGATCCCTTTAATGGTGCTGGGCATGCTGCATAATATTAGCACTGAGGTGTACAGACACCTGCACGTGATCCACAAGATAAACCTAGAGGTTTTGAATAGGAATCCAGTGTCAAACTCATTCTGACCTGTTGTGGTTTTTCTGAATTCTTTGCAACAGAAGAATTGCTCTATTTCCCTGCCATAGTCTAAAAATGAGTGAAAGCTAAGAGCTGGTGTTTTCTGAGGGGTGCCTTTAGTCTAATGAGGGCTGCTCTTCAGGGGTGGATTCAGGGGGTGTGCGGAGGTATTTCTGCCTGTCACTGCTGTCCCCAGCTGATCCAGGTGCAGGGGGAGTCCCAAAGCAACTCCTGCTCTGCTCCAGCCTCAGCCTAGGCTGTGCAGGGTGCCAGGTTCAGTTGGGAACAGTAGTGGAAGTCTGCAGGTTCACCCTTCCAGTGCCTGTTCCCTGACTGCCTGTCCACCCCTTTTCTGTCCCCCGCTGTCTGGGAGCAGATGCAGGAAGGAGGAGAGTGTGCACTGTTGCTGCTGTCCCCAGCTGATCCTGGCTCCCCACACAGCCACTCCCCACAGTCCTGGCTGCACCCCCTACCCCCATGTTAGCCAGGGACAGAGGCAGCAGGGTCAGTGCTCTCCCTCTTCATGTGCCTGCTCCTTGCTCAGCTACCTGGTGTACTCTGCTGACCCGGAAGCTCCAGCTACATCTTTCCCCTATCCCCCCATGGTCTGAGGAGTGCTGTGCCATATTGCCCTTTACTGAATCCTGAATCTGCCCATGGGTGTTTTGAGACTAAAAAGGTTGAGAACCACTGACGTAGGGTAACACAGCTAAAAAGGACAAGGCTTTGATATCCCAGCTTTATCAGCTCAGTAAGAGCTATTACAATGGATTACTATTCCTATCTCAATCTGTAAACTACCCTATGTTCCCCATGCTGATGGCCTGTCTTTACCCATAGGGCTAAAAGCTTATTCCCCATGTTACATGCCCGTGGTTTGAGAACTGTCGCATGGGATAAGAAATTAAGGGTATCTATTTTTTTCCTAAGAGAAGACCTAATTAATTTTGAACAGGGTGTCTCTAGGCAAAGGCTGCTAGGGAGATGAAAAACAACTGCTTCACTGTATAGGTAAATAAACTGCACAACTATTGCTCCCAATGAGTGTCCTTCAGGGTGGAGAATGCAAAGACAAACTGCATCTGCAACCCATCAGAGGCACTTGGGCTCTTTGTTCAGAGATCCACAACAGGCAGACAAAAGCTTTTGACTTAAATGGAGTTTGGAGCATTTTGATTTTAAATCTGGCAGATATATCCCCCTCCCAGTCCATAGGATGAGGGGAATGTGACTGTCACTTTCTGGTCTAAAGCAAATTTAGTCTCAATATGGGGATGTCATCATAAAGCACAAGCTAGGAGTGTCTTTAGAGCCTTGGTGCCAGTGGTGAGGGCAGAAGTGGCTCTGAAACACCCATAAAAGAAACTCTACAGGAATCTAATGCATCTGGAACGAACATCTCCATAGACCTCCAAAGCTCTTGTCTTTCTCTGTTAGCTTCAGCTCATCCTCTCTGGAGATGAGGGCAAAGCCAATGAAAACAGGTAGTGACATGCAGACTAGCAATTAAAGTTTGAAAACACATGCTGGAGTCCTTGAGATATCCATCCTAGTTAAATAGATAAGTTCTGACGTTCCCAGAGTCCCTGCCCTGGCCCAGCACAGTATTTTGTGTTACCCAGAGGCCTTTGGGACCCGGCCCAACATCAGTCACATCATCTGTTACACAGAGCCCCCACACTATGTCGTATGCAGCTCTAGCCCTACACTGGCTGTTACCCAGCACCCCCAGGACCCCTGTCCTGCACTAAATTGTCTGTCACCACAAGCTCCCCTAGCCATCGACCAGTTTTCTATTACTGTCTCTTTCCTCTGCAACCTACTATCTCTTCTCTCTGCACTGTAACCAAGAACGCCCTTGCCCTGGGACCTGTCACCCAAATCCTCCCTGTCCCCCACCGCTCAGTGCCTCATTCTTTCTTACAGTGTCTGTAATTTGTTGGGCTCAGGGTGGTGGGTGATCCCAGCTCTTGGCCAGGAGGGTGCAGAGGGCTCTCACCGGAGCGAGTCAGCCCAGGGAGAGGAGCGGAGAAGAGTTAATAGCCGTGAAGCTTCACAAACGTGTCTCTGGAATGGGGCGGAACTGGCAGGGGGTGGGGGAGGGCAAGGGAGCTCTATGACCTTCAGTCGGCAGTGGCAGGATTCATAAAACTTGCTGGTAAAAGTTTAGCAGCTGCCTTTGAATCAGTGGCCAGGGTTTAAAGGGACAGGGATAAAATCCGTGAGGGATTTGGACAGTGAGTCTCAATCTAGGTGGTGTAGCATCCAGGGGTGTCACAAGACCCTCTTGAAGGTGCTGCGGTGAGCAGTGGAATATTAAGCGTGCAGACATCCGCAGACGGTTCACAAGCTAAACAGACATTTCAAAAAAGAATCTATACCGCCAAATACATTCTGCCCGGTCATGCTCCTTCTCAGCTCTTTGCAACAGAATAAAGACTATTATTTTTCCTTATTCAAGAAATAAGTGAAAGGTAAAATACAGCATTTTCTGAGGGGGCTCCTGAGTCTAAAAAGGTTGGAGAACCACAGGAGCTGGGGCTAGATCTGCAAAAGGACTCAGGTGCCTCAATGCTGCCTCACTGCCAAGTTAAGGAGCTAAAATATCCAACCTCAAAACCCCACTGCAAAAGTCACCCACTCCTGGAGGCACCCAGAGGTGTCAGGTGCTTATGTTTCTGTTGGTGAAATCCCCGCAACACCTGAACACCTCCCTTCCAGCCTGCCAAAAGGGCCTCAGTTTGATGCACTGAGCTGTGAGGTACATGCATGTGCCCTGCTGTGGTTCTCAAATGAGGTAGTCTCTCCCCCAGCCCACCAGTGAAACCAGAACTAGTTTCACAATACGAGAATTAGGGGCAGACAATGGAATTGTTGGGTATCAGGCTTCAGAGAAAGAAAAGGAAGTCCTTCCCACCATGTCATTAACTTGTGGAACTCATTGCCACAAGATGCTGTAGAGGCTGATTATTGTAACCAGGCTCAAAGCGGGGTTGGGCAAATTCACGTAGGACAGGTCTGTCATTGGGTAGTTAACATGACAGTCAGGCATGCATTATCCAGAGTAGGACTTCCTGTGCCCTTGTATGGTGGAAGCTGTGGAAGGAGAGGGACAGTGGACAGATCAGTCTGGAGCAACCCTTCATAAATACTCTTCCCTTTAGCATCTGTGGTGTGCCACTGCAAGATACAGGATCCTGGGCTAGATAGATCATTTTGGCCTGAGCCAGTATGACAGCTCTTGTGTTCTTACGTAATGCTTTGAGAACATGAATGAGATTAGGCCTCACCCAGAAAGCTCCAGGGAGTGGTCCCCTTTTGTCAAGCCAGGGGCTAGAGCATTCAGCTGGGTGGTAGAGACCTTTGTATCAAACTTGGCCATGGCAGATAGGTGAACCCAGATCTTCCACAAGCTCTTCCAAATGTTCAGGCTGTGAGACTTCTTGGGGCAAGTCTTTGTCATTCTCCTATGTTGGAGTTGCTTCACTTCAGATAGACAATTAAATAGTTGTTAAGTCAGGCATAGAGAGAGAGAGAGGACGATAGAGACTGACCCTTTAGCCCACCTGGTATGTGAGAGAGTTAGGTTCAAGACCCTGCTGCAGAATCTGTTTAATAAGTAATGCAAAATGGAGCAGCTCCAACAGCAGTGAAAGAGGAAAACCCACTCCCAGAGAGCCTAGAGTCTGGTGGTTGAGGTGGGAGACCTGGGTGTATATTGTTTCTCCGAGCCAAACAGGGTGGGAGTTCAAGCTTAGATCTCTCTTGTACCTGAAACACAGAGTTCTTAAATAAAGGAGTCCTAAAGCTTCCTGACCTGACTTTCACCCCTGTCTTTTGTGGAAGAAGCTATTTAATAATGGCCACGTGTGGTACGGGATTCAGTTGCCCTGGGTGACTGCTTGGCATATGAAGGTGAACTCTGAGCTTTACTTCTCTCCTTAGCGCTCAGGCTTTCCCATTTGCTGGAGAGGAGTTGTGAACCACTTAGTCCAGTAATTCTCAACCAGCATGCCATGAGGTCCTTTCAAAGGTGCTGTGGGGTGCCTCTTAATGTTAGCACCATTAGGTGTGCAAACACATACATATGATTCACAAGATGAACCTAGATATTTCAAATAGGAATCCAGAGTAACAACAAATATTCTGTCCTGCTGTGTTCTGTCTGAATTTTTGCAACAGAAGTACTCTGGTTATTTTCCATAGTCACAAAATGAGTGTGAACAACGAGCTGGCATTTTTTGAGGGGTGCCTTGAGTCTAACAAGAGGTGTCTTGAGTCTACAAAGATTGAGAACCACTGGCTTAGCCAATTCATAGCACAGAAGAGCACAGTGAGTGCGTACAACTGGGGCACCCAGTCGAAGTTACGGGTGACATTTGTTTTCATGCAAAGAGCCAGAACAGGGCCTTAGGATCAGGTGAGTCCAGAAAGAGCTCCATTTTAAGGTTTGAGAGATGCCTATTCCTCCTGCTGGCCTAATCAATGAAAACATTGATCTTCTGGAATACTCTTCTTCTGGGTGATAGGCCCACTAGTTAAGTTGAATGCAATTCAGTTCAGTTTTGCTCAATTCACCACAATGCAAAGACATGGGACTATCTCTGCTGGGAGCCTAGCATTCATTCAAGAGAGCTATTTGGGTTGCATTGCTATGTGTTGCCTTCGATACATTTGTCTGTTCACTCTGTGTTGATGGTGATGCCATATTTGGCGTGGAGCTATTTCAAAACAACGTATTGCTGTTTGTATGAAAGCTGGGAGCTGGATATCAATCACTCTGTGTTATCAAAGGGGATGGGAAGGCTCTGCCTGCTTTAGGATTCAGTAAACATAGCTCTTCGGGGGAATGGACCACACACTCCCTCTTCCCCAAAATGCTGTGCCTTCACTGGGGAGGGGGGCACTGATGCAAGACAGAGGGTGAGATTCAGGGGTTGATTGCCAGGAGGGCTCAGTAGCCCCGGGGCAGGCTAGGGATTCTCCAGTGTCTGCCTTCAGGCATCCAGTACTAGAGACTGTTTGGAGAGGACTGGCCTTACTGCCAGCCTCCTCTTGCAGCAACAGGAATGAGCAAACTGGCCTAAGAAAAACAGTATTTTTGCTTACTTGTATATTCTTTGCAAAGCTGAGGAGGGAGGTGGGAGCAGGGCTGGGGAGGGAACGTGACTTAATTCCACAGGGAAATCGCTCCAGATAGGAAGTGCCATGTGCTTCGGTTACATGCCAGCTTCTGTACACAGAAGCCTGAAATTCCTGAGAGCACTGTTCTCCAGAGAGCCAGGCAACCCATTTTGCTGCCTGCCTGGGCAAGATTGTCTTCCTGGACTAGTGGATAGAGTATGGAACCAGGCCTCAGTAGATCTGGGTTTAATCCTAGCTTTACTGGGTGTTTGAAACCCTCCTAAATGTTGGCAGGCTGTCATGGTGAGATGCTGCTCAGCTGGCTCTTCTTCAGTTCCTGGTATCATATGTCATGATAGAAATAATAGAGATGCTCCCTTACTTAGAAGACTACAGAAGTTGGGAATCGGGAGATGGTCTCTCAGTTAGGTTAGACCAAGGGATTGCAGAAGTTGTCTACTGCTCTACAATCAAGTTCATTGCATAGTTTTTCTCATTCACGTATGCCTGTGTTTCTTGAATCCTGTAATCTCCACATCTCACATTTACATCTTTGTGCTTGGGCACTCATAACCAAGCTCTGTTCTTGCCATAATGTTATCCAGCCAGGGTGACCCATGGAAGCTTGTTTTTTGAGCAAGCTGGAAAGTCAAGGCAAATGCAAGACCCCATTTTGGCACAGCTTGGTCTAGGACAGGTTGAGCCCTTGGATTAGGCTAGGGGTAAGTGTAATCCTGGCTGTGCCATGTATTGTTCAGACCAACCCATGATTTCCAGTAGGTTTCTAAAGATGCCCTATAGCTCATGTGGTTGCCCTTGCCAAGTCTGAAAGCTAGGCAATGACTTGGGCTTCCATGATGTTTCTTCTCCTAGTGCAATAACTTCTCTATATCCCACTCTCTCAAGTCAGCCTATAAATCCAGGCACTCCTGATGATTTTACATGAATCTGAAATTAGAGTACATACCTCTTTCAGTTACAGTTTTCTTTCCCTTTCTTATAATACTTCCTTCATCTTGCCCCATCTATAAAGCTTTCCCTTGGAGGGTTTCCTGGCATGTGGAAGATTTGTATTCTGATTTAATTAACTCATCTTAGTGATTGGATAAACTTTATTTTTATTAACCGAATAAACTTTATTTTTATTAACATTGAGTTTGTTACTATTTTAAAAAATGATTGAAAAAATGGAGCAGGCCTCGGTGCAAGCTTAGTTTTATGGAAACTGAAGCAACCAGAGATAAACTGCCTTGCCAAAGGCCAAAAAGTGCATCAGGTTGAAGATAGAACCCAGTGTCTCCAGTGCCAGTCTTTTGCTCTCACCAGTGGGAAGCGTGGTCTCTCCTAGGCAGTATCTATAGCAGTGATTCTCAACTACGGTGCTGAGGCACCCTGGGTGCTGCGAGATCTTTTGAAGGGAGCTGTGAAATGTGAGGAGATAAGCAGATGCGAGGAGATAAAAGCAGGCTCAGGCTCTTTCCTGCTTGGCCCACTGCCTTCTCCTCACTGCCCAGGCCCTCTGAAGGTGGTAATCACTGTAATAAATAAAGTAGCATTTGAAATGGGGTGCTGCTCAATTCACAGAGTTATGGAGGGTGCCTTGAGCCAAACTAGGAGAGCCTTGAATCTAAAGAGATTGAAAACCACTGATTTAAACAGACTATGAGGTTGTCTAACAAGGCAGTCACGCTGTTGTTAGCCAACGTGTTATTCGAAACACATAAGAGTTACCTGATTTAATTGTTCCTAAACCACACAGGTTAGGTCTTCACTGATAGCTTGTCAAGAATTAATAGAGGGGGTGTCAGATGGCCAGTGCTGGCCTACCTCAGAAGCAGAAAGTTTCATAGTTTCACAGTTAGTAGGGTCGGAAGGGACCTGAGCAGATCGTTGAGTCCGACCCCCTGCCATGGCAGGAAAGAGTACTGGGGTCAAACAACCCCAGCAAGGTGTTCATCTAGCCTCCTCTTAAAGACCCCCAGGGTAGGAGCCAGCACCACTTCTCCTGGAAGTTCGTTCCAGATCCTAGCTGCCCTGACCGTGAAGTAGTGCCTCCTGATATCTAGCCTGAATCTACCCTCTGCCAGCTTGTGACCGTTATTCCTGGTCACTCCTGGTAGTGCTCGGGGGAACAGGGACGTCCCCAATGCCTGCCGGTCCCCTCTGGCTAGTTTGTAACAGGCCACTAGATCCCCACTCAGCCTTCTCTTTTGGAGGCTGAACAGGTTCAGGTCCTGTAGCCTCTCCTCGTAGGGCCTGCCCTGCTGCCCCCTGATCATGTGAGTGGCCTCCTCTGGACCCTCTCCGTGCTGTCCACATCCCTCTTGAAGTGCAGCACCCAGAACTGGACACAGTACTCCAGCTG